>NC_056745.1:450765663-450885663 GCF_019279795.1 Protopterus annectens
CAGATACTCTGTTTGAAGAGCCACGTTTTGTTGTTACTAAATGCTGCACATCCAATAAGTCTAATAGGCATGCGGGGCATAATCAACTGGGACCATTTGCAGTATAATATTTGTGATATTTACCTCTCCAGCTTGGGTTCTCAAAAATGGGACATTGCAAGGAAAATCCCTTCTGAAGAGAAAAGAATCCCATTGGGCCATGCAGCTTGATAAAGGAAGGTAATGGGGTCAGACAGATCGAGAACGAGAGAGAGAGAGACAGCTTGAGCTGTCTGGATAAAGCAAAAGATAATTTAGCCTTGCAATCTTCCTGTACTTTACATAACAAACAATAACAGCAACTTTAGTCCTTATAGCTGTAATCCCTCCCAGCCTTCCTGTATGATATTGGTGCAGGATGTGTAGCTTCCTTGTGCTACACTTGTTTGCGTTGTAAAGTTATTTTTTTTTGCATAAAGGCAGTTGAGATTCTCAGAAAATGTAACATCATTTAAATTGTGAACAAGCAGACTCATTTAACAAGTAAAGATATAATAAAAGTACAAACATCACTAGAGATATAGCACTTAACCTCTTCAGCATATTCCTTTAGCTACCCATACTACATAGGTAAGCATTCCAGCTAGCTTGATACTAGGTGTTGGTCTGCTGGACAATGGCTGCAGGAATTCTGTTGAATGGCTCTAGTAATGACCACTCACAGTCCTATTGAGGACATAGATAAAGAAATTATTTTAGACCATCACTTGCACATTCCCTCAGGTACCAATTTTACTAAGCTGTTTGTAGTCCAGAGACATCTTCAAATACCTCTGTAGTCCTAGGTTTTCTCCTGCTCTGTGTATTGTCTGACTGTACCTTTGCCTTTCCATAGATCACAAAAATTAAAACTAGGAAAGCTGCACCTTACTGCATTACCCAATCATCAGGGCAGTCCATTTAACTTAGCTATGTAAAACAAAATTCATGAATATTTACTTACAGTCTCAAGAACTTTAAGAACAGACTGCCTGATTCCATGTTATCTGCTCCTGTTCCATAAATCAGTTTCCTCCATTCATTTATCTAAAATTACAGAAGAGGTAAAATAAATGAAAGAAGAAAGCAAGTGTGGTCCACTCACAGCTAACATGAATTTTACACCGTCAATGCCAGAACATCAATAGGAGTAGTCAGATTATCTGAATCAAGGCAGGTGTTAAACCACCTGTGAAACTTGCTGTTGATTATGGTGTGGTTAAAGTACATTTGGAGGTACTTTAATGGAGCTTTTTATATTTATTTCCTCTTGGGCCTGCTATAATTTCTATAGTTTTTGCTATAATACTCTTTTGTTTGATATATTTTACAGTACAAACTCTGCTTTGCATTACTCTCACTGGCTAATAGTTTTACATGACTGTTATATTTCAGCATTTTAACTAACACTTGAATGACAGGTCTTTACAGCACAACACTCAGTTTTTTCCTTTGTAAACAACTTAAAGATGTTAGGTTGTTAGCCTGATGACTGGGTTTCATCATCATTATTATTAGTAGTAGCTGAATTATTATTACTATTACTACTATATTTGCAGGATCTCTCCTCTGCTACCCATTAAGGCCTCTATAAAAGTTCTAGATTTTCAGTCATGTATCATCTTTTTAATTTCTCTCCTGGCCAGGAAAGCTGCCATTGCATATGTTTTTTTTCTCAATTCTAACTTCTCAGAACCTAGCTTTATGGTGACATTTCTTTGGCTTCCTTACTGGAAACCATTTATTCCAGTCCATATTCTCTTCAAGTATTACTGGCCAACAAACTTCCCATTCAATCACTGTTTATGCTGTTAATATAAAAAAGGGATAACACATCTAATAGCATTGCCTTCCTGACTGTTTGATGGTTAGATGGATTTTTTTAGGTTCACCTCACTCATCCAATGCTAGGGAATTCTGAGAAACCATAAGCTGTTTTACACTATGAATGAACATGCAAGGAAGTTATTATTTTTCTAAGGTTTCCATCTGACCTCATCACTCTTGGAGTCAAGAAAATAGGCTTAGGAAGAACTTTTCAACCCTATGAGTACTAGCTGTCCAGTATAATCTCTGGCTATCCCTATAGTTCAGGCCTGCCTCTTGCACCTCACATGCTTTCCTCAGTTGTTCAACCTTTAGCATCACAAATGCAAAATGCCAGTCAAAATATAGAGCAAATGGGTGTAACAGTCACTAAAAATTAGGAAGCTAAAAGATTGTTTATGTCTTTTGTTTTCTATTTGCCAAATGTGTGGTTATTGGAACAACAAAATTCACTGCTATTTACTATGGATTTTTTCAACCTGTAAAGACATTTAACAATGTCTTAGTGGTCCAGGTTGTTGGATTTAGTTTAATTGATATTGTGACATCCTACACTGGGCCAGTAATCAAAGAGCTTGTATCCTCACCACTGACACTGGAGAGGGATGTTCACTTGGAATACAAATGGATACACTCCCAGCTGCAGATGCTGCAGATCTTTCTGCATCAAGCACAATTTCCCTTAACAGCACCCAGGGAACACACTCAGTCCAGGGGTTGGTACCTTTCTATATCAGTCCACACCCCCAATAAGACTCCCCATTGGCACAGCTTAGAGTTGAATCCTTAGCCAGGGTTCCAAGTTAAGTCCTCCAACACCCTCTCTGTGAAACCAGTGATTTGTGTCCATGCTCCAAGCAGCTGACACACACTCTTTGAGTTTTGATTTGCACACACACACACACACACACACACACACACACACACACACACACACACACACACACACACACACCTGGAAAAAGCTGACACAGATTCACCTGCTGTGCCTCTTTCTGCCCAGTCTATAAGGTAGTTATCACTACCACCAGAACCCCTGCCAGCTACTTTAAGGCTGTTACAATGGTACCCAATTATACTGAGTGAAAATAATATTAATACAAATGGTAATGTTGACTAAACAGTAAGGCTTTCAGGAGTGACCAGAGTTATCACTAAATAAATATATGCAAATACTATCAAAACTTAAATGTTTTCTAGAAAGGACCAGCCACAATGAAAAGTTGAAATATATTTAATAATAAATAATAAAAGAACATGAAAATGCTAAATATCTATTTACAGTAAACACCAGAGTTTCAACCACAATGAATATTAAAAATAAGACCAATGGAAAGTTTCACCAGTTATAGAAAAACAGCATTTCTAATCTCACTATATTTTCCTGACTAATATAAAAGAATTACTGTTCCTAGTTAAGTTATTTGCTACCGCAAGGCAAGATAATGTGAGTGTTCCTTGTTGTCAGAGCCAAGGCAGAATGCAGAATGCTCAGTCTGACTGAGAGACTTCTCAATATATATCTATATATCTATATATCTAAATATTCATTCAGAGTGGATTACACAATGCCATCACATCTGGTCAACTCACCAAAAGTAGAAGCTAACAGGATTTTAGCACCTGTGTATTACCATACACACAGATAGAGCTTTGCTCAGATGTGGTGCAGCTGGAATTCATAAAATCATAACACCATTCCACTCTTCCTACAGGAGCTACAACCTATTCTCTAGCACAGACATTGCATCTCTGGCTCCATTTAAAACTGTGGGATAACATATTTATGGCTTAACCCATAAAGTAATATCATTTCTATTCTCAAACACAACTGGGAAAAACTGGAACCTTCTACCTATTGAACTTCCTTCCCTTCCTTCCTTACCACTCTTCAGACAAAAACTTAAAACCTTCCTCAAAACACACTGGCTGTGCCCTTGTACAAACCCTGACTAACCTATCATTAATGCTACTAATATATTTTCTAGCTGTTCTCTCTCCACTAATTTAATCTCTGTAGTGCAATGATAAGCATCTAGTAAGAACCTGGATACTATTTTTTTTTAGCCACTAACATATTCATATTATCTTGCACTAAACTTTGTATATAGTTTTTATGTTATTTACTGTTAAATGTATATAATATCTTCTATATCTACTTATTGTTTTTATTCTTATGTAACAATGCCTTATTGGCTGTTTGTATCTGTCTTGGAGCTTTTCTCCCCGGGCCTCCACTGAAAATGGACATATATCTAGCTGGACTAGCCCGGTCAACAAATGTAAAATAAATAAATAAATAAATAAATAAAATTTCAGGAATATTTTGTAAAGTCAAGTGGATTATGATTAACCTCTTCACTTCTAGTATATGCTGTTGCAATGTTTACATTCAAACAGTTACAGTAATGCATGTACATCTCTTTTCTTTCAAGTAGAGCACAAAGTTGATACATTTTAATGCAAGCAAACCTCTCAAAAATACATTTTCAGCACAAGAATCTGTACAAATCAGTTTGATATACAAATGACATATAATTATTTACAAAATTTCAGCTAGCTGTGCTAGCATAGGTTATATACATCCACTGCCCTACTTTTCCTGGCATGGCTGGCAGTACCTCATATAATCACAAATATCTTTCTTATGTTTCTGATTTTCTGAAGGAAAAAAACAAAACAAAACAAAACAAACACCAGCACATGTGGCACAACGTTCTCCTAAGATATGGTACTGTTTTTCTTTCCAGTTAGTGGTTATGCAAGTGTCTGCTACAGTCATTTCATCTTGCTGCTTCTGTATAGACTGCTGGACCACTGAGAAGTTTTCACACAGTTTCCCACTGAACTCCCTTCAAGGACTAAAAACAATTTAAATCACTAAAGTGACCACTTGATTACTTGTCTCCAACCAATATGATGTTTGCATACGCTTGTGTAATGGCCTAGATGATAATGATACTATAATCCTTTCACTGTCCCCTTCTGAATACGTGTCTGCATTGCAAGCAATTCTATCTGATTAGAAAGTTGTTGCACAACAAAGGTTTTCTTGGATATGATCCGGTTATCTATTTGTAAACTCATTGCTGATTATTATGTTTACATTTGTCTGTCCACATTATGGTATTTTCTTTTGGTTCGCTTCAGTAGTAATATGAAGTGAGCATTGCAAGGTGAATTATGGATACTTAATTGTCTTTAATCTGTTATGAAATGTGGTTTGTGTCTCTGAGGTGTGGCAAGATGTCTGCAGTGTGGCTAAAGCTACAATTATTTTTCAAAGACTGAGGGTGTTTGCTTTCACTAACGTTTATATTGCATATAGTTTGCTGCACATTATATAATAAACTAATACAATTTCATATATTTTAAAGTTATCTCATTGACCAAATTGATATACTGCCCATTTTTCTAATGCATGGAGGATGAGTCCTGTGGCCCTACAAAGAATTAGACTCAAGAAAGCACTGACTGCACAGCCTTAAACAGCCCAGGCATCACTGGTATTCCACCCTGTTTGGTAAAGGCTCATAAGAGCACAATGAAACTCCCTCATTTTAGTTAATGTCTTGTATGCCACCCAGTTCTGAAGTTCAGATAAGAAGTAGGTATAGGAAAGGAATATATATAGACAAATTGTTGAGAAGCTAAGTCATGGTTAAGACCCCTTGCAGGATAGCTACTGTTTTCTTTTCTAGGAAACTTCAGTGCACCAAATCACCAAATGGACCATTTCCAACATGTGGCAGTGGATGAAGAATGTCTTGGCTGCTGAAGTTACAGTACAACTATTCTTGCTACAACTAGAAGAAGAAACATAGAAAACCTTCTTAGTTGTATTACATGGGGTAAACGCAGCTGTTATAGAAACAGTGCTTACTGAACAGAGTAACTACTTTCCTGTGTCATAGCCACCAGTTTTTATTTTCTAAGGGTACTTAGTTGTCATCACCAGTCCACTAACAGATAATATCACTCTGGTTCTTCTTTTTAGTGCAGCATTTTCTCTGCTATTCCATCTTTGAACCCTTAGGATATGCTAAGAAATAATAGGTATTAAATAAACAGTCATAACTGTGTTCTCAACCAGGAGAACCAACAATCTCTCTCTCTAATATAAACCTCCATTCATGTGAGAATCATTGGTAAAATGTATTTTTATCTGAAAGTGGGCATACTGTTTCACCAGGCTTAGAGTTTACAAGCTCCCTGCATGCCTGCCAGATGAGCATAGCATGATGATGTCTTCATGTTCCACTGGGACATGACCCTGATATTCAGGGATCTATTGAAACAAAACAGAATTTATCATCAGTCAGACTCCTTGTATGATTCTTCAAATCTCCAAGAAGGAGCAAAACATTTACAAGTGATTCTAAAAACATGGTTGAAAAAACTAAGCAGATAATTGCTACAGTGCACACCTTATTCCAGGGACCAATCCCAAAATGCATCACTCTGCGTTTGACCAGGTGGTGGCTACTTCCAGGTAGATGGATGCAGCATTTACATAGCAGGCATTTATGTAGCAGCTACTTAGGCTTTTCTGTCTACCCGTCCAGAACATTACAGACTGGACTTGAAATGGGCATAAAAATCTGCCTTCACAAGGAAGGATGTCTTTCCTGCTCATTGTGTCACTGCACTGGAGAATCCAGCCCTATGCATGTATTACTTTATGAAGCCCACATAACTAGGAGCACAGCTGCAGGACCACGCTAATGGCAATGCTGTTTACTCTCCTGGAAAAAATTATTGCACTACCATTCCCTTCTCACTAGTATCCCATTTTACAGACATCCAAAATTTAAATGGGGAAAAGGGGGAGGACTGTGGCCTTATGTATTTCAGTTTCTATGTGCCTGATGAATCATAGTTAAAACAATATGCCAGTCAGGGCAGTGTGGGAAAGGGCATCACCTATCTTATTTCAGTATGTCTCAATACTCTTCATTTCTTGTGTAATGGTATATTTTCAGTATAATTGGATACTGGCCAGCAGGTCGTGATATTTTTCTCATATACAAATTGTGGGTTTGTGTGTTACTCTAAAGTTTATTGGCTGCAAATTCCATACGAATGTGGAGAAGAAGCAATCTCTCTTCATGCAATTAAAAGACAGGAGGATCAGTGTTTTATTGTTGCAGGTTCCTGTAAACTGTGATGCCTACTACCTGATTAGTTAGGACTACAAAAAGAGGTAGGTGCAAATGCAAGAGCCTTTACCAGGTAAGCGAAACAGATATTGCTGCATTTACTATAATGTGGTGTTGGACTTCCATATAAGAAATCAGACAGTTTACCAGGTTATAGTTGTTATGGACAGGACACTAAATACACAAAAATATGGCAGAGCTGCTGTCTTCGCTGGAGATCATCGCCATTCTAACATAGACTCATACCAACTCCATTTAAGTAATTCATTTATTTATCTATCTTTTTATTTAATCACTTATTTATGCAGTCAATATACCAAGTAAATGTGCTGATCACATTTTAACTCTTTTCAGCTACAACCTGACCCAGACAGCAAAAAACACATAACAATGATAAACTGCACAAATCACACTATACAAGATTAAAAAACATCATTCCTGAAACCTCAGAAGGGCTGTGGTATTGTTTGAATAATCGTTTTCATTCTTACGACTGAAAACAAAACTCCTGAACTACCAGAGTCAATCTTTTTTTCAGTTTAGCAGATGAATTTTTGCTTTAGAAAGGAGAAATAAAAAGCATCTAATTTTGTCTTTGTATACCTATGTATAAGCACTCACTTGGTAGTGTAATTGATCAAAATTCACTCTGTTACAAAGAATGTAAACACTTTAGCCTTACAGGTAAAAAAGTGGTGTTCCAGGAACACACGCGGTTTAAATTATGCTATGAGCATGTGCTGGTGCAAAGATAATTGAACAGACTGCTTTATGGTTTAGTCATTAAACTATCTAGTACTTCGACTCATTTTTCAGGTTGATAAGATTAGCATATAGTGCAATCATTATTTCTGTGCTTCATGCCAGAATTAATTAAATTAGGCAGCATAGCACTAAATCAACCTTCAGATTATGTACTTGTCTATGTACACTGAACTACAAAAGACAAGTAAATTTACTGCATGGAGTTTTCCTCATATACTGCCAAAACTGCTTAGAGAGGTAATTTGATTGTGAATCTGCAGCCTCAGCAGAGAAACAGCAAGGACATCTAGACAGCAGCTCAATGATACTGAATATTCAGTGGTACAGTCCTGGCTTCCTGTTTCACAATGTACAGACAAGTGAACAACTGTAAACAAAGACTGTGAAAGAGCCAAAATGGAAGTTGTTTCTGGCCACTGGACAAAATAAAGATTAATGATAAACTTGCTGTCTGCAGTTTGTCTAAAGAATGGGGCAGCAAAACTGCAATGAGACACGGTTGTCAGGTGGTCAACAGCAGAAGTAGTAAGTATCTGGGTTACAAGGGATCACCATATGATGTCTTAAAGTATATAAACAAAAATTCATAGCATCAAAAAGTTTAGCCTGAGAGGTCAAAAATCTCTGTGTGTGCATGGGTGTAGCCTGGCATAGGCCATGCATGCCATGGAGTACACTTTTAAAAAAAGTATTTTTTAAAGAAATATGCTAGAATCTGAATTAACAAAAATCTGACATATTTAAAATGGCTTATGCCTATGCATTTAAAAAAAAGTTTTTTTTTGTTTGTTTAGAATACCAATGTGGCTAACTGGAATTTTTGCTTAAGCCTGTCAGTTTAGAAGTTTTTTCCCCTAGTGATAAAGAGGTAATAGTTTACAACAACATGAAGTGATTGCTGTTGGGGAGATTGATGACCATGTTCTGGAAGGTGGAGTACAATTCCAGAAATCCTGGCTATAGCCTGAATGTGTGCTCAGAATCTGTCTGGGACATAATATAGTCATGATTTGTGTGCTTCAAGACTGAATGAACTCATTGGGCAGAGCCTAGATGGCAGACTGAAAGCAGCACTTTTTTAGAGCTCCATAAAAATACTTTAAATAACAGGAAAATATTTTCTTTTCTAGAAAAAAAGTAAGTTAACATTCTTTAACTTATCTGCTACCAATATACTAACTTTGGAATATTTTCTTCAAAAATCTCCTGTAAGAATTAACTGGAGTTTAAATTTGGTCTTGGAAAATGAGTGGTTCAAAGAATTCTCATGCAGAAACTACTCTGAGGAAAGAAATCCAGTTGATATCCTCTACCTTACAAGAGTTATTTTTGAAAATGGACAGTTTCAAGGACAACTTAGAGCATTTAAGAGAAAGTTGTCATAAACAAACTGAAACCTTCAAAGAACTATTACAGCAACATCAAACTAAAATAGTAAATATTGAGGAGTCTTTGTCTGATATAGATGGAAGACTCAAAGAGGAGGAAATCCAGGGTGAATTTCTGCAGCAACAGATTAAGTGGTTTACCAATAAGATGGATGACTTGGAAAATAGAGAAAGGAGATCTAATGAAAGAATCTTTGGGCTGCCTGAGAGGACTGAAGGTGATGATATTATTTATTTTCTCAATTCCTGGTTGCCTGACCTTTTGGATCTAAAGGAAGGAATTTCATGTGGTATAGAACATGCTCATAGAGCTATTGGGAAACCTATTCCTTCATCTTCTACTTCCTCACCCAAATCTATTATAGTAAAATTTCTTTCCTATCTTGACAAAGAACTAGTTCTAAAAGTGCTTGGAGGAAAAGCCCCCTGAAGTATAATCAGAATCTAATCAGATTTGATAATGACTATTCCTCCAGAGTTCTAGAAATGAGGAAAAAAGCTTGGCCACTTGTGAAGTTACTCAAGCAAAATAAAATAAAAGCCCAGCTTGCTTATCCTGCAAAGATAAGGATTTTCTTTTCAAATGAAATGAGGTCGTTCAATGACATTGAGGAAGCAATAACTTTCATTAAAAACAATAACATAATGACAGTTCCAGAGGAGATGGTTTTGTCATCAACTACCTCACTGAAAAGATCTCCTGAGAAAAATACTTGGATTGATGTGAAGAAAAAAAAGCAAAGAACTGATACAATACCACCTCTAATGCTTCTCTCAAAGATTTAACTAAAACTAAATGTCATTGTTAAAGGTAATACAGTATATATTGTTCATCTAGTCTCTCAAGCTTTTAGCTAATTTCAATACACTTTAGACATTGCTTCATATACACACTGGTTTATTTACTACTTATATTCAGTAGTCTGATTTTAACAGTCTAACACTGCTATTAAACATTATCTTGGGTTGGGCTTGCTGTGTGTATGGTGGAGTGATTTGCATTGGTACCAATTTGTAGTGATCCTATTTTGTTGTTTGCTTCAGCATATGTAAACAGCCTCAGGATTTGCAGTGTCTCTGCTGAAGCGGAGAAGCTTTGGCTCTTTCCACAAGTGGTACAAGATAGGGTCTCAGCTAATGTCTTGGATCTAATTATGAAGTGTAACCTTTTTGGTTTTTACGTGTCTGACTGCAGTCTGTCACACTTGCTGGGTTCCTTTTACTAAGTACTTGATTTTTTTACATTATAGTTGTGATACTGCTGTCTCGTTTAGGCTCTTGGTGTGCCTTTGACTGGGTTGGGAGCCTGTGGAAGGCATCGGCATGGTTGCGATGATGCCTAGTGATAGTTATCACTTACTTCCTTTCTCTGCTTGTGAATGTGGGAGGATTTCCCACGCAGACTGGCACTGCAAACTGCACCCTTTTGTGGGTGTTCAAGGGGATTTATTCTGGATATTGAGGGATTCAGTATTTGGTCCTACATAGTTTCCTATACGAGTTTACAGGAAAACACTTTAATATTGTTAAGATACACGGCCCCTTTACATTTTCCTCGTTCTCTTAAAGAGACAGTAGTTTCTTAATCTCCCTAACTTCTTTGAACGAAAAGGTTTTTCAAAGTTATAAAGCAAGGAAATTCCAAGGTTCTTATGTGTTTTTAGTTTAATATTCTTTGTCAAACACACATATGTATGCTATTCTTCTTTCATAAATAACTCAGCTAGGGATTTCAGGTATATAATTAAAATGAATACTGTTTATGCACTTGAAGTCATTTATGTTTTATATTAGTCTGATTGTATTAAGGACTGTTTGGTAAGGAATGGGAAATAATTACATTCTCAAATGGGAAAGGGTGTGTAAAATCCTAGTAGGTTTCTGTCCTTACATTTTGCCGTGTTCCATGAAAAAAACATTCGTCTGATGTATGATATAATAATTAGGCATTTTAGTGTTGACTTCATACCTGTGATTGTTTTATGTATGCTGCTTCTTCCAGACAATTTCTTTAAAGTAGTATAACTGCATAATTTATGGTATGTTTCCCTTTAGAATACTTACTGTGTTGAATTGTCACTACTACAAGGATCATGACAGAGTGGATACCCTAATTCCCTTTTAAAGGATGGTAACATTACATAGTCCACTTTACTGTCAATGCTCCGTTTCTATGCTGCAGCTCTAAAATGTATTGATTTTATGCTTAAACACTGTATGTCTGTGAATTAGTCCTCTGTGGCTCATGTTAATTTAAGTTAAATTTTCAAATATTTTACCATTTACTTTAATCTTTTTAGAGCATATTCTAAATTAATGACAACTAAACTCTCTTCTTGTAGTTTGGAATGCAATGCAATAAGTTTGATTAAAGCTTCTTTTACAGGCAAGATATCTTGATAGCAATGTTTTAACAGCAACTGTATTCATCTTTGTTTTTTGTTTTTTACACAGATTACTGTGATCCCTGTTCTTAATCTAATTCAACTGACTGAATTTAGATATCTTAGAAATATGCTGATTCATGGTTTATAGGAGAGTGATTTATTGTTTCTATTATGCTAGTGGTACTGCAGGAAGTCAGAAGTTGTAGGAAAGTGCTAGCACTCTACTGTTCTGAATATGACACATATATCAAAGAAGAGAGTTTAATTGTCATTAATTTAGAATATTCCCAACTGTAGTAGATATCATTCCAAAATATTCTCGTAAAAAGTAGAAACCCAGACTTATAGTTGTTACTACTGTTATTATACCTCACAATGCAGCCTATAATGTATCCCATAACCCAAATACTAAATGAAATAGTTAGTGCAATGGGATTTACAAATGATGGAAGGCAACAGGTTTATGGTAACACCTTTCTTGATGTTCTATCTGTATTATACAAATATGTGTTCAATATGAAATTTACTTGCTTTATCGCATACAATTGTCAACTATGATAAACTTTATAGTTAGACATATTTTAAGTGTTTATTCTCAATAAGCTTTTTTCATATGTGTTAGTGATTTAAAAATCACTTGTTCATGCTGAAGAGTAATCCACTTTGCATTCTCCAGTTGCATTTATTGGAGTCTCTATTCTTTCAATAGAGTTTGGTTTATTTTCTGTATTGAGGGTTAATCTGACTGAACCTTGTAGTTCTCTCAGACTGGGAATGATTTTCATTCCATGTTTGATAGTACACATGCTTGAGATTATCTACTATATATATATATATATATATATATATATATATATATATATATATATTCCTATTTTTATGGCCTCTTTTCAGTTCTATTTTATATAACTCAAAGGAATCAGTTTTTAGATTTATTTTATGTATGAAAGTTATACAGCACTGAATTATCAAAATATCTTGTCACTATATCCGATTAAAGTATTCTTCATTAGTTAATAATTAAGATGGACATAGGGTTGCTTTCTTTGAATGTTAATGGTTTAAATAATTCAAGGGAATCCAAAATAATTTCTAAGGTTATCCATTTCATCATATAGTAAAACACTGGAGGGGTATTAATACTTTGCGGGATAAGTATCTCCAAATGTCAAGTTATCTATAACTATGAAGACAAAGATGGTCTTTTATCAATTGTAATAATAAGATTCTGTAATAGAATTTGGACATTGGTGAATCTATATTGGTTCCCTGGTGTGGGTGTAGGAACAGTTAAAAAGCATATAGATCTCATCAATAAAACTTTGAAGGGTAATTTAATTTTGAGAGGGGACGTTAACTGTACTTTAGATAGTTTGGAGACTACTAATAAAAGACCTCTCTGTATTACTTCTACAGGGAGAACTCTTAAAAATGGATAGATAATTTGCAATTATTAGACTCATTTTCTCTTAGGAAAGATAATTCATTATCATTTTCTCATAGTGATTATAGATTCAATACCCAAACGAGAATTGATAAAATATTTGTATCCCAAGATTTAAAAATGAAAATATCAATTTTTTTAATCCCCTGCCCCTTATCTGATCATAATGCACTCATTCTTAAATTTCAAATGGACTTTAAGAGATTGACCTTTACTAAAAGAATCCCAGCTTACATCACTAAATTAAAACAGTTTAAACCATGGTTGGATGTGGGAATACAAATCTTCTTAGATACAAATTATACTAGTGATATAAATATAGTTATTTTATGGGATTCTCTAAAGGCTTATCTATATGGCAAAATTATTTCTTGGTGTAACAACAAAACAAAGGAATGGGAATCAGAATTAGTTAATATTCAAAAACAAATCATAGAAATTAACTCTAAGAATGTGATAGATTCAGTTGCAAAAAAAAAAGAAATTGGGGAATTAAATAAAAACTAAAATGATATCTTAGCTCACAAAACCAACTTGGCTTTGAAAAAATTAAAACTAAATTCTTTCTCTGTCTCGCCCAAATATATGCATAATCTTGCAATGAGATTAAAAAGACCTTCCACTGAAAATAATATCACAAATATAATTCATGAGGGGAGAAATAATAAAAATGTCTCGGATGTGACATCTTGGAAGCCTTTAGAGTTAATTTTACAAAACATTACAATAATAATGATTCACATCATAATAACTCAGACTTAGGCTTAGATACCTCAAATATAAATAAAGTACCAGAAAGCTTAATTCTAAACATTCAAAAACAAATCACTCTTAAAGAAATTAATGAAAAAATTAAGGAAAGTAAGAATAACAAGGCTCCAGGCATCGATGGAATCATTATGGAAATTTATAAATTATTTCCAGCTTCTGGTATAACAATCATGCTAAAAGCAGTAAATGAAACATATTCTCAATGCACAATTCCAACTTCATGGAGATATTCTTTGATCACTCCTATATTAAAAGAAAATAAAAATCCCAACTTATGCAGTTGATATAGACCAATTTCACTCCTTAATAATGACTATAAAATACTTATGTCTATTTTGGTTAATATAATTAAAAAATCACTCATCCATCTCATAAGTGATGACCAAACTGGTTTTATTCATAATAGACACACCCATGATAACATTCAAAGAATTTTAACCATCATAGACATTTTAAATATCGATAAATTTGAGGCCCTAATAGTCATTTTAGACATTGAAAAATCATTTGATTCACTAAATTGGGACTATCTTTTAAAAAACTACAAATTTATGGTTTCCCTATGCAATTCATTACTTTAATAAAAAATATTTATAACAACAATTTAGCCTATGTAAAATTAGGCCAATTTACATCTGAGGCTATTGAAATTACTATGGGTACCAAACAGGGGTGTCCTATGTCCCCAATGTTGTTTGTATTAGCAATAGACCTTTTTTCTTCAGCAATTCATTTTAACCCCAAAATTAAAGGTATTAACTTCTTTGATCAATTTAATTCCAAAATGATGCTCTTTGCAGATGATATACTACTCACTTTAGTTAATTCAGAAGAATCGCTTCATGAATTAAACTTACTAGTTGAAAAGTTCTATCATATCTCAGGTTTAAAAGTTAATTATTTTAAATCAAATCATATAAATTAAATAAAATAAACAACTCTAATATCAACATAAACCAAATAATTGGGAAACAGGTCACCTCACTAAAATATCTGGGGATTGTTGTATGGGAAAACTTAGATTTAACTTTATCTACCAACTACAGTAATATTGTGAATACCATACAATTACTAGCTGGGAAATGGAATAAATTGTATTTAACATTTGCAGACAGATTGTAGCTAATAAAGATGGTTTTACTCCCAAAGGTCAGTTACATTGCATTAGTTATCCCTATAACCCCCAGCAAAAAGCTTTTAAAAGAACTAAATAAGATCTTTATAAATTTTCTTTGGTACCCAAAAAAGAATAGAATACCTTTTTTAAATCATATCAGACCTTGGGAAATAGGAGGAATTAACTTCCCTGATTTAGAATCTTATATTAAAGCTTCTATTTTCAAAACAGTAATACATTGGTTTGATCCAAAATATTCTTCTGCATGGAAGACTTTACATACTACTATATTCCTAAATGAAAGTAAATTGACAAAAAACTTACGATTAAATGAACATAGGAATAACTCTGGCATATTATCTGTGTTAACTTGCAGTACAATTCTATTAAACCCACCAATCTAAACTATATAAATTATATTTACAATATTTTCCAGAGTTTTGTAAATAATAACATTGGTATTAAACTATGGTTATAGCTATTGATTCCCATTAAAATTACAAAAAAATTCTTCAGTAACATTCCTTCAAATACTCTTAATTTTTGGGAAGCAAAAAGTTTTACTTGCCGGTTCCAATGTATGGAAAGCTTGATAGTCATGGGTGTAAGGCAGTTAATTAATAAATTTGACTTATCAAATTCTGATTGGTTAGCTCGTAATGGTTTACTTCCCTATGCACAAGATTTATGCAGAACAATAAAAAGTTCTTCCTTTGCTTCCATTCCTAAACTCATATATTTTTTACATGAAGTAATTTACAGGGACTTTAATTGGACAAATGTAACCTCATATCTTTATAAAATTATTATAAATTACAAGTCCATTCCTAATCAGAAGTTCTAGAACTTTTTCACTAAAGAATATCCATTCTTGTTATCGAATGAGAATAAATCCAGCTTATTATAGTCTATTAAATTAACCTCCAATATACAAATTTGGAAATTTTTTTAATGGAAACTTTTGCATAGAGCTTTCTATACACCCTACAAAATTGCTAGATTCTCCAATTCTAATGACATAACTTGCTGGAGATGTTCCTCAAAATGTAATGCTGATTGGTCTCATATTATGTATGAATGTACTCATATCAAGAAATTCTGGGAAGATAATGGTGATTTTTTGCAAGCCATGTTTACAGATTCTTTTATTTTGTCAAAGTCACTAATTCTTCTGATTATAAATGAAACTGCTGTTTCAAAAAACAAAGAACTTTATCTACTTTGGACTATAATGGCAGTTTCAAAGAAATATATCCCAAGGAACTGGAAGATATCTTCCACTCCAACCTTCAATGATTTTTAATCCTATTGAAAGATGTAGCACTGCTGGAAATCAGAGTAAAGGAAATGAGAATCTTTCCTAGGAAATGGCTTAATAATCCCTGGGAGAAAGTTCTCTCACTTATTGAGACACTTAAAACAGACTTAAATTTACTTTCTTAAGTGATGAAGTAAAATGACTCTTTCTAATAGTGTGTAACTTTCTCTGTGTATTTCAATTTGTTTTTCCCTTTTTATTTATTTAGTTTTTCCTTTTGTTTATTGCATAACTAGTTTGAGGCCATTTGTACATTTGTAAATAGTTCATTATAATTTATTCTTGCTTGAAATGTAAAAGTTTATTATTACTTTGCTTGAAAAAATTAATAAAATTATTTGAACAAAAAAAAAAAAAAAGACTGAATGAACTGAGTTTTCTTTGTTTGGAGCAAGAATCCTTTAAAGCTGCCATTCTGTGAACATACCGACTCGGTTTAGCAACAGTAAAATCCCTTAGGTATCACCTTTAATGGACAGTGTATGCAATGCAAGCCAAGTTTCCTGCCCAAGAGTACACACTAAAGTCAATGGCTGTGATTAAGGAATACGAGTAGGAAATGAGAATAAAGATCCTTCTCACTTGCTGGGAAAAGCAAACATCAAATGTGGTGTTGCTATATGCAGTCTGGGTGAAAAAATGGTACAGAAGTAAGCCCATGGATAGGAGCAATCAATCACATGTGCAGTAGCAATATTTGTTTCCAGTCTGACTGTACTGAGAACTCTGTTAGTGCTGTAAATGACACCTACTATGGTGGGGATGGGGATGGGGGAGGAGTGGCCTTAATTACCTGAAGTGCAGATCTGTAGCAGTCAAATAGGCCAGATAAGATAGTGCCTTCATGGAAAAATAAATAGCATAAATATTTTAATATAAGCGTAGTCAAACAGTCTGAGACAGCAGATGTAAGTCATGACTACAACCAATTTAACGAAAACACTGTTAATCATTTGGGTCATTGCAAAGGAAGAGTTCTCCTTCCTCTATGATATAGTAACTCCAAAATTGATTATATTCATATTGGGAGAGACGGGTTATATCCTTTTGCATGGAAGGTGAGATATGGGACCGCAAAAACGATTTTTATTACTTCCACTTTGAACATTTTATTTCAAGCAGAATGGATGCAGGACACCATGTTTCCATACTATAACCTAAACTTGCTCTACCATATCTCTCAACCTGAAAATACTGAAAACGGGTGCAAAGACTCTTAAAATGTTGGTACATCCAACCAAAAGTCTGGGCACCTAATTATCCTAAAATGTTAGTACCAAATTGCATATAACTCTTTCCACTTCCTGGAGGATTGTGGAATACTACTCAGAAATGGATCTACTTCATATTATTGAATTACCAAAATGTTGAACCTTTTAATGGTGAGACAAAATCATCGGAAGTTTATATGAGCAAAACTGCATAATATCGAAACTTGAAAGTTTGAAGCACTTTTTGCACATGTCAGAAAGCACTATCATGAATGCAGATCATGCTCCATTCAAGAGAGCAAATTCTGCACTTAAACTGACAACCCCCCCAACAAACTGTACCATTAACAACAATTTTGCAGGGGAGCCCCACACACCCCCAGCTAATTAATTATACCAACTCTGAGATAGCACTACAGTGGTAAAAAGGGGTAAATTTCCTGATTCTCACTGTACCGCAATCTCCATTCCATTTGCTTTCTTTGTTCAGTTTAAGTAAACTTTTTTTTTTGTCAGGCCTGGGGAGAAAAGCTCCACATAAAGTACAGACATTATTACAATTTACAGTTTTGAGTACACATTACATTCTATTAAAGCAGAATACAGTTTAACATTAGCACATTATTACATATAGTTATAGACCTAATGCAGCTTAATATGTGACAAGAATAGCAGTTTATAGTCAAAAGTTCTGACTAGGATACTAGATAGATTTATATTTAAAAGAAGGAAAATTAAATAATTTTGAGTAGAAGTTGTAAGTTTTCTAGGTTTTTAGGAGTGAAAGGTTTGCATGAAGGTTACAAGACAGGTAATATGGTGGTTAAGGACAGTAACGTAAAGAGAGAAGCTAGTGAAAAATAGGCAAGGAGATCCCAGCAATAACACACCAGGAAAGGTAGCTTCTTCAGAGTGAATGGGTAACAAGAAACAAGAATTTTTAAACAGTATTTTAAAGTGGTATTAAGAGAGAAGCGATATGATGGTTGGTATGACAAGCACGAGTAGATATAGATTGGAAAATGGAAAATGATACATCGAGAAGAAAAGGGTTATGGAAGTAGATATAGATGTTAGAGGAGAGAAGAAGTAAGCAGATACTGAGAAATGAGTTGGGGAAGAGTGTAGGAGGTGAAGGGTGGAAGAGAGGCAGATGGAAGAGGGAAAAGGTATCTGCTATATAGTGAAGAAATAAGAACTGAATATGTTAATTTTTAGAAGAGTTGCAAGGGCAGGTAGGAGTGTTAAGAAAGTGATTTTTAGAGTAAGTTCGAAGGTCTTAAAGGAATCCAAGATACTGATATTTGGGGATAAGATATTCCATAGTTTTGCAATGGTAAAGGAGTAGAGACTATGACCAGCTATTTTGTTAGGTTTGTATACTTTTAAAAGCTGTTTATTAGTAGAATGGAGATTTCTGATGGGTTATAAGGCTGTAAGATAGTTTTTAATGCTGGGCAGCTGTCTGGCTTATATATTATTTTGTGTGCTAGAGATATCTTAACGTTTAAAATCAAGTCTGATTCACCAAGTATTTTTCAGTTGTGCGATTTGGAATTGCTGTAGCCTTCCCAAATATACCACAGCAGTTTGCTGAATTTGAAAACAAAATCAAAATGTTTGGATAATGATAGAAATTTAAAACAGCTGTGTAGAAGACCTGTAAATAATATGAATAAAATGGCATAAAAATAGCAAACTATCGCTACAAAAATGTCCACAACTCTCCTGTTATTAAATACTAAGCTCTTTCATTCCTATATTTATCAGAGCTTCCTCAGAGTTAAAACATGACTAAAATGCCCAGGGAACAGAGAGAGGTATTAGCTTGCAAACCCAGAAGTTACTTTAACAGTGCTTTACCTGCTTTATCAGTTATTATTTAGTTTTGTCTACTTATGGGAGGTATTGCTGCCTTCACAACAGATTTAAGAAAAAATGCATTCTCAGTGATAGCCACACTGAGAAATTTTAAACTACAATCAGTTTTATGGTGAGTTAAGCAGAGTTCTGTACTTGTTTTGGTGATTACAGATGGTTTTGCAAAGAGGAGAAGGGGAATCCAGATTTGTCTGTATTGATGTCTGAATGAGAAATTAAATAAATTAATTTGTCTGAGGCAGAGGGGTTCTACAGAGATTTCTTTTTGATCATGATGTTTCATGCTGCCTTAATATGTGAGGCATCTGAAACACACTTGGTAACAATAAAAGCCTTTCTTCTGCAGACATGTCTCATATCTTCCACTCTGCTTCAAATGACTTGAAATCATGCATGCACCACACATGTTCAGGAGCATGTATGACTTAATACTGACTCAGAGACTCAGACTCTGGAATAGACTGTCCATACATGTCAAGCAGAGCGCCTCTTTGGCCCTCTTCAAAAGGAACCTTGACCACTGGATGGGAGATAGGAAATTCACCCCTGGGATCATGTCCGTCGCCCTGTTAGATAGGGGTCCAGGGAAGTAAATATTGTGGGAAGAAATAGCAAGGGAATTGTTATGGTTAGGCTTGTATAGGCCCTTGGGCCAATAGCTTAGCACCAACCTATGAACATATGAACTTATGAACCAATGCAGACCTCTCTGAACAACTTGCAATTCTCTCTGACTCTCTCTCTCTCTTTCTCCTGTTTACGCACCATGTGGTACATCAGGCAATGAGCACCTTTCAGTGGTCGTTGTTTCTTTAGCAGTTATGGGTTTTACTGGCTAAACTTTCAAATCTAGTTGATGAATTTGAAGTCAGAGGTTATGATTGTTCTACATTACATGAACAGAGACAACAAACTGAACAGGAGTGTGATTCATGGTCCACTCTTATTTTTTAGTGAAAAGAGACATAATATAATCTGATGCACGTTCTCATAAAAATTCATTAAAGTACATGAAGAACTATGATAGATATTCCACTTATGTAAACAAAATTATTAAACAACATTGGCACATTCTAACTACTTCAGAAGATGTCTGTAAACTAATACCCACAGTACCTTCTTTTGGTTATAGAAGGTGACATAATTTAAAGAGAGTATTATGTTATAAAGAAATGGATATACATAGTAATGTTACAATTAGTTCCAGATTGGGCACATTTCCATGTCATAAGTGTACCTTTTGTAAATACATTTTAAAAAGGAGATGCTTTAAGCACCCGCCACTTGACAGAGCATTTTCAATTAACTATTTTGACTGTGATTTGAAACACCTAGTGCACTTGGCACTATGCTAAACCTGCATTTTGTTCTACATAGGTAAAACTGACCAGAAATTAAAAGAACATATTGGCAATAATCTATCGGACATTAGGAGGAAGGTACAAACCAATGCACTGTATAAACACATTTTAAATAATGATTCACCACATTTTCCCTCCTCTTTGATCTTTGGGATAAGGTCGGATAGGGGTGAAAAAACAAACTCACACAGCAGACAGAGTCTTTCCCTCCTGTTCACACCTGGTCAAGGTTTCCTTCACTTTAGGCCCAAAAAGGGATGAGGGGTGTTCATGAAGGATGACTTGAAGGGCTCAGTGAAGGAACACAAGCATATCCAGGAATGTCTTCTAAGAGCAATTCCTGTACATGCTGCCCTGCTCGTTCCATCAGCTGCATAGGATATGAGACGCATGGATGAGTTTACAATAGAATTTAGGGTAGAAAGCTGGGCAGCAACTTTATCAGAGACAGCTGCAGCCACTGTACCCTGAAAAGTCTCTCCCAACTCCTTAAGGAGATCTCTTTGCAGTCTAGTAAAACGGGTTAAGTAGTTCAGTGAACGCAGAGCAAATGTCACTGAACTGAACCTGCATTTCCCATATTTATCCATGATCCTAGACTCTCTATTAGTAGGATGGATAGACGAGGAAGTCTCAGACATTTCCTTTTTGGTGGCCGCCGCCACCACCATGGCATCAACAGGAACTCCTTTGGTTAAGAATGTTTTGTCTGGTGAGGCTGATATAAACTTGTTAGGCCTCCTAGGGACAGGCTCCATGGACTCCGGTGACTTCCACACCCTTCGAGAAACCAACTGCATGAGCTCATCAAAGGGCGGAGACACCCAAGAGGTGGAGGGTTGAGACCCAAAAGCCTTCAGGAGAACGGACTCATCCCCAGTAGGGTTTTTGGACTGCCAGTCACCCCTCTGCCTAAGGATCTCAAGTATCTCAGCAAAGGAGATATTCTCAGAGGGGGACCATGGGGACCCTTCTGACTCATCCAAGTCAGTATCAGATGTTAAAGACTCCTGTGGGGAGTCCAAGTGTCTCCTCTTGCACAATCTCTTCCTAGGAACCTCCTCAGTGAGGGCTTCTGGAGAGGTCTCGGAAGAGCAGGGGGCACGCTGTGGGGTTACTTGAGGCTCTGGGTCTCTATGCTTAGCCTGGATGATAGAAGCAGAAGCAGACACAGGCACTTTAGGGGATAAAGAAGCAAGGCCTGAAGTCAAGGATGTCTTGGGTGACAAAGTTCTCCTCATGAAATCAAAGGCACCATGGCTCCAATGGGGAAGGAATTGACGGATCCAAGGGAACTGTCAAACCCTTCTGCACCGAGGCAGTGGGCTCCGAGCCAGCGGTAGGAGCCGAGCTCATCCAATCCGAAGCCCCGAGAGGGAGAGTCAGCAACGACAAGTCTGTTTGACTATCCTCTCCGGATCGAATGGAGAGTGTCGGCTACTATAATCCCCAGTCGGTGCTGAGGATGTCAGAGTGGATGGAGCAGAGGACACTGGAACAGGTCTCAACCCCAATGGCTCCACAATCAATAGGTCTGATTCTTCTGGCTTTGAAGGGCTGACATGGCTTGGAGGAGGAGGAGTCAAAGCAGGAGTAGTAGTTTTCGGCTCTGAAGTCGCTTGGATTGGAGCCGACAGCAATTTAGCAAAGCCTGGTGCCTGTAGAAGCTTTTGTACCAATCGATCCATATCCAAATCTGAAAGGCTGACAGACAACCTAAATGAATGCACCGATGGTGCCGACTGAAGTAAAGGTAACTGAAGCACTTCAGATACCGGCTCCAAGGCTGTGGGACGGCTCTGAAAAGAAAAGACAGTCAGCTCCGAAACCTGTGGAGCTGATGTCTCATCAGATTTCTTTGATTTTGATTTTTTTGAATCCTTAGATTCAGCAGATGACTTGGAGGACTTAGAGGATTTGCTAGCAACATCCTAGTCACTCAATGCCTCTTGAAAAGGGTGTTTTAGCAAACCCTTATCCATTAATTTCCTTTTCCTCTCTAACAGAACCTTGGAAGAAAAGGAATGGCAGATAGCACAAGATTCTTGCAAGTGGACAGCCCCTAAACAATATACACAGGTAACATGCCCATCAGTGACTGACATTTTTTGATTACAGTCTGGACAATTTTTAAAACCGGACTTGGGATGCTTGTCCTTATCAAATCCATGATACCACACTAAACCCACGCGGATCCAAAATCATTGAGAAATTAGCAACAATAGGTTCTAAACACACACACACACACACACACACACACACACACACACACACACACACACACACACACACACACACACACACACACACGAGCCTAAGATAAAGTTATTCAAAAACTCTATGCTATAACTACTATAGAATAAATGTAACACACTCAAGTTAACTAGGCCATAAAACAAGACCAAATATCTACAGAGTAAATATAGTAAGTATATAGTATCACACCAAAAAGTTCTTATACTATAATTATAACTGTTATAGAATATCTAAGACTCACTCAAGTTAACTAGGTCAAAAATAACAAGGCCAAATATCTAAAGACTAAATATAGTAAGAATATAATATAACACGGGAAGGGGAAAGCTATAAGAGCTAACTATCTAACTACTTATGCAAAATATTAGTAAAGCTATATATAAGAACTACTAAATAGAAAATGTTTTAAAGTTACTGGCCCAAGCATACACTGGAAACTCCGATCAGATGCAACGGCAAACTAGATCTGAGGTAATTCACAGTACATCATGGGATAGGGGTCTTGGCCTCAAGCTACTGGAAGACCTCAAGCTTTGCATGTGGCCTTATTGAAGCTGAGGGATCTGCTCCGAACCCATCAGTCAAGAATGAGCGGCGAAACTGAACAACTTCACATTAATAGTTTTATGGGGCCTAACAGAATACAGGGGTACATTCTCATCAGTGCTAAATATGATCTATCTGATCCATTTGTCAATCTTTTTCACCATAGCTTAGCCATTGGGTTTGTTCCAGAAGCCTGGAGAATTGTTATATTGATGTTCAAACATAAAGGTGGCTCTTCATCTGAACCTGTTAACTATAGGCCCATCATTTTTATCAGTCTTTTATATAAAACCACATAAGAAATCATATTATACCTACGACCACAGGCAGCACTACCAAAACCTTATTAGCATAACCTTGACCCAAACCAGTTTGGATATGTGAAGGACAGATCCTACCTCTTAAACTTGGTAAGTTTCTTGTGAAATATTATTGAGGCAGTAGGCAGTGGTCTATTAGTGCATGCTGCTTATCTGGCTAAGGGTTTTGATCCGATCCCCTGTGAGATGTATTAAAGATAAATTAATAAAACTCAGTATAAAGCTTCCATTGTTTGTTGGATTGCTAACTGACTATTGGATAGAACCCCAAGTTGTGAAAGTTGCGAGTACTCTCTGAGAACATAAAACTGAACTAGCAATATCCCCAAGGTTCTATGCTAGGTTATATCTTCTTTGACAACTATTTTGCTAACATCCAGGTCAATACCCCAAGACTTTGACTATACAAATTTGGCTGATAACTGCAAACTGGATACTATTAATTAATTCCCCATAAATTCCAGATTATTCTAGTAGGGGCCAGAAAGTGCTTACAACTGAAGTGCAGAAAATGGTCTCAATCTGAATGCTAAAAAGTGCAGTGTGGTACTTTTCAGCAAAAACGTTGCTCCACTTAATATTATATAAACAATACCCCTCTACAAACTTAGAAGAAAACTGCACACATAAGTTGGTAACTCTCTCTCATTTGACAATGGTAGAAGGAAAATCTGTCTAACTCAACTGTTATCCAAAGAAATTTCTTCCAGATAAAAGATGCCATCATTCCTTAATACTCCTCTATTAACTGTTATTGAACATAATGCCCAGCACGTTAACAAACTAGAAAGATCGCTTACATTTTTAACTAAAAATATCAAGAGTCTTTGTACCCTTTACTAACCTGACAGATTAGCTCTACTTTCTCTGTATTTTGTGGCCTAATAGCTTCTTTCTGGCTACCTATGACTAGCCTTCCATACTATGAGGGAACAAACCAGCTCTTTTAGACCTTCTATGCCTTAGAACAAGCAGTGACATTTCAAGCACTCATATAAATGATCTCTTCTACGCCAATAAATTAAAAAGCTATATTTATAACCCAACCCATCCCTAACTTATGGTACAAACTTCCCCTACATATCAAACATAGTAATACTACGGTCACCTTCAGAGCAAACTTAGCTGACTGTAGGATACCTGCAAATTCTTCCAATGGCTCACCTGTGTGGTCCTCCTACCTACATAAAGGAAGTGAGCATCATTAATGTGTTTTTTTCATGGAGCTTAAGGGCTAAGCATTTTATAGTCTCACCTTCTATGTTACAATGTTCAGTTCGAAATAACCTTTTCTAAGCTCATTAATCCAGGTCAGCATAAATTTTTCAAAGGTAATCATATCTTTGATGACATTAGGAATGTACTGCTGATTATGTAACTTGTTCAGAGTAACACTGCTCTGGGATGATCAACTATGACGTTACGTATTTTGGGATAATTGGGGTTACCTGTTCTTACCAGTTCATGATAAAACAGCCCACATTTTTTGTAAGAGCCAGTAGTTAAAATAATGAAGTGCATCTGCCAACAGCCACAACTGTGGTTAAGATTCCTACCTGCATATCGGAACCAGCACAAACTGGGAAAGAGCTGAGACAGAAATGTTCATTATTCCCTCTTTTTATTTCTCCTAGCAACTGACATATTACTGCAAGCTATTACTAATACCAGGGAGATACAGGAACGTTGGATGAAAAAAATGAGAATAAAATGATTTATATTCCAGAAGAACTAAGAATTTTCCTCAAAAATAAATAAATAAATCAATAAATAAAAATAGAATAAAACAAGAAGTCACTGTGCAATCTGTTAAAATTTTCAGTTATCTCTGCTACCTTTGGACTTCAGACTTTATCAAGGGCCACCTCATTAGCCTTATAAATTCATGCTTGCTGTTCCGTGGCAAAGTCACCCCTCCCACTTCCCAAACCTATATTTAAAGTTTGTTCTTTAAAGGTAGGTAGAGAGGTCAGTGCTTACTGTTGCTGTGCCACAGCTCTCAGGTCTGTGATTTGGTCCTGATTTCTACTTACTGTCTTTGTAGTTTCATATTCTCTCTCCTTCAGTGTAGATTTATCCTGAGTATTCTTGTTTCCTCCTGCATCCTAATGAACTACTGTTTAAATGACTAACCTATATTCTGTATCTATTCAACCTTTGTCTTTGCACTTGGCTTTACTGCTGGGATGCACCAGGAAAAATCTGTAAAGATTAGTCCACTTAGCTTTTTTTCAAATGATGAAGTAGATAAATACTGGTGAAAATTCAGACAGGTTAAAACTGTAGTGCTTAGAAATTTACTGGCAAACATTTCAGTGGTCAAACACAAAGGGTTGTAAGAATGATCTGAAATCTGGACACTCCACATTTACAGTTCTTGAGTAATAGCCTTCTTGCTTTATGTCATAGGTTCATAGGTTCATAGGTTGGTACTAGGTTATCAGCCCTAGGGCCTATACAAGCCTAGCCATAACAATTCCCTGGCTATTTCTTCCCACATTATTTACTTTCCTGGACCCCTGTCTAGCAGGGCGACTGACGTGATCCCCGGGGTGAATTTCCTTTCTCCCATCCAATCGTCAAGGTTCCTCTTGAAGAGGTCCAAAGAGGCACTCTGCTTGACATGTATGGGCAATCTATTCCAGAGTCTGGGGAGTCTCTGGGTCAGGAACCTATCCCTCCAACATGTTTTGTTTATTGTGATGACAAGGTTTAGATCCCTGGAGCGTGTAGCTCTGAGGGATTGGGATTTCTTTAAGTGTAGCATGTCCAACAGCTCTGGGTTTGACATGGCCTTGTATGTTAAGCAGAGATCGCCTCTGAGTAGACGATATGCGACAGAGTATAGCTGGAGTTTTTTAAGACGGTCAGCGTAGGGCATCTGCTTTAGGCCTGTGATTCTTCTAGTGAGGTATTTATGAGGCCTTTCCAGTTGTTGCAGATGTCTTGAGAGGTACATACCAAATGGGGCGTTGTATTCTATAATGGGTCTAATGAGGGATGAGTACAGTGGGACAATGACCTCCTTTTTTCTGGATGAAAAGCCCTTCGCGATGAGGTGTGCCACATAGAAGGATTCCCTGACTGTTGTGGCGATGTGGTTATCGAAGGTGAGACCACTGTCCACCTGTGTCCCTAAGTCTCTTATCACACTTTCTGTGTTTAGTATACTGCCACCTATATGGTAATTCATGGATACATGTTTTTTTTCAAAAGGGGATAACAATACATTTATTGGCATTGAGCTTGAGCCCATGGCTCTGGCACCAAGCATCTGTTTCTGTAAGGCCCTTTTGTAGAGTATCCACATCATTTGGGGATTCAATAATGGCTCCCAGTTTGCAGTCATCTGCAAACTTTGTTAGCCAGAGTCCCTTAGTGTTGACCTGTACTTCAGAGAAGTAGATGCCAAACAAGAGCGGCCCCAGGACTGAACCCTGAGGTACTCCACTTGTCACTTGTCTGGAGCTGGATTTGGAGTCGGCTACTTTTACAGTGTGGGTTCTATCAGTAAGCCATTTAGCAACCCATTGGGTGACATAGGGATTAATGCCCAACTTAGTAAGTTTATCTATGATTCCAGAGTGGGGGATGGTGTCAAAGGCCTTGGCAAGGTCTAGATAGGCTGTGTGGACCACCTTACCCTTGTCCATTGCTCTGGAGACTGATTCAAAGAAGTCAATCAGGTTCAGGAGACAAGATCGGCCCTTCACAAACCCAAACTGGGAGGGGTCCAGTGTTTGAAGGTTGCCAATGTCTTTGTTTATAAGTTCCATGATAATATGCTCCATGGCCTTGCAGATAAGGCTTGTCAGACTGATGGGACGGTAGTTTCCGGGATCCAAGGTGGATACCCCTTCTGGATTGGGATAACTGTAGCTCTGCGCCACTCAGTGGGCACGAAACCTGAGGTGAGGCTATGATTAAACATGACACTTAGGTGAGGTGCCAGTTCATATTGTAGTCCATGTAGTACACAGCCCGGGATGTCATCTGGTCCCATGGATGCTGTATTCTTGGCTTTAGAGAGTGCGTTTTGTACCTGTGTGGCCGTTATTACTGGAATTTGGCAATCTTCCAGTATTGAGATGGGCCATTTAGGGGGTGAGAGTGGGGTGAAGTTGGCACTGAATCGATCTGCCAGGATATTGGCAATATCCTTCGGATCAGTATATTTAATGCCATTCTGTTTTAGCTCAGAGCAGATCTGAGCATTGCCATTTAGATTCTTGACATAATTATAGAATGCTTTGTGGTTGTCTTTGGAATCTTTGGCAATTTTATTTTGTCTGTTCAGTTACAGTAGCCACCTGCTGACCTGTGGAGTTCTTCACTGTTCTTTCTTGGTGTAATTGCTGCTTACTGTGTATATGCTTTAGCTACAGGAGGACATGAATGAAAGACATATTAAATGTCAGAGTTCTGATGATGATGATGATGGCCTGCTACGTCTCTCCCTTTCTCACGTTCTTGTGCAAGAGTTCACTGCTTCAGAAAACTTCCTGGATTCTGTTTTGCATTTAATGACCATGTGTTGATTCACGATTAACCTGGCAAAAACAAAGGTGATACTTCTACATAACACTGTCCATTTCCCCACATATTCTGTTCCTTCCCCCTTATCTTTTACAGAACGAACCATTTGGAATCTGCAATATGAGATCTGAGTCTGATTGCTTTTTATAGCCAGACACTTAAGGACCATGTTTAAAATGTTACCAAAGCATCTTATTTCCATCTAAAAAATTTCATCTGGATCCAGGTCTTTGCTTTAATTTCTAAGCTCACAATGGTCATTCATTCTCTCAAGTCTTACTTCAACTATTGCAATGCCTTTAGTATAGGCATGTATATGGCAACATTGCATAGCTGCAGTACAGGCATACGTTTGCAGCCAGGCATTTAGCTGGGGCTCCTTGCTTCAGTCATATTATTCCTGCACTTAGTGATGTGCACTGCAAGGCTTTAAAATCCTGTTTTTTACCTTTTGCGCCCAATGCAATCTGGGTCCTGTCTGTTTACAAGAGCTGCTAACCCATTATCACATAGCTTATCCTCCATGATCAGCAGGTAAGGAGTTGCTGCTTGTTCACAGGACCTGTTTGGAGAATTTGTATAGGCTATTCTTTGCTTGCCTAGAGTCTGTCCAGTGGCATCAACTACCTTCCTTGATATAGCAATAAAATTCAAAGACTTACTTTTAAAGGTCCCTAAAACTCTACCTCTTAATTAAAGTCTGTGCAAATCCTAATTGAGACATTCTTCATAACTTTATGTTATGCAAATATTTATATTTTTCTAAATTACTACAGTTTCTGTGCAGATTTTTATGCTATTTATTTTATAACTTTATATTCAGTATCTACATAAAGACACTTCAATTCTTAAACAAATTAATAATAAATACATAAATCACATTCCATTGTGTACTTGGATATGCAAATATTTCAGATTTCCCCCCTAAGATTCTAGCTCTATGAAATTATTACTATAGATGAAACATCTTCCTTCTCATGATTCTTTGTGTATCCATAGTCAGTATTGGAGCTCAGGTGTCTGGTCCTTACTGTGCTGGAGTTACAGCTGACCTGTAACCTCTGTCTTAGTTATGTCAGCCCTATATATATGTGACAGGGAAAATGCTCAGGTTTTTAAAATGAAATACAGCACAGTGGGAGATGTTATATCTAGTGGAACAGCAAAATACATAAAATGTTTATTCTGAAAGGTAGAGGCTACATATCCATTTCTTAAATCTTTTATTATTATGTATTTCTTTTACTCATAAAAGACGGCTTCTTGTATGAACAATAAAGACATGGTCACTCATAAACCAATACCTTTTTCTTATATAATTGAGAACACAACTTCAAGTTCTTCCCATCAATGATTAATTCCTGAAGCTTCATCTGGATAAAAAAATGACAGTTGTGGTTTTACCGCTATAAAACAAACAAAATTATTGCTTTTTTGTATGGGTATAAGCCATGTAGACTTTTCATTTGGGGGGGGGAGGTTGTGCTACATTCTCCTTCTTCAATATGCTAATGCCTCACCCATTTAACTATGAATGAAAAAGAAAACCTGCCACAAAAACAATCACCCCTAATATACAAATATAAATTGTACCAACAATGTATCCCTACGTGGAACAGTGATTGGGGAACTGGATTTAACAAACTGAAATCTCATTCAGTTTGCATTCAGCCATGATAGGGAATCTCTATCCTAGGCACTTTCTGTCCTCAACAAAAATGAGAATGCTGGCATGGAGCAGTCCCCCATGAAACCTCTTACATATGTATGCCAACTCCATGGCTGCCCAATAGTATGGAAAAGAGAAACTCCCCAATGCAGTACAGTGGTCTCACACCTACAGTGATTCTGCAGTGTCTGCATCACAGTGAAATGAGCTAAAAGCAAGTATAAATTCAGACAAAATTTGAATGACCACTCAAATAGCCACTCTGAAGATATGTGAAGGTTGCCAGCCTAGCTAGATAGAATTTTGTAGATAATTCTGTCATTTGTAAATATTAATGTAAACCACATTCTTGTTCTCTTAAATGTGAAAAGATAGTGTTGGATGTTGAGTTGAAAAAAATGTAACAACAGTGCACGCTGCTGTAAGAAAGATGATAGGTCAACCATTGTGAAATTCTATGATCTAAAACTAGGAGCTGAGATGTCTAGAGGGATGCATTTTTCCTATTGTTTTTGAGGCCAGAGTTAATGGCTAGAATTTACATGTATAATTTCTTTTATTGTTCTGGCTTCATACTGCCCAGCTGCAAGATCAAAAGGGCTATTAACCACTGAGTTTCTGTTAGCCTGGGAACCAGAAAGAAATTATGTAATCCGAAATGAGTCAGTGGTACTGTGTTATCAATTTAAGGACAGAAAGAATGAGAGCATTTAGCATTTGTCTTGAGAACATCCAACATCTCCAGCACCGTCTTGCTGTCTATGTAAGTTTATTTTAGAACTCTGTTTTCTCTTAGAAATAGCCAGGAAATAAAAGATTAGATTAGTCTTTTTTCTGTATTGATGTCAGAATGTTTCTACTGTATTATTTTAAGTATTTCTCTGTGATCTCTGAACTCATGACTAGCACTGTGCAGTAAGAAGTATTGTCTTGTGTTTTTATTATTTATTATTAATAAAAATAAAAAGCCGAAAGAAGAAGAAGATTATTAAATATTTTTAAACCTTTCAACTGTGGCTTTTTGTGTAGAGATAATTGAAGCTCTAAGAGTACATTGCATGTATTTAGTGGCACTGGCCAAGCCACTCCAATAAGCCTTGACTGTTCAGTTGCACTTACCATTTGGATAATAATATTGCACAGTAATAGTTAGACACTCTTTGTTAAGGGCCTTTTTAGTAGCTGATAAATATTAGTGGGTGGTGGCAAGTGATACTACCGTTTAGTCTGGTTAAAAGGGGCACAGCTGAAGAACCTATGCCAGCCTTCCCCAGAACTGTCTGTGTGGCTGTATATAACGCTCCTCTCAAAGTGTGTGTCAGCTACTGGGGCAGGGACATGAAGCACTGGTTGGACAGCGAGGGTGCTGGAGGTTTAACTTTCCCACTAAGCTGAGATCTACACCCTATAGCTGTGCCAGTGGGGAGTCTTATTGGGGACCTGGAGAGAAAGGGAAAACCCAGCCCCAGACTGACTGTGATCTCTGTGTGCTCTTAAGGCAAATTGTACTTTACTGTGTGTGTATTTATTATCCTTTCCCTATCTGGACGCCCCTCACTGGTGTTGATGGTGAAGAATGGGGTGCCTTAATTGCTGGCCCAGTACATGGGCATCACAGCCACCAATTACTTGTAGAGAAGCCTAACAGATAACCTGTCTTGAAAAGCCCCCTGCAACTGGTAACTGCTAGGATTTCCTCTTCTAATACCCTAACTTTGGCACAATCTGAAATTTCAGTAGCTGCCATACATGAGCATGTGCCCACTTTCTGCCAGCATGTGGGAAAATATTATGCACTGGGCTAGCGGAACATGCACAACTTCTGAGCTTCCTATTTTTTTTTCATTTTCACTCCCACAGTTTGAATATTAATTCTAACACACCTCATAGGAAAGTTATTGCACTCAGTACCTAACTCACATAAATATTTAATGTTTTCTTGCAGTTATAAGATCAAAATCTAACATCTAACAATGATTGTATTGCCTTGGAAAGGTGTATGGCACAAAACATGAACACAAATGCCACCACTTCAAACCATCATAAAAGGAAGAGAGGTCAGAAGTTCAAAGCCTTAATCACTGCACTCTAAACAGATTCTCGGGGGGGTGGGGGGGGTAGACAGTAAAATGACTGGCAGGTGTGTCCTTCACATGATTTTGTAACAGTCAGACAGACAGTAGACATAGGTAATCAGCAGACCAGCCACTGGCAAGTTTTAACTCAGATACTCTAGCCATGTGATGGCCTATTGCTTCTCATGAACCATAATTATTCAATTAAATAGTGAGGGGATTAGCCTTGTGCCTTTTATTTGCTAATAATAAGAAGAGTGGAAGAGATGTACCGTCAACAACTATTTTTTTGTGCATCCACAAGATCTGTCCAGTAGCTCCTCCTTCCTGCACACAACTGACCTATTTATTCCTCTGCCATGGCAAGAGCCTTCTGGCCCATTTGCTCTCTAGTAGTAAATCAAGAGTCAGGTGTAGAGAATAGGTCAGTCTGAAGATGTTTTGGACCATCCTATCCTCACCACTTTGGCAGCTTGCTTACTCCACAAATGCTGCTGTCAGTAGGTGCATACTTACTCCCATGCATGAGCAATCTACAAGCTAAGCAGGTCACTTCTATGCAGGGTGGGCATGCTAGGCTCCTGGCAGTAAACCAAAACTGCTACCATTCCCCAAGACAGGCAATCTGACATTGGTTGCTCACTGCCATCCTCCCTCATCCTGTTCCAGAAGCACCCATACTATTAGCTGAACATGACTAATCTGGGGTGCAGTGAGAGATTTATTCCACTGTTTTACAGGGCTGGGTGTTCCAGAGTGTTGGAAAGCATTAAGCTTAACTTCACCTGGAAAACTCAGTGATTCATTGAGTCTCCCAAGAAAGACTGAGTGGTTGACTCGATGCCAGGAGTCTACTCATCTTGTTTATGCTTAAGTCTAGGAAGACTTACCACTAGAACTACGGAGACTCCATTAGGCAGACACATGATTCATGGACTTACAGAAATGGCCCAGACATTGATAGATTGCCCAATACTTGATGTCTTATGGGATCTGTCCTTAAGGCTGTAGAAGAGCATCCTTTAGCATCATGGTTTATTATACTTGGTCCTATGCAGATACCTCAAGGCTGAATATCACCACCAATATATATGACCTCAACTATTGGAATTCTACCACCTACAACTAAATCCCTAGCTGCTGCCAGCTTATTGCTTTACATATTAGGTGGATTCAGACCATCACCTGCTGGAGCTAGAAGAAGGGAAGTGCCTCCCTCCCTCCCTCCCTCCCTCCCTCTCATTCTCCTTTTAAAAAGGAGATTCTGAGAAGCCTGAGACCCTTCTGCTAGGGATAGACAAAACCATTGGATATTCTTTCTCTATAGTTCTGTTTCTGGTAGCCACTCCTCTGATCCTCTGGGATGACTGTCAAGATCATGATATCTGCTGAGATCTAGACTATTGATACTTCTGATTTAAACAAGACATGGCTGAACTAGTAGCCAGAACAATGAACGAGGAGCCCTAGGTCATAAATCCCATAAGCATGTCTTTTATGGACTTCTGAAACTTGTAAGCATTCAGATTCATTTTCCTTCACTGCTTAGGAAGTCATAAACCCTCTATAACCCCATGAGGCCACATGACCTCTATACTAAAATATATGGGTATTTATTTTTAAATAGCTGGTACCCTTAGCATACTTCAGAGTACTAGTTATGTAAACTATTTAGTCTCGGTTCCTGTACACTATTTTTTGGTGGAAAGTAAAGCTGATAGAGCTGGCCTGATGTACATTTGATTCTGACTCATTCTTTCATATTTTAAATGTCATTTGTTACACAATGTCAGACATGAAATGAAACAGGCCAGGTTGTTTTATCTTTAATTTAGGAAATTGTAAAACTACAGCCTCTAGGAAATTTCTCACTACAATTTACCTGAGATCCTGAATTTGTGGATGCTGAAATTTAGGTTATTTCTTGTGGAGTGAAATGTCTGAGAAGTCTGTGAAGGTGCAGTGAACTATGACTCTGCATGCTCCAGGGCTTACCAGGCTTCCATTGTTATTTTTACACTGTTTTGTACAGTGATGCCTGGCTGCATAACAATCTCTCTCTCTCCCCATAACAATAATAGGCTGTACAACCCCCCATATTTTTTTTCTGATAACATAAAAGTTTTTTTTTTTCACAACAGGGTTATGTCTCCAAAATCCAAAACTAAGGCGTCATCCTGAAGGATACCTCCCTTCTTAGATACTGAGAATGAGGTCATAGTACAGGATCTCCATCTCCATATGCCATGGCTCCTACATCCACATTCCACACATATGCTCTTGTATAACCATGGCTGGTGGCATGTGGTTGATGATGTCAACTCTGAGGATGGCCAGGGCTGTGAACACCAAATGATCCAACATAGGGCCATTGACATGATTAAAAAAGACTATTGATAGAAGTGAAAGGGCTACTGGTGGAGGGCCATTTACTGAACCACTACTTAGTGAGATGGAGGAGTTCCTGTCAACTTTAAGGGATACAGGCAGCTCAGAAAAATTTCACAGTGTGGTGCTATATGTTGGGACAGAGGCAGAGAACAACCAGAGGATTTCCACTTTTTACAGGTTCATAGGTTCATAGGTTGGTACTAGGTTATCAGCCCTAGGGCCTATACAAGCCTAGCCATAACAATTCCCTGGCTATTTCTTCCCACAGTATTTACTTCTCTAAACCCCTGTCTAGCAGGGTGACTGACATGATCCCCGGGGTGAATTTCCTATCTCCCATCCAATCATCAAGGTTCCTTTTGAAGAGGGCCAAAGAGGTGCTCTGCCTGACATGCATGGGCAGTCTATTCCAGAGTCTGGGGAGTGTTTGGGTCAGGAACTTATCCCTCCAGCATGTTTTGTTCATTGTGATGACAAGGTTTAGATCCCTGGAGAGTGTGTCTCTGAGGGATTTGGATTTCTTTAAGTGTAGCATGTCCAACAGCTCTGGGTTTGACATGGCCTTGTATGTTAAGCAGAGATCGCCTCTGAGTAGACGATATGCGACAAAGTATAGGTGGAGTTTTTTTTAGATGGTCAGCATAAGGCATCTGCTTTAGGCCTGTGATTCTTTTTAGTGAGGTATTTCTGTGGCCTTTCCAGTTGTTGCAGATGTCTTGAAAGGTACATACCAAACAGGGCATTGTATTCTATGATGGGTCTAATGAAGGATGAGTACAGTGGGACAATGACCTCCTTTTTTCTGGATGAAAAGCCCTTAGTGATGAGGTGTGCCACATAGAAGGATTTCCTGACTGCTGTGGCGAAGTGGTTATCGAAGGTGAGACCACTGTCCACCTGTGTCCCTATGTCTCTTATCATACTTTCACTGTTTAGTGTATTGCCACCTATGTGGTAATTCACGGGTATATGTTTTTTCCCAAAGGGGATAACTATACATTTCTTGGCATTGGGCTTGAGCCCATGGCTCTGGCACCAAGCATCTGTTTCTGTAAGGCCCTTTTGTAGAATATCCATATCATTTGGATATTCAATAATGGCTCCCAGCTTGCAGTCATCTGCGAACTTTGTTAGCCAGAGTCCCTTAGTGTTGGTCTGTACTTCAGAGAAGTAGATGCCAAATGAGAACAGTCCCAGGACTGAACCCTGAGGTACTCTATTTGTCTGGAGCTGGATTTGGAGACGGCTACTTTCACAGTGTGGGTTCTATCAGTAAGCCAGTTGGCAACCCATCGAGTGATGTAGGGATTAATGCTCAGCTTAGTAGGTTTATCTATTATTCCAGAGTGGGGGATGATGTTGAAGGCCTTGGCAAGGTCCAGATAGGCTGTGTGGACCACCTTACACTTGTCCATGGCTCTGGAGACTGATTTGAAGAAGTCAATCAAGTTCAGAAGACAAGATCGGTCCTTCACAAACCCAAACTGCGTGGGGTCCGGTGTTTAAAGGTTGCCAATGCCTTTGTTTATAAGTTCCATGATAATACATTCTATGGCCTTGCAGATCAGGCTCGTCAGACTGATGGGGCAGTAGTTCCTGGGATCCAAGGTGGATCCCCCTTGTGGAGTGGGATAACTGTAGCTGTGCACCACTCAATGGACACAAAGCCTGAGGTGAGGCTATGATTAAACATGACACTTAGGTGAGGTGCCAGTTCATTTTGTAGTTCATGTACTACACAGCCTGGGATGTCGTCTGGTCCCATGGATGCTGTATTCTTAGCTTTGGAGAGTGCATTTTTTACCTGTTTGGCCATTATTACCAGAATTTGGCAATCTTTCAGTATTGAGATGGGCCATTTAGGGGGTGAGAGGGGGGTGAAGTTTGCACTGAATTGATCTGCTAGGATATTGGCAATATCCTTGGGATCAGTATATTTAATGCCATTCTGTTGTAGCTCAGTGTGACACCTTTGCCCTGGCCCAGCAATCAAGGAGCCTCAATCCTCACCACTAACACCAGTGAGGGGCATCTCATATAGGAGGAAAGGATAGCAAATACACACAGTAAAGTGTGATTTCCCTTAAGAGCACACAGAGATCACAGTCAGTCTGGGGCTGGTGGCTCCCTTGCTCTCCAGGTCCCCAATATGGCTCCCCACTGGCACAGCTATAGGGTCCAGATCTCAGCCAGTTGGGCAAGCTAAAATCTCCAGCACCCTCTTTGTCCAACCAGTACTTCATGTCCCTGCCCAAGTACCTGACACACACACACACACACACACACACACACACACACACACACACACACACACACACACACACTTTGAGATATAAGTTTATACAACCACACAGACACTTCTGGGGAAGGCTGGCACAGGTTCTCCAGCTGTGCCCCTTTTACCCAGACTATATGGTAGTACCACTGGCCACCACCTAGCTAATATTTATCAGCTACTCAAAGGCCCTTAAAAGGGTGTCCAATTATTACTGTGCAATATTATTATCCAATTGGTAGTATAACTAAACAGTCAAGGCTTATTAGAATGACTTAGTACAGGATCCTTATATACATGCAATGTACACTTAGAGCTTAAATTATCTCTACACAAAACAGCCACAGTTGAAAGGGTTTTAAAATATTTAATAATAAGTAATAAAAACACAAGACAATACTTCTTACTTTACACTGCTAGCCAAGAGTTCAGAGATCACAGAGGAAATACTAAAATAATTCAGTAGTACAGTTCTGACATCACAGAAAAACACTTAGTCTAATCTTTCTAGTTTCTAGTTATTTCTAAAAGAAAACACAAGTCTAAGATAACTTACATATGAGCAAGCCAGTACTGAGAGTTGGATGGTCAAGGCAAAAATGCTTAATAATCTCTGGTTCTCACTGTTTAAATTGAAATTGCAGTTCTGATAAACATTACATCATTCTTCATCCTTCCTGGGATTGCCAGGCCAACAGAAACTGCATCTACATTCTTTTACACCTAGGCAGAAACCAGAGCAATGAAAATACATTTGCATGTTTAAATCTAGCAATCTAACTCTTGGTTAAAATAATAGAAAGAATGTGCTAGCCCAGACATAATCACTCCAAATCATTAACTGCAAAGGACAGACATGAAGTACTTGTCTTAGCTTTCTTTACAGCAGAGGGCAATGTTGTTACATTTTTTTGAAGTTCAACATTTCACAGCATGTTCTTTCATTTAAGAAAACAAGTCTGTAGTTCAACATTCATATTACAAATGACAGAATTATCTATAAAATTCTATCTGGCTAGGCTGGCAACCTTCACACTCAGAGCAGATCTGAGCATTGCTATTTAGATTCTTGACATAGCTATAGAATGCCTTGTGGTTGTCTTTGGAATCTTTGGCAATTTTATTTTCGTAACTAGTTTTGGAGGATTTTATGAAGGATCTCAGTTCCTTACCGAGGCTGGTAAGGGAGTTTTTTGCATCCTGGGATTTTCCTCTTTTCTGCAATAGTTTCTTCCTTTTGTTGTGGTTTGTTTATGACAAGGGACCACCAGATTGGCTTCCTTTTTCGGAGGAGAGTGTCTTGGTTCTATTGGGGATGGCACGATTCATGCATGAGTGGATGTGCTCGTACAGTGCCTTAGTGTAGGATTCAGCAGTCGAACTTTCAGTTCCCATCTGCATGGATGTCATGAAGTTTGTCACTTCTGACTTGAGTAGCATGAAGTTGGCTTTGGAGAAGTTTTTTTGCGGAGATTTACTTCCAGTTATGTTCCAGGTATATATAAATTAGGTAGTTAGTTACAATTTGTATTAGGTTGTGTGTTTATAATACCTCTATCAACTGAAATGTGTGTGTCTAGGGACATCTGACATTGAGGTACAATGACAACCTACACATGGTATGGGCATGCCTTTTTGGTAATAGTTATGCATATCACTTTTAAAGATTATTTGCATTTGCATGTGTAGTTGATTTAATTAGACATATGTGTTATTTTTTGTTCATGGACAGTGCAGTGGTGCAGTGGTTAGCATTGTTGCCTCACAGTAAGAGGTTCTCCAGTTCAGTTCTCAGCTGGGATGCCTTCTGTGTGGAGTCTGCATATCCTCCCTGCATTTGCATGTGTTTCTTCAGGGTGATCCAGTTTCCTCCCACATTCCAAAGACATGCATCTGGAGTGTTTCTCCTCAGCCCTCTGCTGAAAATGGGTTCTTTTCCAGTAAATAAATAAATGTTTATTTTATTGTTCTGCTTTCTTTTTTTTTTTAAACACCTTTATTGAATTATCACTTGTGACATAAGCAAACTTATATAAAAGTAAGCAAACCATATTAACAAGTTCACATTTACAATCATTATAAATCACATATACAGTAAACTCTCAGTTTACCGGCACCCATGGGGATTGGTAGATGCCAGATTACTGTAGTTTCTGGTTGCTTGAGAGTTACTATTAAAAATAGGCCAGACTAACACTGTACCCTATACTATTTGTTCTCAGGTTGGGGAGACAGGAAATTTGTTCCTATCTTCCTTTTTAATACTCTAAAACTCTAAAAAAGTAAGGTATGTTTCGCTGGGGGAAAACAGAAAGTGCAACACATGAAAGTTGTACTGTATTTCTTTGATTTATTTTGCTGGTTGCTTGAGAGTGTTGGTTGCTTGAGTTCCGGTTAACTGAGAGTTTACTGTATTGTTGTATACAATATACTCAAACCAATATTAAATAAATTCTTCAGTTCCTGTCTCCTCTTAAACCTTATTCCTCCTACATAACATTTTTCTGCGTAGTAAGCAAAGCAGTCCACTAGGAGGCTGAATACTTTAACTCTTGTCTGACAATGTTTTCCACACGTGTACTATTCCTATAGTATTTCTGACACTGGTTAAATCTAATCACAAATTAGTGATTTTTTCCTTTATAGTCTCAAACGCTTCTCCAGTGAATAATTCAGAATTTAAGGATTTCAAATAGGCAAACTCTCAAAATGTATTTATAATATTTGCAGTCTCCATGCAGCCTCAGCTGCTACTTTTACAAGAGAATTCTACACCCACGTTTGAAAGTGACTAGATCAAGAAGTCCTTACTAAAACGAAATATAGTGAGACGTATAAAAAAAAACTTCCTTGGTGGTACACAAGCATAAATAAACTTTATAACATAGGAAGAAAGCTTCTAAACTCCTATAACAAAACAAAATCTTCCTCCAAAAAGATCACCACTGAACTAAAAATGATCATCAGGACGACCAAAAACAAAACATGAACAGAAACTTGCATCCAACTTAGGCTATGGATAATCATAAATCCTTCTTTAATTATATCAGAAATCTAATATCTACTCTGGCCAAAATAACACAGTTAATACACCTGCAGACAAAGTTAGTGACAACTTGAACCTACAAATAGTCACTGAAACTCAGTATGCGTTATTATAATCACTAAGAGCTTCAAGGAACATGTCCTAAATGTACAACCAAAAACTAAAACCTCCCACTTCCATGGGACCAGACAATTTACCTAATTGTCTAATGAATAACACCAAACATGCTCTCATTGATCCCTTCCTGAACTTGTTTTAATGTATGCTTAGTCACAGGGTTTGTTCCAGAAGTTTCAAGGACAGTTGTTGTGATGCTCCTTCATAGGGGCCCTACCACAGACCCAAGGAACTGCAGATCCATTAACCTAACTAGTCTAACTTACAGACCCATGGAATGCATAATTTCTGACTACATTAACTACCACATCAAAAACTTCATTTGGCAAAACCCTTAACAGTTAATTTTTTGTCTAAGTTAATGATGTTTGCTTAATTTAGATAACTTCTTTGAGAAGGTAATGGAAGCAGTGGACAGTGTTCACACGATCCACAGAGCCTAAATGGATCTAGCTAAGGCATTCGGTATCATCTCCTATGCTTGCATTCCTACTAAACTAAGAGACCTAACTGTAGACAACTATATGGTAAGGTTGATAGCCAAAAAGAGAAAAGATAGAACTTATGTAGTCAAGGTGACAGAAGATGCCTCAGAAAGTAAAATGGTAACTAGTGTCATACCTTCAAGTCTCAGTGCTGGGAACTTCCTTTTCAGTACATACTTCCTAGATCTGCAAACTACAAACTCAGACCTATGACTAATTATTTATTATTTTATTTATTTATTTCCAGTTTGATAACTGGGGAGGTCCACTGGGCCCAGAGGGCCCATTTTCAGTGGAGGCCTGGGGAGAAAAGCTCTGCAATGCATACAGTTAAAACAAACATAGAGTTTTACATTTAGGCCTGGGGAGAAAAGCCCCGCATTACAAATATTTCAACAAGCATACAATTATAGATACAATTATAAATGTTATTAGCAAACAAATGAAAAATTCTTATATAAGGAGTTGTATTGTGTTAAAAAGTCAACAAAAAAGAGAAAAATGGGGAACAAGTTAACAGAGAGAGGGGGTATTGAAGAGCATGGTGTTTATGTAAATGTCATTCCCTCCACCTACGGCAACACCTAACTAATAAACACACATTCTAGTATGTACAATATTTACAAGATAATCACTCGTTGGATTCAGAGCAAAGAAGCTGTGGTGGAAAAAGAAATAAATATATAAAATAATGAGTATGAGCAAGAGGGAGTACATGCATAGGTGAAATTAGGAGGAGTTAGGTGGGAAGAATGCAGTTACATTTCCAATTATGTGAGAGGTGGGAGTAGAGCTGAGATTTGAAGAGTTCAAAGTTTGAACTGGTTCTAAGCAGGGATGGGAGGGAGTTCCATTTTTTGGCAAGAGAATAGGAAAGGAGAAATTGTCCAGGGGGGCGTTTTGGTTTATATACAGAAAGTAGATTTTGTTGAGCAGATCTAAGGGGTCTGTGTGGGGTGTAGAATGGTAAAATATTAGAAAGAGCAGGGCATGCAGTGGGTTTTAAGATTAATTTGTGGGCTGTAGTAAGTTGAAGGAAGAGGAGGTGGTTAGGAAACTCTAGCCAGGTGAGCTTGTGAAGAGAGGTGCAGTGATGAGAGGAGTGTTTAGATTTGGTTGCGAATTTAGCAATTTTGTTGTAGCACATTTCTAGCTTTGAGGAGGTGGTGATAGATTGGTTAGAAGTGCAGCACCGTACAGTAGTGATGGAAAAAGATAGGTAGAAGCTAGAGTTTGTCTTGTAGATGGAGAGAGAAAGTGAGCGTTTCTATATAACATGCCTAGCTTCTGGTGGTTTTTTTTGACATTAAGTTGGACATGAGTATCAAATTTCAGGTGTTCATCAATTGTGACCCCTAGACGTTTAGCAAAGGGGACAACTTCTATAGTGGAGTTGGCATGGCTGAGGATATTGAAGGACTGCTTATCAAGTGTAATAGTTTTAGAGGGAGAGAAAAGAAGGATTTTGGATTTATTGGCATTGAGTGAGAGATGGTTTTGAAGCATCCAGTGCTCAGTGGTTGAGAAGGCTGGGTTTTAGCCTGGAGTTCAGAAAGATTAGGATCAGAACAGATTAAGGCATATTGCACAATTTGTGTGTTGGGAATGGCAGTGTGAAGATCATTGATAAATATATTAAAGAGCATTGGTCCTAAAATGGGCCCTTGGGGAACCCCGGTAGGGATAGGAAGGAAGGTGGAGGTGCCATTATGCCATTTTACGGCCTGGGATCTGTTAGAGAAATAACTTTGGAACCAGGTAAGGCAGTTTTGAGATAGACTGAGGTTGGAGAGATGATTTAGAAGGTGGGTATGGGAGATGGTATCAAATGCCTTAGATAGGTCTAGGGCAATGGTGGAAACAATTTCTCCCGAGTCTCGAGCAAGGTTTATTTTGTCTAGAAAGGAGAGGAGAGCGGTTATTGTGCTATGGCCAGGACGGAAGCCATGTTGGGTGGGGGTAAGGAGTTGGTTATTGATAAGGAAGGGCATGAGTTCGATATGGATGTATTTTTCAAGGATTTTTGAGATTGGTGAAAGAATGGCTATGGGTCGGAAGTTAGAAATGCTATTGTTTTTGCCTCCTTTGTGGAGTGGTGGGATAAAGGCTGCATGCCACAATTTGGGGACATAAGATTCCTGCATGGATCTGTTAATGAGAATGCTGATAGGAATGGCAATACCGTCGGCTGCAAGCTTTAAGAAGAGTGATGGAATACTGTCAGGGGCGTTGGAGCACAGCTTTAGTTTAGAGAGAAGCTTTTTGATGTAGGAGGTCGGGACAGTTTTTAGATAGAAAGTGGGGGGAGGATTGGGGAAGGAGGGTTGAGTAGAGGAAGGGGGGGTTGGATTGCATGTAGGGGAGGAGATGTGGTTGGGGAAGGTCTTGGTGAGTTTGGCTATAGAGTTTGTGAAAAAGGAGTTGAAGAGGGAAGCAATTTCTGTATCAGATTTTTTGTTGTCAGGACAGGGATTACTTTTGGTACCTGGATGCAAAAGAGAGTTTATGGAGTTCCAGAATTCTTTGGGATTTTTAGAGTGGGTAGACTGAAGTTTGATATAATATGATTTTTTTTGTCTTTTATAACATGTTTTTTGGCTAGGTTGCAGAGTTGTTTATATTTTTGAAGGGTAACAAGGTGTTTATTTTTTTCGTAAAGTTTCCAGGTTTTGCCTCTTTGTCGCATAAGAGTTTTGGTGTCTTTAGTTAGCCAAGGCGTGGAGTTGGATTTTATTCGTTTAGTTCTGGGTGGGGCTTGAGTGTTTAGAATGCTCAGGAAGGTGGAATTGAAGAAATCTATGGCTTCATCTAGTGGGAGAGTTTTTAGGTTGTCCCATTTTGTTAGTTTAAGGGTTTTGGAGAATATAGAGGGGTTAAAATTTGTGAGATTACGAGTGTGGATATATTGGTGATTGTGGGGGGAGGAGTGGGTAGCTCGGTGAATGATGGCTGGGAGATGATCACTTATAGTGTCAGGTAGTAAACCAGAGTAAGAGATTTTATTAGGGTGGGAGACTAAGATCCAGTCCAGAGTTGACCCTGGGGGGTTGTTTCTGTTAGGTCTTGTAATACCACTTATTAGTTGAGTGAAGTTTAGGAGATTGATTGATAGGGAGGGATTGTTGTTGTTGATTTTGTTCCAGTCAATGTTCACATCTCCTAATATATATGTCTCAAGCTTAATGTTAGTTGAGGATCATTGGAAAATGTTTTCTAGAGTGGTAATGTTATATCCAGGGGGGATATAGATGGCCATAATACAGATACTTTTATAGTTATTCAGTTTGAGAATTCCTATGACTAGTTCAGCATTGCAGAACTGAGGAATAGGGTTTTGGTAGGGAGAGATATTCAGTAGGCTAGTATAGATTAAGGCTACTCCTCCTCCTTTTTTATTTTGTCGGTCACACCTGAGTGCTTGAAATCCAGCTGGTAAACACTCAGAGTCAGAGATGTTAGGTTGTAGCCATGTCTCTGAAACTGCTATAACATCTGGTGTAGTAAGATTTAGCCAAGCATGAAAGAGTGATATTTTGTTTTTTACACTCTGGGTGTTAATGGTAATTAGTTTGAGGAATTTGTGGTTGGTAGTATTTGAAGAGAGGGGAGGAGAGTGGTTATTATTAGTCACTGGTCCAGGATTGGGATGAATGTCTCCAGCTAGGATAAGCCAGTTAGATGAAGAGAGAGGCATGAACTTTGGTTTGCAATTTATCATATGTAGGAAAAAATGAATCATTTTTGGAGTAAGGGGTTTTGTAGAGTAGACTAGATGTTTTAGATTAAAATGGTGAAGTGGATTAGGTTGTACTAGTGAGGGGGAGATGTTATGAAAGTGGGATATGATGAGGTTGGGATGGGGGAGTGGTGGAGGTGTAGAAGGGAAAGAAGGGGGTTAATTTGAAAGAGGAGTAGGAGGTGGCATAGAAGACAGTAGTTAGGAGAAGAATGCTTATAGAAGAGATAAGAAGAAAATGTGGAAGTGGAGGAGACATTATTTAATTAGGGTGGGGAAAGTTAGTAGGAGGCTGCAGGAAGATTGGGGAGTGGTTGAGTGAAGATGGTATAGGAATATAGGTGAGAGTATATCAGTGTGAGGGATACAGTTAGGGGAGGGATTAGTTAATTGAAGAAAGCTAAGAGGGGGAAGAAGAGAGACTGGATTTGTTTAGGGGAAGGGGAGGAGATATAGTGCAGTATAAAGGTGAGGGCACTGGGGGTGGGTGGAATTTGGGGGTAGGGTAGGGAAGCGGAGCGGGGCAGACCCAAAGGACAGACACAGCAGGATGGAGAGAGAGAAACAATCAGTGAAGTCGGGAGTAAGTATGAAGGAAGGTAAGCAGGGTGGCAGAGTAAGACTAGTGTAGAAGTTTAGTAACACAGAGAGAGAGGCTGTAGGATGAGTATGGACTAGGGTATGAGAGTAGAGGAAGAGGAGAGTGACAGACTCGAGGTTATAATTCTATAGGTGAAGAATAAAAAATAGTGAGATGGAGTGTAAGAGACAGGTAAAGACTGCCATCTAGTGGTCAAGAGCTGACATAGCGCAGTGAGGTAACCATAGGAGGAAGGCTGGAGGTAATAGGAAAATCAGAAAGGCTACTAACAGACTAAGATAGCATAGGTAGGGGGCTCAGAGAGGAAGAAAGTGAAATAAGGGGGGTATGGCTGCTGGCTTTTCTGGTAGGTTTACACTACAGACCTAGCAAGTTGGTCCACAATATCAAATGCATGTTATGGGAGGTAGAACCTTGTTTGACATACTTTCTTTAGTGATCTTGGAGTACAGTTCAAGGAATTCTTTTGTTTCCCGGGATGGAGTAGGACACACAGGGTATGGTAGTCGACAGCAGTTGGTCTTAGAGGTCCAGCAGGGTATGACCAGTAGCAAAAATATTAGGTAGAAGTAGTGATAATAGCTGGGAAAGACAAAATAGAGGGAGAAGACTGTAATGAGGAACGCACAGTAAATAACTGGAAAATTTCTAGGCTAGTCAACAACTTAGGAGCAGTGCTGATGCAAAAATAAGAGATGTCAACAACAGGAGAAATATATTGTTAAATTAGGCACAATGAATAGAACAGTTACTACAGCAGTTTGAACAATACAGATTAAAATAACACATTGCAGTCACAGAAACAAGCACAGTAATCATTAGGTAATAAAGTAGATTACTTTAAGAACATTGCAATTAGGGAGTAAGCATTTCAGAAAATAAATATTAAGAATGCTATTCGTATTAAAGTGAAGCCAGGACTCATTTATATAGTTTCAAAGCCTAAGGCATAAGCATTAACATCAGGCAAGCACTAATGAAATAAATACTGATACTGCTATTATAATGCTGATAATGTCAGGCAAGCATATGTGAAATAATTATTAAAATGCTGTTCGTATTAAAGTGAAACCAGGTCCCATTAATGTAATATCAAGGACTGAGGCATAGGCATTAGTAACAAGCAAGCACACGAGGCATCGTTCCTCCTAAATGCAAGAATAATAGATGTACCAAGGATAAAGCTGAAGGTGGAGTGGGCAAATCTTTAGCGTGCTATGTCAATATATCCATAAGAGAAATAGTATGCTGCACATAGTATTATAGTTCCTTTGCATTTGAGTCGGGAGGCAGATTCGCTTCTTAGTAAGGGAGATATACTGTGCAAGATTTACAATCGCTCAATTGCTTTATGAGCGAATTTCGGTCCTCGGAGTGGAGAGATTGGTGGGCTAGTACTTGTGTGTTTGGCAGGATGGAGCCAGGGCCAGTTACAGTACTGCGCAAGAGTTCTTTTGCGTTTGAGTCAGGAGTTAAATTTGCTTCTTAGTAATGGAAATATACTGCACAAGAGTTCAAATCACTTCATTGCGTTAACAGTGAATTTTGATCTTCAGAGTGGATAGAATGAATGGGCTAGTACTGCTTATTGTAACAGGAAGGAGCCAGGGCCAGTTACAGTAATTAGCTTTGCCAATAACTGCAGCTTAGGCATGAATGTCTGTTCTCCCCCATATATAGAATCCCTTCAACAAAAACTATTCCTTATAAAATATTGGTGTACTGAAAAGGGGCTAAAATTAAATGCAAAATAGTGCAGTATTATGACTTTTATTAAGCAACTCTCATCTGCAACTTACAGCATAGCCAATATTCCACCTCATCTGACATGATTATCTGACATCTTGGCACTATGGTCGATAGCTCCCCTTCCTTTGTCTACCATGTAGCCATACAGCTTCAATACTCAGGACATTCTTCTACCTGGCACAACTAATATCTAGAAATGCATCATACAAATCTAAAGAAGTAATCATTTTGTAGCATTCAGCTCTGATCAGACCATATATAGAATATAATGCCCCTTCCGTTTATAGCAATTCAGAGACTTCACTCAGCTAGGAAGACTCCAGAGGTTCCTAATAAAAAGATTAATGGTTTGGCTACCAAAGTAGGCTTCAAGCTTTTTCCTTATACTCAATCTCTTACATACTATGTATATCACAGATATACATATACTATGTATATAAGAGGCAATCTCTGACCCTGCCTTATTGGAAATGCTGAATATCCACAAATGGTGCATGGGTTACTCACTCTAAAGACCTTAACCTGGTATGTGACATTAAGAGAACTTGCTGGAGGGATAGATTTGTCTCACAGAGATTACCACATCTTTGGAACAGACTCTCACTTCATGTCAAACAGAACACATCATTGGCTGTCTTCAAACACAATCTGGATGATTGGATGGGTAACTGTAAATTCACCCCAAAGGTTCCACCTGTGACCCTCTTGGACAGGAAAAATAGGTGCTGATTGTGGAAATAAGGGTAGAACTTGGCTAGGTTTGTAAGGGCACTATGGCCATTAGTCTAGTAACTTCCTATAATCCTACGATCCTACTCCTGCATAATGATATGTGTTCATTCTATGCCATAAAGGAACCCCTCCACTTAATCTCTTGTACCTCCGCAAGAGAAATAGCTCACAAATACTAGAACTGAAGATTTGAATCTCCAGTCAAATATATAAATAGAACATACTAGAAGGACATGTATATTACCCAACAGTTACCCCATCTCTGAAACAAAGTTTCCTTGTGTGTTAAACAGGGAGACACACTTACGTACTTCAGGATGAACCTGGATGATTGGATGTGAATCCATAAATTTGTTCCAAGACAAACATGCTTTGTCTTCCTAGAAGTGACAGGCCCATCATGAGGCAGGTATTGGTGAAGTTCATATTGTCTAATGATTTACTTGCTTTGTAATTCCTATGATACTATGAAAAGGTCCATCACCTTCCATGGATTAGCATGATTGATGACAGATCACTAGAAACATTACTTTATCATGGTGAGTGCATGAGAGTTAAGCAGTGCCATGAAAAACCTGTGATGACCCTCAGCCCAGTATACAAAATTATGACACGGCACAGAAAGCTGGCAGCTCTACTAAGAAAAAAATTAAGTAATGCACAGTAACTGTAAACAGTAAGCAACAAACAAAAACAGATGACCAGACTTTAAACTGTGTAGGAAGTCAATTCCCACCCTGCACCCACACCAAAAATGTTGAAAAGGCTGCATACAATATACAGCTGCAACTCTGGCAAGTATAAGAATTAAATAAATAAATAGTAAGCAGAAATGCACTAAACTGCATTACTGTCACAGCTCATTGCAATCCACTAGGTCACTAGATTCAAATTCAAACAAGAAGAAAGATCCATTGCTGACAATAGGAGTAAAGATATAATGAGGAAAGTAATAGCTGTAATACTGTATAGTACTGTATAATGTAAACTGAAAGTTTCTCTTACCACCAGCCCACCACTCGCACAATGAAAGAGGCCAAACCATGTCCCAAACTATTAGTGACTGATTCCTCTCAGCCTACCTTTCATCCAGACCATTGAAGAAAATGTATCCTTCCTACCCTCACACATTTCCAGTTGTTATCAGAGACGTCTTCCCTTCCCCTCTGCATCTTGACAGCCAGTAAGCATTCTTGTCCTCATCTAAAGTATCCCACATAATGCTGAAGTGATCCTGAAATCTTTACTAATTAACTTTAAAGATACATTTGCTTTCTAGCTTTTTCCTTTAGCACCGCAGTAAACTTTAAGGCTAGACATAGCATGTAACCATGTAGTGAAAGGATGGTGACTCTTCTTCTGTCTTTTAAAGGGCCTCTTTTGTTACTGAAATAAGGTTTGCAGCTAGAAACTGCTCTCAGGGAAACCTTGTTTTAAATGAAATTCTCAAGAGGATGTAGAGCACTTGCAGAACTGCATTATAAATGAAAGCAATGAAATTATACATGGCAAAAGCTTTCCTGAGTACGTAGATGGATAACTGTTCTTTTAGTAAGATGAATTATACTGATATACTTTACTGGAAAATATGCAAGCCTCTTAGGGACTTATAAAAGTGATAGGTGTGCATTTATTGAGCTTAATTTTAGACATTGTTTCTATACTGTAGGTAAAATAAAATATGCTAATGATCCTAAGCAGTAAAAGGATGTTTGCTTCATCTAAGCTGTAATCATTTAATTGTTTACCTTGTGGTGTAATACATTGTAGTCAACTGTTCAAATTAAAAGTATAAAGTATAAAGAAATATTGGAAATTGCTTTTATAATCTAATATCTTGACAAAGAAGATGCAGGAACTAATTTGTATGAGGACTACTGAGGCAGGAGACCATTATTTTTACAGCACCCTTCCAGTGACTGAAATTCTGAACAATAAACAATGATTACAGCAAAGAAATACTGCACAAAACTGGCAGGAATCACAACACACAATAGGGTTTACTAAAATGCATACACCAATGCAATATCCCTGCAGTATGCTAGGTAGTCAGGATCCTGAAATCCACAGAGCTTTCAATGTCTGACGCTAGTCTAATGGTGAAATATCACCCAGCACAGGGCTCTATTTATCCAAATAATTGGTTGCTGCATGCATAGTGGGTCATTTTTGGTCTGCAGAGCATGTAAAAGACAAGTGAAGACAAACTGAACCTGACTGTCCGGTGCATCATGAAAACCAAGCAGTACACCTGTACATGGGACTTTCTATTGCTTGGCACCCACCTCTGCTTGTATTCTGTGACTCACCAGCATACTCCCATTACTTCCAATGGCAACCTCTGTTTTCAAACAAGGAATGGCATGATCAAGTGATGCTTTCCCTCTCCCATCTCCCACACATGAAGTGGCAGGACCCTTACTCCATTCTGCAACTGACAATGTAAATGTGAAAAGGTTTGTTAAAGTAAACAGAGGGTGTTAACAGTGAAGTCAGCTACAGGGGTCCTGCTGGCTAGAAGCCAGAGTATCACTGCATTGTGAGGTATTTTTGTGAAGCAACACTGGCCACCAGAAGATTCAAGGATATACTGTTACACAATCAAAGTCATATTCTACTATAGTGTCATTACAGAAAACTGCAGGTGAGGAGGGTAGTCTAAAGGAAAGTCCTTTTTTTAAAATATCCTGTAGAAAAAATGGCAGCGCTCAGCTACCACAGTCTCCTTCAACAAAACATGCCATTGAGAGTTGGAGGGTATGACAGAGGTGTTAAACGCCCAGAGTTTTTATAGATCTTCATGTTAAGTGTTATAATTACAGCATAGAGCTAAAGATTATAAGTACTTCCTGATGCAGTCCATACAGATAGCTCATAGTGAGAATGCATAGCATGAATTTGTAGCATGCACTTAAATTCATTTATCATGAATTACAAAATACAGCAATGTACATGTAAAAGTATGGGCTGCTGTTTCTTGGTCTGCATCATGGCACTACACTGAGTGTTTTGTTAGGTTTCACTACATGTTTATTATGTATGATTGAGCTTCTCACTAACTCCCAAATACAGTTTCCTTGCTGTTAGCTTTCACAGACCATGTTTGCCAGTGTAAATATTAGACTGTGAAATTGCAATCCATGTGAATCCTCTGTTCGTCCTTGAAACACATTTCTCCTTTTCCCATGAGTGTGCAAATGTAGAGTCAGTACATCAATGTAAGGGGGTGTAAGGGGGTGCAGGGATTACTTGGCCCCCTGTAAAATGATTTATGTGTCATTTCCTTTGTTAGTTCTGAGAGATGTCATCTGATCTTTTAGGACAGCCTATAGTTTTGCATTCTGTCCTTCATAGTGGATCAATTCTGCTAACTGTTATCTCTTTGCATCTTCATCCATTCCCTTGCGCTCATACAGTCTGCTCCATATTACAATCTACTAATATATAGTAGCTGGATGGATCCCTGGCATACATGATAGATTTTGGCATATGTGATTAATTTATGATGCATACCAGCCAGTGTTATGAATCCCTGATAAAAAGGATTGGAAACATAAAATTAATGAAGGGAAATATTGAAAATGCATGTATTTATTAACTTTGTTGACTGGGTTGGTGAAGTGATATTCAGACACAGGACAAATGGGCATTACAGATTTAAAATACTGTCATGCCCATCTATAACTGTATATAACTAGTAGGCTGGTGACCCCAGCACCACAACCAACATCAGTAAACCTATCCTGTGTAAACTTAAAAAGATCATATGGTTTTACATTCTACTTTCCACTCAGGTAGTCTTCTCTACCAGCCTAGTACTCTTTGAAGAAATGTTTAAAGCGTTTGGATAGCAACACACCACAGTCTGCCTCATTCAGCCAGATCTACCTCATTTTATCCTTTACAATCCTTCTGCAAGAACCAGTACCTTCTGCCATATGGAAAAATACTATTTTTGACAAATGTGTATACTTCCTGCTTATCATTTTTGTGCTGAGCAGTCCTAAACTACTTATTTTTTTCTCATATTTCAGATTCTGCATTTACAGCCATTTTGGTTAGCTAATTCAATAACATCTAAAGATCTTACATTCTTGCTACTAAATATTTAAGAAAACACAAAGCACTCCACATGTAATTAAAACTAATATCTAATATGAACCATCAAGACCTTAGTCCACCTTGAATTGATGTCCATTACTGTGAGTTCCAACATTCTTTAAACCCAGCACACCACCATTCATGGTAGAAGTTATAATAACTCTCCAATTCCTTTCTTCTAGTCATGTCTCCAGCTACTTTTTTACAAACTGACGTAATCTTATATAAGAAATAAGATAAGTAATGCAATAACATTTATTAAGTTAAGCTTGAATGCCTGTTTGCAATGACAAAGGTACATCACATATTCTGTCTGCGAGATGGATACTCTTTTGACTAGTCTGTCTGTTGCAAGATATGGGATGTATATGTTTAAATAATAATGCTTTTACTTATGCTTAAATGCTATGCTTATACCTTTGTGTATAATTGTAAATAAAAATGTAACTTCTATGTGTTTAACTGGAACTTAATATAATGCAGTGTAAGCAAATGGGAGGTATTACCCAGTAAGACTTTTCCGGTAAACAAAGACAAATAAATAAATAAATATAATACATTATCTACAGGAAGCTGCATTCTATGAGATGCACTTCATTTTTAGGGAGTAACATTCTAAAAGTTAGGCCACGTCTTCAGAATAGCTATCCAGATACCACATGGTGACAGAAATAAAGAACTATTTCCTGAACTGAAAAAAAAAATTATCTGCAGAATTAAATATATTTGCTTTTGAGATGTTATTTTTTTTGGAAGGAAAGAGGTAGTATTTACAGTTATAGAAATAGCACAATTGCATCCACCAAGCATTCTCTCACTGCATTGAAACATAACAAAATACTGTAAGTTTTAGATTCAAAAATTCAGATTATTCCTCACTATGTGTAGATTAGTATGAAGACATGAAAGGTGCAGTGTGCTACATTCTTGCATTTTTCTGGGGAAGAAGCCTTGAAGGTATTTAGCTTGTTTTACTTTTTATGAAAATGAGAAAAAATAGTAAAAATAAGACTGAAATTTGGGCATTATTATGAGCAGATCAGTCCTACAGAGACTACTAATGCTTCTGTTATTGGGTTGAAGACCAGAGCCAAGGATTATGTATTTGGTAACTCACATGATACTGTAATAAGACATAGAATAGTTTAGGATATAAAAAATAAATGAAATAAGGTGTAGTACATTAAGAGAAATGGACATGACCTTATCAAATACTGCAGATATGTGTAGAACAAGTGAAATTACTAGGACACAGCAGAAAGAAATAAAAAGGAGAGGATATATGTAAAATAAAATGTGAGTCAAATCAAAATGCTTCCACTGTGAATCACTGATTCTCAACTGTTCAAAGCCCTAACTTTTCAGACACAAATAACTGTGAACATAACTCACTTAAACACCTCTTTGTAGGGGGATACCCTCAGACAATCATACTTAAATATACTATCTTTTTGGATACACAAATGTGGGAAATGGAGAAATACTATGTAAGGGTTAATGGACTGTTTCCAGAAACTGTGACCTCCTAGGTTCATTATAACATTGGGAAAAATATATCAGCAAAGACCTTGCAAGGGAGTTCACACTAATAATTTTCAAGAAGGTCAACAAAAAGTCTAGCAATGAGAAATTAAGTTATCTTCAGTGGTAATGAATATAAAAACAAGAGCTTTGTGACAATGCATTGTGGCAATCAAGTCTAATCAAACATCTGTGGAATTAAAAATCAATCCCTGGCTCTATGCTTGGCAGGAAGAGTTATTCTGCTCTCAATAAGTTCTGGAAAGTCTGTAGTAAAAGACAACATTTTGTTAAGATACATAAATGGAAAAAATAATGTTCAAAAGAATTTAATATTTTTGAACATAATCATAAAATGAGCTATTTCATAGTACTAGTTAAGGAAAATGACTTGATAAACAGATGTCTGAATGTATTTCAGAGGTACTAAAACAAGAATGCACGTCAGACTATTTGAAAGAACCAAGGGGAATAGACAAAAATGTTGAATCTAACCTACTTTGGGGTTTCAGTGACACTAAAAAGAGAACTGTGTGTACATTGTTAACATATTCTAGCTATCAAGTGCCACCATTAAATCAAAAACTGATGACATGAAATTAAAAGTACAAAATACGATATTCTTTTTCGGATTATAGCTCTTAAAGAATTAAATACTCCTAATTGTGTAGGTTATTTGGTTTATGAGATTCTTGGAATGAAAAGCAATTTCACAGTATAAAATGTAAGAGAAACATACACTAAATTATTCATATACAGTATACAGAGACAACTCAAATATTGTGCAGAGCCATGACTAAGTTAATTTATTTACCCAGGCTAGGAAATATTCAAGAAGGATATCACATAGTAACAAAACCTGTTGGTGTGCCAGTCATTCATGGAAACAGAAAAGTATCAGGAGTTCCCAGGAACAGAACAGAACATGAAAAAAGGGAGAGAAAAGCTTTGGGATCATTAAGAAAAAAAAAATCATCCATCAGAATAGATGGATAATGTGGCTAACATCACAAAATAGGGCAAGAGCATTTGTATTGATGTACAAGATCTGAACAGATTAAGAAAAAGAGAGTATTACCCAATATTTAAAGTTGAAGAAGATGCCTCGGCAGTCTCAAATGGTAAGTTTTTTACTGTGCTAGATGCAAATTAGACATGTGTGTTAACAAATACATTTAAAGAAATTGTACACATTTATTATGCCATTATGAAGGTACAGATTCCTTATACTTGTATTTCATATTTCATTAGCATCAAGTGTACAGGTAACTGTTGTACAAGCATGGAAGACATGGAAGGTTATATAAAAATAACTTAATGATATAGCAATGTAAGATCAGACAAATGAACTGCATAAGACACTGATAATAGCTACTAAACAGATTAAGAAAGCATATTTTAAGATGAATATGCTGAACTTAAAATAAAAATGATAAGTCTGAAATACATGGGCTATACTCCAATGTCAGGTCTTAAGACTCATGCAGAAAATATATGAGAAACAATGTGCAAATGTTAAAGCCAAAAGATAAGCCAGAATTATGTAGGTTTCTAGAAATTATACATTATTTTAGGTTCATAGATTCATGAAATAGAATTAGGCAGGTGGTTTAAACAAGAATCGATTTTATTGTTTGAGGATGATTGAAAAAATTGCATCAGAAAGTATATCAAACCCAGAAAAGTACAGAAAAGCAGATATTTTAAAACACTATTTATATCATAACAGCTTTCAGGATCTGGTCCGTAGTGGTAATGACATGTATGTTGTTAAAAGCTTCAAAGGAGGGGATATTAGAGTATGAGGGAGGGAAACAATTGAGCTAAGTTTGTCAGCCAAGACATGTACTTCTGCATTTGTATCAAAAGAGGTAGCAGCATTCACTTCAAGTTCAGTGCAGTATTACACATTACATCTAATATTTTAATAACATTGAAATAAAATTTGATTATCTTTCAAAAAGTTATCTCCAATTGATATTCAGCCTTACTCTTCTAGATGATTTTTTTAAGACCCCCTGTAGACGTGTTCATACTCCTCCAGTTCTCCACTGGCCTTTTTCGGGTATATTCTTTTGTTTCAACTATTTGGCATGAGACTGCTTGCAGCAGAAGTGTCACTGTTTGGGGGGGCATTTTCTATTTTATTTGGGAACTGAAGAATATTGGAGCTGATTAATGGTCCATATAGTCTTACCACTTTTTTGCAGTTTTTATTATTTTTGATAATACATTTTTTTAATAATTTTTCAATATTTTAGCAATGAAGGTTCAAAAAGTAATCTTTTGTCTTATTTTGCAAGTAAGTAAGGGCAGACTTATTCGCAGTGCATGCCAATTGATCAATAATCCTAAAGCAGATACCCTGGCATAGGCACCATTAATGTCACAGTCACATTTAGTAGATGTAGTAGAATACCTCCTGACTCTCAAGTAAGTCTGCAAGAGTTTGGAAAGGTTTTGCTTAAGGAATGCATCCAAGACATTGTGATCTTCCACTTGTTTTTTATGTCTCCTTGCTAATGGGGTGCACAGGTTTGGCACTTAATAGCTCTTATTCCTATTATAGTAGATATGCAACCATTCTTGACAAATCTATGCAAGATACAACTTTTTTTGGCAAAATGTTATTAAGATGTGCCAGTTTTGATTTGTTGGTTACATCCAAAGACATTATAGTATGATCTGCTACAGGATTTTTGTATAACTATTTAAATTTCTTCTACCCTACGTCCATCAGAAAGGATCAGGCTTCCCTGGTGCCAGGAGGTATAAGACAGGCTATAGAGAGATACTCTGAAAAGTATCCATAAATGGTTGTAAGACTGGAGGCATGGTGGTCAGCTTGAGCTCTTCATTTTCCAATAAGTCCTAAGTGACACTTACGTGAACCAGTCAGTTTCTTGCACCCCCCCCCCCCAGTTATAGTGCTCTCTCATAAAATATAATATGTCCCTGAAGCATTCATTTTCTCAAAGTAGCTTGAGGACAGTGACTCATCACCACTGGTATTTATAGCTTTGGAGCAAAAGATTTGGGTAGATTAGGCCCAGGGTTCCCATTTCTCAAAGTAGCTTGAGGACAGTGACTCATCACCACTGGTATTTATAGCTTTGGAGCAAATGATTTGGGTAGATTAGGCCCAGGGTTCCTTACCTCTATCCATCGGATAAGATTCCAGGGAATGCCCATTCCCTTCTTTTCAAGGTGGAGCCATGCAAGAAGTAAAAGATTATCAGATGGAAGAAAAGAAACATGAATCTTTTAACATTCTACCACATACTCAACAGTAAAATGTTTATAATCAAAAATGATGATGAATGCTGAAGGTATCAGATCTACAGGATACAGCTTGGAAGGCTCAACCTTCTTGTGTTTTGTTTGTAAAAGGTAAAATGTAATTTCCTCCCCAGGAGCTGTAGAGTGAATTGTCAAAGTACAGAGAGCATGCTGGCCATCTGCTAATGCCTGGAATCTGGAATTAAGTGGTATTGAAAAACTAACTTCTAAAGAGTTTCTTGCTGTCTGCCTCTGACTGGGGAAATTAGTAAATGATTATAACACAGTATGAGATATCAGAGCTGAAGGCCATCAAAGTAGCACTTCTGAATAGTTGACACCCTCAGACCCTTTTCAGCAGTGTGGCAGTCACAGTGGCCTCATGCCCACTGTCTGTGGAAGCTTTCACTGCTAGCTTTTGTCCATCTTTTAGGATATTTAGAATTTGTGCCTTCTCAAGCTGGAAATGACTCTCTCACTGATTCAAGAATAGCTACTTCTTGTCATAATATAAGAAGCTTTTTATGCCCTAGAAAGGCGGTCAGTAACTTGACAAAACAATCTTTTTATTGAGAGAAGTACAGAGTTTGCAATTAGGCACTTTATAATTTTACAGGTTCATTGGTAAAGTCTAGGCAATCAGTCTGCAGACCATTGCAGGCCTAGCCAATAACTCATATTCAAAGCTTCCTTTCATCCTAAAGAAGTGCAAAGCAAAACAGACAGTGAGAGAGTATGAGGCTGCCCATCCAAATATCTAGGCTTACATTGCTGGTGGCAAGGGTACTACTTTGCTTGACATGAAGTGGAAGTTCTTGTAAAGAGGTAAGGAATAAATTGAAACATGAAGCTATTGTACCAGCATGTCTTATATAGTTGTTAGAGAAAACTTGGGTCCTTCAGCTGAGTATTTGAGGAACTATTTGTGTTGTGATAGACTAGGAGGTCAATGAATGTATTTATTATTTATTTATTTCAGTTTGATGACCAGGGAAGTCCTCTGGGCTTTGAAAGGTCCATTTTCAGTGGAGGCCCGGGGAGATAAGCTCCATGACACAATTACAGTAACAAGTCAATTACAATTCAAAAAAATGTCAAAAATATTATCAATAGTAAGTTAGATCCGCAAGGTACGATCGGTACGGTAATCAAGGTACGAAGGTACGATCTTCTATGATTTGGAAAACTAGACACAAATCCTCATGGAGCAATCTATAAGAGACTGAGTAAAAAGACAGGGCTGACAGACTGTCTTGATAATTTTTGAGGACATTGATCATTTTATCTATTTTATTTTATTTTATGTTTGCATACTGGGTTTGTCCAACTGGATTTAGTCAAAAAACCCATTGAAGTGGAGGGCATGGAAAAAAGCGCCAACTTAACTTGCAACATTTACTGTATATACTGTCGATAATCAATATCTTGTTATTGTATTAAAGCCAATAACCTGTAATGTTGTTTACTGTTGCTGCAACTTTGTATCTCTATTTATCATGTACATGATGTGGAGCTTTTCTCCCCAGGCATCCGCTGAAAAAGGACCTTCGTCCAGTCGGAATTTCCCGGTAAACAAATGTAAATAAAAATAAATAAATAAATTTAAATGAAATAAAGGCAGCTATTACAATATAAAAGATACTTATGCACTTAGTAGATAAACATTAAGCATTTGAAGAGGTACATTAGTGGGTTTGTCAAGATCTTTTGATAAATGCTTAGAAATTTAAAGAAATGGAAGTGAGGGAAGGAACTTGGTAGGGTAGAAAATGTTAATAATGTAGTTAAGAGTTGGGGATATTAAGTAGATTCAGAGAGAAATATATGTGGCCATTCTATATAGACACAAAAAATCCCTCACAAGACAAGCTCAGAATACCCTTGCCCAAACTCACCTACTGTCCACTCTAATATATGCCGCTCCTATCCTTACCCAAGTCAGAAAACTTGACCTTGCCAGACTAGAGTCACGTTATAACAAAATCGCCAAATTTGCAAATAACTCCACCTTCAGAACCCACCACTGCCAGGCTCTAAGGGAACTACAATGGTTAGAACTTCCCCACCTACTAAATTACTACCAGCTAGTCATTGCCTACAATGTTGCAAGCCATCCTGAAAAAAAAATAGCACTAGGCCAACTCCTCACCCACTATAATTAATACAAATCATCCTCTCTGCTCATCTGACAAATCTCTACTCTGTATCTCAAAGGCTAACAATACCGCAGGAAAAGCTCTGTTTCCTCACACCATAGCTAGAACCTGGAATAACCTCCATTCTGCTCTGATTTCTGCCTCAGCTCTTACCCATTTTAAAAACGCACTTCAGTCACACTCAGTGGAAAAATGGCTATGCCCTTGCATCACATAATTCCTGCTGTTCATTCACTCCATAAAACTCACTGCCTATTTCAACCACTGTATCATTTTTACAGCCTTATGAAACTCTAACTGCTTATGGAAATTGTAGACTTATTGCATGATTATTTATGGTTAACTATGTTTTATTCTCTGTATATATATATATATATATATATATATATATATATATATATATATATATATATATATATATATATATTGTTTTTCCATATTTGCTTATACAGTATTTTTTCATATTGTTTTTGATGTATTTCTTCATATTGTTTTCTATGTTGTTTTTCTCATATTTGCTTCTTAAAATTGTTAATCATTTTGTTTAATTTAGTACTTAACCATGGAGCTTTTCTCCTCGGGCCCCCACTGAAAATGGACTATCCTGGTAAACAAATGTAAAATAAATAATAAATAAGGTTTATATTAGAAGCACAGAGGAGGGATATAGAGCAGTGTCACATAAACTATGTATATAGCTGAGAGCTGCTAGTAAAACTTTTCAGGTACTGGTGAAGACAAGTTGGGAGGCATAGGATTCTGAGTGAAGAGGAATGATTTCATGATATGGCACACTGAAGATAACTGTGGCATTTATCCTGGAAATATAGAGGAACAGATCTGTTGAATTGATCAGTGAAGTTTCAGTTGTGTTTTAAATGAGTTTATATTCTGAATCTATTTTGGTGGTAGTGAGAAGTGATTCCAAAGTTTAGCTATACTATTTGAATATATAAAATAGCCTGCAGTATTAGATGATTTGGTTATAGTGCTTATTGATTTTTCTCTAGAGCATAAAATTCTATTGGGGACAAGTGTTGTATTAAGTTATTAAATGATGGACACTTTTCTGGTTTATAGAGAAGTCTGTGTACTGTAGTTAGATGAGAAAGAGCTAGGTGATGTATTAATTCTTAGCAGATTATTTCTCAAAGTACTAGGCAGTGATGTATTCTATTGTTATAGTTCACTGCAGAATTGTCTATTTTATTATAACACTGCTCAGGTTCGGACAGGTGTGAGACTTGAAGGTTAGTGAAGACTGATGCAGCATAGAGGAGACATGGTATTAAGAAAATAGAGGATATACATTTTCTGGCTATGACAGTGATGTAGGTTTCTGTTCTGCATTATAACCTAGCTTTTTATGATACATGGTGGCTGAATTTCTACTGGTCATCTGTGATGACCCCTGGTAATTTTGTGTGGTTTATTTGTTCTATCATGGTGTTGTTGGCAGAGATGATAATGAATAGCGTTGTTTTGGAAAAGATGTATTTTGGGGTAATGATCAGTCATTTATATATTTATTTTTAAAGGTTCAGAAGTAGGTGTGCATTATTTAGCCATATGCCAATCTATAAGAAGGATTGTTGTATAAGGACTTAGAGTTTAGAGAGAGTTTTGGCAGAGCAGATTAAGGTTGAGTCGTCAGTGTATTGAACTAGGGTGGCATTTTTGTAGCAGTGTACAGGTCATTGATGAATATGTTGAAAAGTATGGGGCCTAGCAAAGATCCTCATGGGAATACCAGAGTTACTGGCAAGAAGGTGAAGAAATCATTTTTCCATTTCACTGTTTGTGTTCTGTTTGAGAGGTAGCTATAGAACTATTGCATTGAAGAGTTGGTAATCCCTAAGAATGAGAGTTTATGTAATAGTTTATGGTGGGAGACAGTATCAAAAGGTTATGTGTATTGACATTATTAACAAAATTCAGCAAAAGCAGTACTTGTGCTGTGATGAGAAAAGAAACTATACTGGGTTGAACATGAAAGTTGGCTATTTATTTGATAGTTGAGTATGAATAAATTTTTCTCTTATTTTTGATAGGGGAGATAAAATGGCAATTAGCCTATAGTTTGAAATATCAATATTAATTCTGCCCTTCAGTAGTAGAATAATGAAAGTTTTTTTTCCACAGTGAGGGGATTTTATTTTCAGATACGGATCAATTTATGAGAATAAGACTAGAAATTCAATAACCTCAGTTGTTGTTTTAAGATATTAGTCAGGTAGGTATAGATTGATAAGGATCACTTAGGCTGCCTGAGAGTTCCATGGGATGATATTTTATTTGGGGAGGATATTAGGACTGCTTTGGGCATTGTCTGGCTGTGGTCTTGTTATATCTAGCTGGTGTGGTTATAAGCTCAGTGAAATTGTACAGTATCTTATTGGTTGGATTTTTAGACTGTATAGTTTGACAAACTATACTAATATCACACAATATTATGGTTTCATGTGGGATTTTTGAGGAGGCCCAGCAAGGAATATATTTCAGTGTTTTAGCATTGTTTCCTAGTGTGTGTGTGTGTGTGTGTGTGTGTGTGTGTGTGTGTGTGTGTGTGTGTGTGTGTGTGTGTGTGTGTGTGTGTGTGTTTGTTTGTTTGTGTGTGTCTCAGTCTATGTCCCACAGCAGGCTTGTGATAGTGAGGAAAAGAGTGCAATCAAACAGCAGTTGTAGGAATTACTAGATAAAGCCAACATGAATTGGTATTGATAATGGGTGACCTGAATGCACGTATCAGGACAGACAGAACAGGAAATGAGGACTGCCTATGTGCACATGGGAGGGGCGACAGAAATAAAGATGGGCAGGCCATTCTAGACTTCTGTTTGACAAATGGCTTGATGGTGACTAACACATGGTTCAAGAAGAGATACTGTCACAAGATCACATACAAGAGTGGCCAACATGCAACTCAGGTAGACTTCTTTCTAATACGAAGAGGGCTGTGGGGTAAAAATCAACAATTTCAAAGTCATCCCCAATGAAACAGTTATTCCACAGTATAAACCAGTGGTTGCCACAATCAGTTGTAAGCAGTGGTCAGAGAAGGCTCTATGATCAATAAAGACCAAACTGAAGGCCTGGTAGTTGACTGGATAGAAAGCACAACAGTTCAAGCAATTATTCAGGGTTCTAGTGCCTCAAGAAGAAGTGGAAATAGGTGAAGTTGAAGAAGAATGTCAGCATCTCAAAACAGCGTATGTGAAGACTACAAAACAGAAATGCTGCCCAAGCCTGGTATGGAAATAAGGTACAAAAGGAAAACTGGCAGTGGAATGCAGAAGTCCAGGAAGTCATCAAAAGAAAGAAGGAGTACAGGAAAAATTGGGAGAGAGAAAAGATGGACCAGGCCAGGAAGGAATACTGGTTGGCTATCAAAGAGAATAAGAGTAGGTGCAATAGCAAAGAACAAGGCATCAGAGACATCCTACTAGCTTTTCGAAAGTGACTCAGTAGATGGCACAAAGAAACTATATCAGCTTGCAAGGCAATTCCAGAAAGATAGAGAAGATAGTCAGACACCCCTCAAAATGGATGCTAGCAACAACCTGCTCACCAGTCCACAGGGCATCAAAAGGAGATTGAAGGTGTACTTTCAGCAGCTTCTGAATGAAGAAAACCCCACAAAAGCTGTACTACCCCAGACACAGCCTACAATGAAAGAAAAGGAGGAGCCCTCCAAAGAAGAGGTAAAAACACCACTAAGGAAAATGAAGCCAGGGAAAGCAGCAGGCTCAGATGAGGTCACAGCAGATACGCTAAAGATGTTCAGTGGGATAAGGGAGAAATGTCTCTTGAGGCTACTCAAAGCAGTATGGAGAAATAAAACATATCCCAGGTGACTGGAGAATAAGCATACTAGTGCCAGTGTTCAAGAATAAAGGGGGCATTCAAAACTGTGAGCAGTATACAGGTATGAAACTCCTATCACACTGTATGAATGTTCTGGAGAGGGTAACTGATAAATGAATACACAGAGTAGTAAAACATAAGATGGGAGACGAACAGTTCAGATTCAGATTAGGATGCAGCACAACTGATCTGATGTTTGCAGTAAGACAGGTACTTGAGAAGAAGCTAAAGGTGAAGAAAGAGTCCAATTGTGCAATCCTAGACTTGGAGAAAGAATTAGTGCAGGCTATTTACAAGAACCCAATGACTTAAGTACAAACAGTGTTTGGACTCACAGAAGGGTTCCCAGTGGGACTGGGTGTGCATCAGGGTGCAGCTCTGAGCCCACCGCCATTCATACTGGTGATGGACTACATTAGCAAACAGGTTACAGTGGACAGATCAACAAAATTGCTGTATGCAGATAATGTGGCATTGCAGGCACACTCTGAGCAAGAACTTCAGCAAAAGTTAAGGAAATGGAATGCAAAACTGAAGGCACATGGAATGAAAATGAGTACACATAAAGAGAGCTGTAATGGCAGCAAATGGGGGAAATCAGAAGAAATGAGAAGTGAGACAGAAAGGAAATAGTGGAACAGATTAACAGCTCCAGTTATCTGGGAGGAATGATTGAGGAGTGGGGAAGCCTGAATGTGTAGGTCAAAGCTATTATCAGAGGGGACTGAAATCAACTGGCACAGAGTGTTAGGGCTAGTATCTGACAGAAGAATGCCAAAGAAGCTGAAAATAAGGTGTGCAAACAGTGGTGCAATCAGTAGTACTGTATGGTAGAGAAACATAGGCAGTAAAGGCAGAGCAGTTGAGGAAGCTAGAAGTCATGGAGATGAAATGTCTAGATGGTTGGTAGGATGGACACTGTGGGACAGATGAAGAAATGAGGACATAACAGCATTAGCCAAAGAAGCTCCAACTGCAGAAAAAGCCAAAGAGAACTGATTACAGTGGTTCAGGCACAGGTGCAGAAAATCAGAAGACAATCTGTTGAAGAAGATTTGGGACAGACAGGAAGAAGGCAAGTGAAAACAAGGGCTTCCAGCAAAGAAGTGGATGGACTGAGTGAGAGAAGACCTGCGACAGTTAGGCACAAGTGCTGAAGAAGGTAGGAGAGTGGCACTGTAGAGACAGCGATGGTGACAGTTGATATGATACCCCAACCCAATCCCATCTCTGTGTCACTGCTGGACAGAGGCACAGCAAACTAATGTATAGTATTATTCTCATCCTAAGGGGTGAAAGCCACAACACCTGGCTGGCTTTATAAAAATGCCCTAGGGCAGGGCAGATAGCCTAGTATGAACCTATGAACCTATGTAAAAAATGGGAAAAGGGGGTTGATAATGATTTTATATATATATATATATATATATATATATATATATATATATATATATATATATATATATGGATTCACTTTAAAATCTCGAAATACTGAAATATTGAATTTCAGTATCTTGAAACTATAAAGTTGAAAAACCAATGCACCGAAACCCCAAAAGCGCGAAATTCAAAATCGCAAACTTAAATACACCATACTCCACACAACACAGACACCATCCTCCCCACACTACAACAAACAAGCAAAAGGCACACAAACACAACAATACAAATACACAAACCTACCCTACATATAAGCGGGGGGCAAGCCCCCCACACCCCTCACACCCCCACTCCTTATATATACTAACTCCGAGGTCGCACCATACAGAAAAAGACAGTAAACTCACCACTACACACTCTACAGTCCCCTCGCGCGCGCACACACACACACACACACACACATATACATCACATATGTACAAACACCACCACTTTCAACACTTACACACTCATACTAATACTCTTACCTATCTACCTACCCTAACCCATACCTAAAACTTCGGAACACACTCACATACACTCACATCCCTACTCAAAACCCTTAAAAAATATATTCACTTACCTTAATCTCCAGCCATATCCACAAACCACAATGAACATCAGGAACACAGTACATCCCACATCACATAGTGCACCACCACAACTGCGGATTTGACATTTCCGGATTTGCGGTTATGAAGTTTCGCTATTTCGGAAGTTTGGCCTTATAGTCTCAAAATACTGAAATTTGATATTTTCAGTATTTCGAGATTATAAAGTGAACCCATGTGTGTATATATATATATATATATATATATATATATATATATATACATATATATATCTGTTTACTATTGAATAGAAGAAAGTGCTTTGATCGTTTATTCATAACATTGAAAAATAATGTCTAAATCTGAATTTTTTTTAATCAAAAGATCAAAGCTGTTAATTCCATCATTTTGCAGTTCAATGTATTTAAAATAGTCCTTATAAGGTAAACCTCCATCCGGAAATGTTTAAACATGTAGTCAGTGCATATAGAATACCCAATTCATGCTAACTACACATAGTTGAAAGAAAACAATTAAAATGTGCCTTGCAATATATTTTTGCTTGGATAATATATGTTGCAATGCTTTGCATTAATACATAAGTTCTCCATAAGCATATTGTCATATTATTTTTTTGTTTTCCTTTTAGTTCTGCATGTGAAACGTACTAATTTTACAGCATGCAGCTGTGACAGAGTAATGGCCCTGCAATACAAGAATAAAAATAAATTTCAGGAACTGTAGGTCCTTCCTGATTTCCTTCTATAGAAAGCATTTGCAGAAAACATGAAACAGGTTACAAGCAGCATTAACATGCACAATGTTGTGCTACTAGTTCTGCAAATCCATGTGGTATTAATTATTAATGTTCTTTTATATTTTTTCAGGGGGCTTGCCCACCTGCACACCCCACACCCCCTGCAAATTATATATACCAACTCTGAAATCGCACTACAGTGAGGAAAAGGGTAAATTCCCTGATCCTCACTGTACCACAATCTCCATTCACAAAGCCAAACTCATAATAACGAATCATACTTTACTTTCATTACTATGAGCTTGTAGTATTCCAGTTCAGCATTGTGCAACTTTGAAACTGTACTTTCATTTAACTGACATTCGATCAACTGCGTTTCTAGTTTATGATAGTAAACTATATATATATATATATATATATATATATATATATATATATATATATATATATATATATACATAGCCATGAATGTCAACTAAAATAGTACAAGTAGTAGAAAGCTCTGATGTCTGCATAGCCCCCTTGCTCCATCTTAGTAATACATTCTAACTTTAACCCTGCCCCTTCCCCTAACCTTATCTTGTATTCCAAACTAAAAAGAAAAAAATTCCCATACCATTAACACTCTTCAGACAAATTTGAGCTGAATGTGGTCAGGTTTTGAATAGTGTTTTGGAAAAGGAAATGTGTTTATGTGTTGACCAAGTAACATGCTGGCCAATGATTATATATATATATATATATATATATATATATATATATATATATATATCTTTAAATTTTAATGACCTAGTTAAAGGAAGTTGCAGGTCATGTGGTGCTAGGCAGTCCTTTTGAATTAGACACTGTATATAATGCTGTTATATAAGGAGAACATTTAGACGGCAGTATGTACCAGTGTGGTGAAAAATATAAATCCTGGGACTAAACATAAACCATGGGGTCTTATTTTTTTTAATAATTTCAGTTTTAGAGGTGAAAGGAGATCAGGAGATATGAGGGAGGAAATTGCATAATTTAGAGGGTCCTAGGGGTATAGTTATGGTTTAGCAAGATATCACTGCAATGCACAGTTCAATATATCAAGCAACAGTTACCATTACAGAGACAATCGCTGGCATCGCTGTGACACTAGGCTGTAGAAAGTGCTCTGGTAATATCAGCATTATGGTTAAAGATCATGTGCAAACTGACAAACTCAGAATGGCTTATCAGTTCTGAAAATGCTTTTCCCTGGTAGTTGCTTACTTTGGACGTCTTTCTGTCATTTAAGTTTGTGTTCTCACTTTTCTTTTCAAGGAAGCTCTCTTCCAAAAAAATGCCCTCCCAGCCATAACATCCTCTTCCCTCATTGATTACACTACAAGATGTTCTGCTTCCTTGCTGAAATGCTGACATCATGTTGGGGTCAGTAGAGTCCCCTACCTAGTCAGTGAGAAAGGAGAAAGAGAGAGGCATACAGAGAAAGGATTTTCAAATTGGGAGAATTTTACTTGTATTTTTGTCAAATTTTTAATTTTAAGTTTAGTTACATGCCATTGTTTAACCCAGTCTTCAAATCCCCATGCATTTGGCATTCATTCCTTTTATGTGGAAACAAATGTGAAGGCTGCTTCTGTTGCACTGCTACACAAGCATATAGTGTGCAGCACACAATCAATAATTCTTAATTGTCTCAGATGTTGGCTAATGTCACTGAATATTACCTTTCATCATTCCATGATGTTTACAGAATGCCTCTGATTTTGCTTCATATTTTTACCCTGCCCATGTGTCATAATGTTTTTGATTTTCTAGTTAATCACTGAGGATTGCAGTCAGGTGTTAATGTCAGATATTAAAGTTCCAAAGTTTATAATTCATATTGTCCAGAAAATGCAGGCTAATGCAAAACTTGTTACATTAATAAATGAACATACTGCACTCAAGCCTGTGTGCATCATTAATGTGATATTTACTTGCTTACAAAAAGCAGAGGAAAGAGACCAAACCTATTAGTGCAGGCAAGCTCCAACTTTGCATCATCAAAGGGATATGCTTGATGATGCAAATGCAGGAAGTAATGTCCTCATAAGTCAGTGGAGAGCCAAAGTCTGTGAGCCAGAAATAAAAGTACAACGAAACAAGAGAATATACAGTAAATTGAATTTGCAGAGTGGGAAGCTATCCTGTCATCCCAAAAGAAAGAGGAAGACTACAGGTAAGTGCAAAAAATAGTTGCACATAATCTTTAACTTTAAGTAAATAGAAAAATGACTTTTCGGATGCTAAGCACTCCAGTTCCCTAAGGCTAAACATGTGGTCATCAGGGAATGCAAACAGACCTGGAATCTTATTTAACAGAAGATTATAAAACAATTCATTTAACCAAGATGACCACCTTAAGAACACTAAATTAAATCTGAAATGTAAATATGATCTAGAAAATTGGACCAGATTCAGTAATTTAAGAAGTACTTATCTACAAGAAGGTAAGGAGGGTAGTTACCCTGCAGAATTCATAGGTTCATAGGTAGGTACTAGGCTATCAGCCCAAGGGCCTAAGTAAGCCTAGCCAACAAGGTTCCCTGGCTTTTGCCACCCAAGAAAGTTAATTTCCTGTGCCCCTGTCAAGCAGAGCCACAGAAGTGATCCCCGGGGTGAATTTCCTATTTTCCCATCCACTCATCAGGATTTTTCTTGAAGAGTGCTAATGAGGAACTTTGCTTGACATAGATGGGTAGCTTGTTCCAGAGTATAGGAAGTCTCTGGGACAGGAATCTATCCCTCCAGCATGTCCTGTTTATTGTGGTGACAAGGTTTAGGTCCCTAGAGCATGTAGCTCAGACGAATTGGGATTTCTTTAGGTGTAGCTTGTCCAACAGCTCTGGGTTTAACATAGCTTTATATGTTAGGCAGAGATCTCCTCAGTAGGCGATATGCTACAGAGTAAAGCTGGAGTTTTTTGAGACGGTCAGTGTAGGGCATCTGTTTGAGGCCAGTAATCCTCTTTGTGAGGTACTTCTGGGGTCTTTCCAGCTGCTGCAGATGTCTTGTGAGGTACATTCTAAAAGGGGTGTTGTACTCTATAATGAGTCTAATGAGTGCCGAGTAGAGGGGAACAATGACCTCTTTTTTCCCTGGATGAGAACCCTTTTGTGATGAGGTGTGCCACATAGAACAATTTCCTGACTACTATGGCGATGTGATTATCAAAGGAGAGACTATTATCCACCTGGGTCCCAAGGTCTCTTATCACACATTCTGCATTAAGTAGACTGCCGTTTATGTGATAGTTCATGAGTACAGAGTTTTTACCAAAGGGGATGACAATGTACTTTTTGGCACTGAGCTTGAGGCTATGCCTCTGACACCAGGCATCTGTCTCAGTGAGGCCCTTCTGTAGGATGTCCACATCATTTGGGGACTTGACTATGGCTCCTAGTTTGCAGTCATCTGTGAACTTCGTTAGCCAGAGGCCTTCTGTGTTAGCATGTACTTTAGAAAAGTAGATACCAAACAGGAGAGGTCCCAGGACTGAACCCTGTGGTACTCCACATGTCACTGATTTGGTCAGATTTGGAGTCTGCTACTTTTACAGGGTGGGTTCTGTCAGCGAGTCAGTTGGCAACCCGTCTTGTGATATAGGGATTTATACCTAGTTTAGTAAGTTTATCTATAATTCCAGAATGGGGGATGGTGTCAAAAGCCTTGGCAAGGTCAAGATAGTCTGTGTGAACCACCTTACCCTCGTCTACGGCTGGTGGTCATTAACAGGGAACTAATGATCGTAGAGTGTGCAAGACAATTATTCCTTAAATTAGGCACTCCAGTATACAGAAAATTGTAGCATTAAAGGAATCCACAACTACAACATGACATTAAACTCAGGTTCCCTGCAAGTGAATATGTTCTGATAAATTGCTATTTGAATTGCATGAATCACAGCACATCAACACCTGTGGCAGAACACCTACTCAGGTATGACACTGGCTGCTGATAATGATGTTTAATTAAGAAAAGAGGGAAAAGGTGATGGACAGAGAAAAATGTGAAAAAAATGAATGCAGAGTTCCACAGAATAGTTAAAAGAGATACTAAAGCATATTTAAGTGAGCAAATAACTGGAAGAAGATGATGCAATAGTAAATGCATGTTTTTGTTAGTTTTTCCCTGCTAAATTAATTTTAAAGATGGTATTACTTTGTTAGATTGTGAAGCCAGTGAGAGAATATGGAAGTATAAATGTGATGCTAGAAGACCTGCTCTAGCTTTTTCTTGCAATGGTTTAATTTGAGACAGTTTCAGTATATGTTATTCTGGAGCCAGATGATCAGTAGTCCTACTTGTTTTGCAAAGGATGGCCTGCAAGTCTTTTTCTAGGGTTTATTTATGCTGCCCAAAAGCCTTTGCTGCCCATATACTGCCTTTATTAGGCAGAGTCCTTCTAATGGACATTGCAACTTCACAAATTCATCTAACCCTAAATTGGACCACATTATGGTTGCTCTTCTCAATTAGTCTCAATAACAAATTGCCCAGTGTTGAAGCACTCCTGCATTTGGAACATGTTCATGTATGAGTAGTGATGGAGACTTGATTTAAATGAAAAAAGTGCTCCCTCCATACCTAGGTTTTGTGTCTACCATACCTACAGGCCTGATGGAAACTGTGGTGGAGTTGGCATATTTGTCAAGACCACAATTCATCCTTGTTGGTACCCAGAGATCTACAAATCGAGCTCCTAAAACTTAGGTTACCATGGACAAGACTAACTTCCACCTTATAGCATGCCACAGAACCCCCTCCATGTTCACAGATGATCATGTTAAATTCCTAGAAGTTTTAGAGGAAATTCCTAAAGCAACAACTCTATAATTCTAAGTAACTTCAATAATTCCACCACCACCATAGACTGGAACACCTATACCTTTTATGCAGCATGTGCCTGGAAATTTGTAGGTCCAATAAACAGGAATTCCCTGGATTAAATAGTTAGCAAACCCACTAGAGACAAAAATATTCTTGATCTCGTTCCCACATATTTTGCCTCTCCCTGTTCCAGTCCCCTCATCTTTCTTTTACCGGTTAAGGTGGACCATCAGTTTGTGACATTTACTTTCAGAACTACCATACTTGCTGTAATGAAGTCTACACATTTAAGAACCTGAAAAGGATGAACCTCATACAATTATATAATGAAATGTGTACATTTACCCATGACATCACTGCGACTGACCCCAACACAACAGTCAAATTAACTAAGGAATGTTATGACCACTTAGACAAATGCATATGTCTATCAGTCTCAGCTAGAGACAAATACAATAGAAAATTTTGAAACAAAACTCCTGGTGTTTAAGCAACATAAATAAACTTCAAAACAAGAGAAAAATCTCCTCAAACTGTTTATAGTAAATTTAGAACTCTGCAGAATGACGGTATAACACAAAGCATCACAGGGGACTGCGGAATCAGCAAAATATTTAGAAACACATAGTCAAGAAGTGCAAACAAGCTGGCTGCAGTGGGTCAGTTTGTAACATCCTGAGCTAACACATAGTAAACAATCTCTTCCTGTGATAACTATACGAGAATTACTGTGAAAGGCAAAACCCATAATACCAATTTTAATGCAAGCAATTTGTTACTCTGGCTGTTCTACAGCTCAGGGGTTTTATTTTTATTTGTGTATTTATTTATTTATTTATTTATTGCTAGCTGAGTGGTTCCAGTGAAACACTGATCTTCCCATTACAGGTGCACTCAGCAGAACAATGAGGTTATGTGACACATATATCCCATACAAGTAGAAGATGACAGAATTTAAAATTATGTTTTGAGATCTGTAATTCAGTGCTGTACCTCCTGTTAAAGCTGGGCGTGTAGGTTTACAGTTGTGAGGTCTGCATTCCTGCTTGATTTCCTGTGTTACCTAATGGCTGCTGTTATCATTATGTTGGGCTGCTTTGGCTTTTGGTGGGCTGAGGCTTTTGCATAATGTAACACTACTACGCCTCTTCAAGTGATGATAATTGTGATAGCTCCCTTTGTTTAGTTAAACTTCCTAACATAGAAATACTGTAAGCATTTTAACCACGCAATTTCTAACTATAGAGGTATATACATTTTGGAACTACATTCGTTCAGTTGAATTTTCTACTGAAGTGAAACTGGAATCAACTTTGATTTATCTCAGTTCCTGTTTCACTGAAAATCAGAGTGTGTGTGTGTGTGTGTGTGTGTGTGTGTGTGTGTGTGTGTGTGTGTGTGTGTGTGTGTGTGTGTGTGTGTGTGTGTGTGTGTGTGTGTGTGTGTGTGTGTGTGTGTGTGTGTAAAAGAGTGAGAACAGTTTATAGTGGCGTAAACATATTTTTCCTTTTTTCCACTGTTGTGTGAACTTAGAGTTAATATATCTAAACTTGTGCTTGTGGGTGCTGTGTGGGAGCTTACCACCCTGGCAAAAATAGAGAGAATTGCAGAAAGGTGGACTATCTACAAACCCTGGAAACTGCAGACCCATAAGCCTCACTAGTCTCATATGCAAAGTCATGGAAAGAATTATCATGGAAATGATCAATAATGATATAGGAAACCTCCAGACACTGGACACAACCCAATTTCATTTCATCAAGGGCAGGTCATACCTACTCAACAATGTGGACTTCTTTGAGAAAATCACCAAAGCAATGAATGAGGGCAGAATGGTTCACACTGCCTACCTTGACTTGGCCAAGGCATTTCACACAATCCCCCATTCAGCATTGTTGACAGATCTAAGAGGTTAGGTACAAACCCTTATGTCACCCTGTGGATAGCCACCTGGCTCACAGACATGATCCAGGAAGTTAGAAGTGGGGAGTCTGCCTCTACAAAGATGCCAGTCACAAGTAGAGTCCCTCAGGGATTGGTCCTGGGACCGCTTGTTTTTTTCAATTATTTCTCTAAAGTCAAGGCCAATATCAATGGTCTCTGGCTGACTAAATTTGCAGATGATTGCAAATTAGGAGCTGTTATTGAATCACCCACTGACACAAATGTTCTCCAGGTAGGGCTCACATAGCCAAATAACTTTTGCCAGAGCCATGGACTAAAACTAAATACCAAGAAATCATAATAGTATCCTTCAGAAAGTCATCTGCCCCTGGTAACTATCATATTGACAACACACCCCTTAGAGCTGACCCAGTGCTCAGGGACTTGAGGACACACATAGTTAGTAATCTAGCCTTTGACCATCACGTGTATACAGTATTGAGGAAATCATTCTATGTTGTGCAACTTATAAACAAAGATATGGCATCTAGGTCCAAGGAAGTCATTATTTCACTGTATATGGCATTCATCCGACCTATCATTGAGTACAGTGCCCCCTTTGGTATGTATCTAACTAGGCATATCCAACAACTGGAATGTCCACAGGGTTCCTCACTGAAAGAATACAGGGCATAAGTAACATGCCCTATGCAGATCGCCTCAAGGCTCTATCACTGTATTCTGTCTTCTACAGGCTGTTGAGGGGAGATCTATGCCTGGCATACAAGGCATTGTCAAACCTTACACTGACCCTGCATATCCGCAAAACAAACAGCACCAGAATTACTCGTTATAAAGAATTAAACCTTGCCTGTGATATAAATAGCACCTGCTGGAGAGACTATTATGCATCCTAGAGACTACACTTTCTCTGGAACAGGCTCTCTATCTACATGAAGAAGAGTTTCTCCCTAACCTAGTTCAAGTATAACTTGGACAGTTGGATGTGGAACAAGAAATTCATCCCTGGTTTGGCACCTATGTCTCTAATGGACAGAGGCAGCTTGCAAATAGTTCATCTCCCAAGCCCCTGCTTGCACTTATCATGGGTACCAGAACTTGTCAGAGATTTGGGATGCATGGCTATGCTTAAAAATGCCCTTGGGGTCATTAGCCAAGTAAATATCTATAAACCTATAAAAAAAATTTTAATGCCCAGTTTGATGGATTGGATATTCCATGTGTTTTTTTTTCATTGAATTAGGTTCCTATTACCATTCCTTTCACAATACTACTATAAACTGTCATTTTGCATTAAAAGACATTTCAAACATTTAGAAGACAGTGTGACTATAATGTTGAAGATCTCTGATGACTCTAATGCTGAGTCATATGTGGTTGTTAGGAATCTTTGTGAGACCACATCATTAGAAAACTTCAGTTTACTTATTTTATTTTATTTTTACATATATTATTTAGGGTAAATAATACAGTAAGAGGATCCTATGAACTAGACCAAAGACATGTTGAAAGCAGTAGCAAAGAAATAATGAGTAAACAGAAAAAAAATTACAAAATGTTTTACAATGATAACCAGTGAGACAAATAAAAGTTTATCCATGAACCAGCTGGAGTTACAGCTACAGATACAGTGAACTAACAAAGTATTCTCTTGTATATATTTTTTTTACTTTATCCCACTCCATGGCCCAAATTCAGAAAAGTTACTATGAGGTATACACAATGTGTACACCTTGCGGTAACTTTGTTATACTCAGATATAGTTTACTATGGTACTGAAATAAGAAGACATGCAGCATTGTAGTGGGCTGCTTCTGTGGCCATGACAGATGGTAATGAGGCATTCCAGGGGGGAGAGTCATATACTAATTAGCCCTGTGTAGTCTCTTGGAACTGCTTGCAGTAAGGAATTTTAAGCAGCCGAGGTGGCTACATAAAGTAGCATGGCCAGTCCTTCCCAATTATGGTAACGAATAAGGCAAAAAGGCCGTGTTCATCCAATGTGGTGGAGGTAAGTGCTGAGAGGATTAATGGCCAGGTAGTATTAGGGGGTGCATGCATATGTGTGTGTATATGTGAGGGGGCTGCATGTGTGAGTGTATGTCTGCTATGAGTGTGTGTGTGTGTGTGTGTGTGTGTGTGTGTGTGTGTGTGTGTGTGTGTGTGTGTGTGTGTGTGTGTGTGTGTGTGTGTGTGTGTGTTAATGTGTCTGGGAGGTCACAGTGAGGTGGTTAATGATGTGATAGGTTAGGTGAGTGTGTGTGTGTGTGTGTGTGTGTGTGTGTGTGTGTGTGTGTGTGTGTGTGTGTGTGTGTGTGTGTGTGTGTGTGTGTGTGTGTGTGTGTGTGTGTGTGTTTGGGTTGGGGTGGCTGTTGTATTTGCATACACCTATAGACTAGTGGGCAAAGCCTGCTAGATTGGGTTAGGAGGACCACTAGCCACCAGGGATAACTGCAAAGATGAGAGCCAGATACACAATACTGCCAGGGATTCCTCTAAAGACATATCATGGTGCCTTAACAACATTTAAAAGAGAACAGGGGAACTATTAAATTCCAGGAAGACCTCTTACATATTGTGCGTTAATGGCACTTGAACATACCCTATCCAAGATTCTACTGCAGTAAGTCAGGAGGATGCAACTGAATTAATCAGAGGATCTGCACCTGTTAGGCATTCAAAAGTCATAGGGTTCTAGATGCTCTGAGGTACAACTTAGAGCTTTATTCAAGCTTTTTTTTTGATGATGGCCTGACCAAAAAAATCATGGGTAAGGAAAAAAATTCAGGCTTATTTTTTCTTTCAAGGAAAAATAAGTTAAAATTTAATGTTTAAGGCTAACACAACAGTAGTTCCTTAATAAACTGGGACGACAAATACAAGGATGTATAAACCCTGTCAGGGAATAGTGCCTTCGTTCCTGCTACTCCAAAGAGAGATAGTTAAATTCTGTGTATCCTACTAGTGTTGGATTAGGATTAAAGTAAAAGTATGCTTGGCCGGAGACATATAATGTCCAAAGCACATGAATAAAACTCACACAGAAAAAGGTAGCACATACAGACTTCCAGTAGCCTATCTAGGGTGCCCCGCTCAGCCCACCTTAACATAGCTAGGGTGGGATGAAAGGGACAACTGCCTTGAGTGCTCAGTGTTGGGGGGATGCAATCAGTTGATCCCAATCTCTCTTTAATACAATACCAGCTTTTAAATGCCAATATTGCATTTGCAGTCAAACCTTAGTGCTGTAGCAATCTGTGTGTGGTCTAAATAGTAAAAAAAAATATATATTTTTTTTTAACTAAAACTTGTGTGTTATAGTGCACTTTACAGGCAAGGTATAAACTGGAACAGCTGTTTGCATTTAAAAAGAAGAAATGCATTTTTTTAAAACTAAAACATGGGTGTCATAGCACTTTGTGCAGGCAGGGTATAAACTGTAGCAGTGTTTGTTACATTTGTAGCAAGCAGTTTGCTAAAGTTTAAAAGAAGAAAGGATTTTTTTTACTAAAGAAGAAGGTGCAAGGCATATAAATGGGTCCTGAATGGCTGGGGCAGGAAGGTGGTTTGGGGATGTCATGCATCTGGCCACCTTTTTGGTATGCCAGTAGAAACGTTGTTGCACTTTTTTTTTTTTTTTTTCCTCTTCACTTCCTGAAGAGCTGGGTAGGGTACATATGGTAGGTTGATTGGGTACTGTCCTCATGTCTGCAGGAACTTCCATGAAGCATCTTGCAAGTTTAAGAGAAAGAGAAGTCTTGAAGAGCTGGGGGAGGGTGCTAGTTCATGGGACCATCACAGGGTGCTGGATGAGCCAGCTATGCTTCTGCAGACTCCAGGCAGAAAGATTCATAGCCAAAATCTCAGCCAAAGAACCAAGTATTGTTAAATGGCAGTGCTATTCGATGAGACACTCAGCCAAAGATCAGTTGCAAACTATCCTGCCCTGGTAACCACAGACAGACAGACACTTATTTTGAATATTGTAATGTAACTTGCTAGTCCTGTGTAACACATATTCATCATTTTCATCATTGACAGGTCACATGATCTTCACTTACAGCACTTTATTGAATGGGCACACCATAGATATCTGATTGTCTCAAAATAGCCATTAGCTGGATTTGCACAAATATACACCACCTCTGAAAAGCTAAAATAATGACTGCTTAACCTGAATAAATGACAATAGTGTAAATCACTTTCATTCACTCAAGTACCCAGCAACTGAAGCCAACTTTATATATAACTCAGATACTGGAATGTAGTAAAATAGAAATAATAACTACTGGACAGAGTAATTTATTTTTTTTAATCCTCTACTTAAATGCACAAACACAGACACACACACACGCACACACACGCACACACACACACACACACAACACACACACACACACACACACACACACACACACACACACACACACACACACACACACACACACACACACGCACACACACACACACACACAACACACAACACACAACACACACACACACAGACACACACACACATACACGCACACACACACATGATCATCAATTACAGACACTTGCAGGGCAGTGAATGTATACCTTAGGTATTTGGCTATGTCAAATGAATGGATAAATACATAAAAAGTGCCACACAGTAATTTATGTTCTCAGCTCACTTCTGTTACAATAATGTGCCACCACCCTTACATCTCAACATCTTATCTCAAGAATCAAGAAGAAAAATAATGGAAGACAAGGGAACAAAATCAGGGACAGCTATTGCCTTTTTATAAACAGAAATTTGGTAGACTAACAAACTTTGCATTAGCATACTTTTTTTGAAGGCTCAAAAGTCTGTCTTGATTACTTATGGACCGCAATCCTCATTGATTTCACAAAAAAAAAATTATGCTGGACAGACCAAAATATGGCACAAAACATCAGAGACATCCTGCAAAACTAAAGACAGTTGAGGGTGTTTACCCCCCCCCCCACACACACACAAATATGACCATCAATTGAAGACAGTTGAGAGCATCTAGGCTCCCCTCACATATACTCAGATAAATAAACATGCACACACATACATGTTAGCATCAATTACAGCCACTTATATGATTGTGACTGCATACCTCAGGTGTTTGATTTTGATTAAATGAATGAATAAATAAATGCATAAAACCTGCCACACAGGAATTTACCTTCTCATCTCATTCCTGTCAGAATACAGTGTACAGCTCACTACAACCCCTCATCCAAATACCTCTTAATATCTTTCCATCAAGAGTCAATGAGAATGTTAAAAATAATAATGGGGGATACAGAACCAGAATGATCATCATCAGCAACCCACTTTTTTCATATTTTCTAGGTGTTGTGTCAACTGTCACCATCTCTCTCTCTCGATTCCATGCCACTCTCCCAACTTGTTCAAAATTCATTATAAAACCACAAAAAAAAAAAAAAAACACTAACAAAGAAAAAAAAACCACTGGCAGGAACCACCTGAAGATGCTTTGGTGAAAACACGTCCTTCATATGGTACCTGCCAGTGTTTTTTTTTGTTTGAAATTAATGCCTGACTGTTGCAGGTCTTCCCTCACACAGACTACTCATCTGTTCATCTCTTTGCTGGACATCTTTGCTTCCTCTTGCCTAATTCTTGTCTGTCCCAAATCTTCTTTTCTAGATGGGGGGATGCAAACGCCCAGGATGAGGGATAGATTTTTAAATATTGCTATTACGAACCTGGAAAGTTATAAGAATAGCAAATTTTGTATTAGAATGCATTTTCTGAATGATATGCAGTCAGAAACTCAGACTACCATTATTTAGTGAGTTCAGTCCTCACTAATTTGGCAGAAAATCACAAATGTTTTCAGGAACATGACAAAATTATGAGACAAAAGCATGGCCGTAATGCAAATTCTGGACATTAGAGACATTCACTACAATCTTCACTGATGTACACGAGGACCATATGTTTTACAGAAGAAAAAAAATAAAGGATGCAAAATCAGGGACATTTTACAGCTTATATGCACCTCCATACAATCATATATGTATACATACATTCATATGTGCACACAAGCATGTGCTTTAAGTAATTACCTGCTTCCTACATGCTGGCAGTAGCAGGCAGAGTGTCTGTAAAATGCTTATAATATAAAATTAATAAATAAATAAATAAAAACTTGTTCCTGCACTCATTCCTCCTTCAAAAGTTAACTTCTTCCTTCTCATTGTCTCAGACTGCTTCAGTCCCCTGAGGCAGCCGTTAACTTCTTCCTTCTCATTGTCTCAGACTGCTTCAGTCCCCTGAGGCAGCCGTTAATGTCTTCCTTCTCATTGTCTCAGACTGCTTCAGTCCCCTGAGGCAGCCATTAACTTCTTCCTTCTCATTGTCTCAGACTGCTTCAGTCCCCTGCGGCAGCCGTTAACGTTTTCCTTTTCATTGTCAGACTGCTTCAGTCCCCTGAGGCAGCCGTTAAGTCTTCCTTCTCATTGTCTCAGACTGCTTCAGTCCCCTGAGGCAGCCATTAACATCTTCCTTCTCATTGTCTCAGACTGCTTCAGTCCCCTGAGGCAGCCGTTAGGTCTTCCTTCTCATTGTCTCAGACTGCTTCAGTCCCCTGAGGCAGCCGTTAAGTCTTCTTTCTCATTGTCTCAGACTGCTTCAGTCCCCTGAGGCAGCCATTAACGTCTTCCTTCTCATTGTCTCAGACTGCTTCAGTCCCCTGAGGCAGCCATTAACTTCTTCCTTCTCATTGTCTCAGACTGCTTCAGTCCCCTGAGGCAGCCGTTAAGTCTTCCTTCTCATTGTCTCAGACTGCTTCAGTCCCCTGCGGCAGCCATTAACGTCTTCCTTCTCATTGTCTCAGACTGCTTCATCCCCCTGAGGCAGCTGTTAACTTCTTCCTTCTCATTGTCTCAGACTGCTTCAGTCCCCTGAGGCAGCTGTTAACTTCTTCCTTCTCATTGTATCAGACTGCTTCAGTCCCCTGAGGGAGTCGTTAAGTCTTCCTTCTCATTGTCTCAGACTGCTTCAGTCTCCTAAGGCTGCTGGAGCCAACAGGAAGGGCTTCTCACTGCTTCATGCAGCAGCCTAGTGGGACATTCATTGAGCAAAGTTTCCTTAAAAGTTAATGCCGATTGTTATCCTTCTTACTTTATATAGATAGCTGTTTTGTCAAAGATGGATATATGGAAGCTTGCAGTGAATGCCTTGGCCAGGTCCAAGTATGCCTTCTGCATTGTGTAACCACCATCAGATTTTTAAGTTACCTCAAACAAGTTTACAGGAATGAAAAAACATGATCTGCCTTTGGCAAACCAAAGTTATGGGGGTCCTGGGCTGTGAAATTAGATTTATTAATAACACCAAACCAGTGGACCATGGAGACAAGAAAAAAGACCAATACGTTTAAAAAATCTCCGAGCACAGGATCCCAATAAAGGCAGTCCCACTTGTAATTCGTTGTCAATTCTGGTTTATTAAAACACAATTAAAAAAGTGGATTAAGCACTTTCGTTTCCTGTTCAGGAAACTTCATCAGAATAATAAAATCACATGCAACTATTTAATTTATAGTCAATTAATTACAATTAGTTTCATCCATGGTTAACTAATTATACTGGCTAAAATACTAGTTAAAGTCATAGTACAGGTACAAGGATACATAATAATAATGACAAACATGGCTGCTCTGTGTAGTAAGGTTTACTCAAGAACTTCCATATAATTCATCCTATTCTTAATAACTGTAAGATAATACATGAAATAAGTAAAATAATATAATATAATATAATGTCATACTGTGCTTTTTTATATTTTATAAACATGATCAAATGAGGTGTAAATAACTAACTAAAAACTCATACTTAGTATATGATAATAAATAATAAATATTTTTAACAATTGTATGTATATACTTTTTTTTAAAAAATGTGTATGTATATACTTTTGTAAAAACTTAATTTATTTGTTTTTGATTATTTTGTTTTATTTTATATTATTTTATTTTATTTTGTTTGCTCTGAGTTTTAAGGCTGGTAATAAGGAAGTATGGTCATTCATTCCAGGGGGAATAGTTGCATCCAGCCGTAACTGCCAAATTAATTCCCTAAAACACATTTTATTCTCCCAATCACCCCCTCTACTGTCCTTAGGGACCATTTCCAAAATCCAAAATTTAAAATCAGCATTTATACAAAACATAGTGTGTCTATAAAGTGCATTAGTTTCCCTTCTTCTGTTAACATCATACATATGTTTGTATATTCTCTGACGGAGATGTCTTTCCGTTTTTCCCACATAATATGCCCAACAGGATGTACAGTATGCTAGATAAACAATCCCCTTAGTATAACAAGTGTAATATCCCTTACCCTTAAGCGTAAATGGGATGGTAGGTAAACATAGATCCCCTTTGTTAGCAACAAATGTACATTGTGAGCATCGCCCACAACGGAAGGTTCCCTTTTTGTTGTCCATCTGGTGACCATTCTCGTTTCTAGACTTCTCAAAAATGTCTTTGAGATTGAAACCCCTTCTAAAACTGTACATCAAACACTTGTCAAATAGTTCTAATCTATTAGGCATACTCCTGAACATATCCCATGTTTTGTTAATAGCCTTTCTCATTATAGTAGTACCTGCGTTGTATGTCATAACTAAAAAAGGAGTAGTTTCATCTATTGGATGAATCCCGCTGTTTATCACAATGTCACCTGATTTTGAACCTTCGTTCACTTCTTCCTTCATGGAATTTATAAGGGTGTCAGGGTAGCCTCTCTCCAAGAATAGTTGGTGTACATATTCCAATTCGTTTATAAAAAAAAGTATATACGTACAATTGTTAAAAATATTTATTATTTATTATCATATACTATGTATGAGTTTTTAGTTAATTATTTACAACTCATTTGATCATGTTTATAAAATATAAAATATAAAAAAAGCACAGTATGACATTATATTATATTATTTTACTTATTTCATGTATTATCTTACAGTTATTAGGAATAGGTTGAATTATATGGAAGTTCTTGAGAAAACCTTACTACACAGAGCAGCCATTTTTGTCATTATTATTATGTATTCTTGTACCTGTACCATGACTTTAACTAGTATTTTAACCAGTATAATTAGTTAACCAATGGATAAAACTAACTGTAATTAATTGACTATAAATTAAATAGTTGCATGTGATTTTATAACTGATGAAGTTTTCTGAACAGGAAACGAAAGCGCTTAATCCACTGTTTTAATTGTGTTTTAATAAACCGGAATTAACAACAAATTACAATTGGGACTGCCTTTATTGGGATCCTGTGCTCGGAGATTTTTTAAACAAATTAGATTTATTAACTCAAGAATAATACATTTCCTGGCTTTATAAACAAGGCTGGTAAGACTAATGGGTCTATAATTACCAAGGTCTGTGGCTGGGCCTCACTTAAATAATGACATTGTGGTGATTGTTTTTTAGGCTTTGGGGATGTAGACTGTTGCAAAACTCATGTTAAGGAAATTTCCAGTGGTTCATACTTGTTGCTAATTATCAATGTGATATTGTTTGTTTTAGAAATAACTGCTAGGACTTCTTCCATAAGAATCTTATGGAGAGGACACCAAGGACTGAGAAATCAGGGGACTCTTATAATGCTGGGTAAGTTGAATTGTGGACTAAATTTGTCAGCTAGGATGTCAGATCTTTGTCATGTGGAGTCTTGGCAGGAGTATCATGAGAAACATAGATGCCATGAGATCCACAATCCTGAGGTATTCCCTTGCAGACACCAAATTATGAGTGGAAAACCTTAAAAATAGACTTAAATAGAGATTTATTTTTTTCCTGTGGAAGAAAACCTCTTTGAACTGAGGTGTCTAGTTGACATCCAGGAACACAATCCTGTGTGAAGGAGTCAAGAAAGACTTTTAAATTTTCTCTTGGAATCCAAGCTTGTGTAAGAGATCTCTCACTCAAGTCAGATATTCCTAACACTTTGAAAAAGACTATAAAGATAAGCAAGTCATCTAAATATCAAATGATGGGATATCTTGTAGCCAGCAATGAACTATAACTGGAGCTAGACACTTTGTGTTAACACTCTTGGTGCAGTATATAGTCCAAAGGGTAACTCAAAGAACTCATAATACAGATACACAAAACCTTAACAAACATCTGAGGTCTGGGTGTATGGAGATGTAATAAAATATTTTTAAGTCTAGAACCACAAATAACAAATGAATCACTTCCAAAACAGAGAATATTTTAATGGTTAAGCACTTTCATTCATAAGAACTTCATCAGAACCATGTTAAAGTTAAAAACACACCCATTTATACCCCTGATGTAAAATCACATGTTACAATTCCACCAATACATTTCAGATGAAACAACTTTATGCATTAACCCATTACATACCATAAAACTTCAGTTTTAACAGAGAACTAATTGAACAAGAATCATTCAAACCTGGGTGGTTGCAAGCATTTAAAATAATCTGCCATTTTAATTCATTCTTTTCCAAATATTCTTCTATGAACCACCCTTGTTCATCCCTTTGAATATGTTCTAAAATCATAAAATTAAAAGTATGTTGTGTGTGTTGTTCAACATGTCTCTATAAAGCATTTGTGCTTTTTTGATTTCTTATGTCTCAAATATGCTCGTACACCAGTCTTTTAAAATGTCTCTTGCTTTTACCTACATAAAAAGCCATACAGGAATTACACTAAGCTAAATATACCAGCAGTGTTGCAAGTAAACTGACATTTAATGTAATAAGTGTGGCCATTGATAGTGAATGAATCACTACTGTTGACACATTGACAAATAGAGCAATGGCCACATTTTTCTGGTGCCACCTATTTTCCTAGTACTAGTAAGCTTTATTTGCTTTTGAGAAGTGCAATAACAAATAGCACAGCAAACATTTGGGTTGAGTCATGCCACAGAGCTCACTATTGGGCAGTGACTCTAAACCAGTTCGGTCATAGCCAAACTTGTTACAGCATGGCTCTCAGCAAGAACATCCATAAGAATTAGTGCAGTATGAAATACACAGTAAATAATACTGTAAATGTTTTTTACCAGATCAAACTTTATTAAACCAACAGCAGAACAACAAACAAAACAGTTATAGAACATTTCTTACTGAGGCTGAAGAGCAACAAAGTTCCTACCAAACAAAGTACAGCCTTTGTTAAATAATATTCTATTGAGAGGAGGTATTTCACTAGCACATTGTCTAATTGTGGTCAGTCACTGCTGTTGAACTACTGGAGAACATCATGAGCCTTGTAGTCATGTTATACAAGTTCTTCCCAAGCAAAGTCCAAAACTAATTCATGCCCTTATAACTTTTTGATTTCCTGTTTACATAATAGTAAAGATCAATAGAAAAATTACCATCTATAGATTTCCAATTCTTAAACAAGAGTGTGGTTATAGTCAACTTTACAAACATCAACTACCTTTCCTCGGTTCTACCAATAGACAGTAGAAGTGGGTAGGAGACCTAACACCCAAAAATGTGACCTCATCTAGTGGAGGAATGTCATTCCTAGTTGACCAGGATACTGCCTTGTAGGGTTTTTTCCATATTGTAAAACTCTGGGGGCATTGTCAAGAAACAAGCAGGAATGGGGCTCCAGGAGATCCACATTGTCATCACTTTTTGTTCCCTCTACACTGCATTTTCAGTTGAAGCACAGCTACTTGACAAAACTTCAATTTTTACATTGAGGAAAAGCAATATTCTCTGGTATTGAAATTAGTCTACATTCATTGAGAACCCATGACCCTTGGGCCTCTGTCACAGGTTGGCCAAGCTGCAGGGGCTATTTATGGTGATTCTTTTCAAACACAGTTTCATTGTAGCTATCTAGGTACTTATATGTGTATGAGAGATGGTGGGATTTAGCCTCACCTTCATCCCCAGTCCATTTAATAAAGTCCTTTAATGTGTCCCCCTTACCAATGTTCCCTCTGTCTATTGTGATTAGCAGAGATATTGCCACCATAGTAAGTTAACTTTTGTACATTTCTCCTTACATTCCATAAATGTCAACACAGTTCTGTAGGTACCAGATAAAATCTAGCCAGTACAGTATGCCCCCTTGATCTATGCATCCTAGAATATTGTTTTATTGTCTATTGTAGTCTGTTTATTAACCCACAACCAATCCTAGATGTCAGTTATGCCTGGTGGGTGTTAGGCTTTCACTAAGACTTTGAGTTACTTTTCCTTCCCACCCCAAGGTCTTAGACTCTTCTTGTCTTTCTGCTCCATGGCTCAAACACTTCCATTTAGGATAGGGCTAGCTCTGTCCATAGCCAAATTGGTCTTGGATGCATCCTTGCAAAGATGAAATGTGTTAAATCGGCAGCTCAGGAGTAGAGGTTTATATTCAGTAGATCCAGTTCCCCATAGCATTTCACTGGCATTATTTTTTGTTTGCTCCCAGTCGTAGGGTAAGTACCCTCTCAGAGGAATGCAGCTGTTAGTCTTTGTAGCTTGATAGCAATCTGGCATTTACTAAGGGAAGGGATGCATCACACTAAAAATAAAAAAAAATTAAATAGTTAAACCACCCTCTTGATAGCAGTGGGAATTTTAGGTGTGCCCAACACCTGAGCTTTTGAAACAGGCATTGCAAGGCCTTCAGATTTATTACTCCAATATTCCCATTGCTATTGACAAAGCTTAATCCCCAGCCAGACCACATCTGATCGTCACCACATGCCTAAACCTGTAAAAGGAACTTCAAGGCTGTGACCAGCGAGAATACCACTTTCTTCCCTAATTTACTGTGAGACCTGTAACTTCCCTAAACCATTAAAAGACCTGCAGTTCTTCTGGTGAATGTTTTTGCAGGACTCATATCCATAAGTCACCCAAATCATCCATACAGAAATCAGTTGATACATTGCCAGCTGTGGATACTATACCACAGTGGGAATGATTCTGTTTTATATAAAAACTCAAACTTTCTTCCACCAGGGTAAACAGTAATGGTGAGAGTGGAATCCCTATCACCTGCCTCTGAATAGCTCAAATGGCTCAGACATGGAATAATTGGTGATGACCCTGTCTTTGGGAGATTTGCATAGCAACTGACACCAAAATACTACTGTAAGTAATGCAGTATTAGTGCAGTTATAACGTGTGTTATGAATGATAGAGACAGTAAACAGTACACAACACTATATTATATTTCATCTGTGAAAGAATCATGGATGACATGATTTCTTATGTGGTAAGAGAAAAATCAGTTCAACAACATAAAAGAAAAAAAAAACAATGTAATGTGATAGGACAATTTCAGTTTATAAATGTAGATATTGTTGTGTACAACAGCTCCTTCAGCAGTGCAGTTTTAGAAGAAACACACTGATCTGAACACTTATAAATAGGAAAAAATAAAAACACAGAACAGCACATAGTGATTGGAGAATGATAACACTGTTATTTGAACAGAATGGTAACAAGGGGAATGTTATTTGATAATGTCTTAACAAAGGAAAATATTATTTGAACAGCGCATTAAGGCTAAATTCCTGCAGTACAACAGAAATTATAGAAAGGCAACAATAAGTAACAGCTAATAGAAGCTCTCAGTATTGGTTCACTTCCAACAAATAATAGATCAGGACACTGCAAATTCCCCTTCATGTACCAGATAAAAATGCCTGGCAAGCAACATAAGTTTCAATATTAGCTACAAAGACATTTCCCTGGCATTGGAGAAATCAGATCTGTAGTAACTTTAAGTTAATCTGCCTCTTATATAAGCCACATTATGCAGCTCCTCTCATATCTGGTGCCATAGAAGCCAACCCTGACCCAAATGATTTAATCGCAAAAATAGCCATTTAATCTTCCTCAACAAATCCTAAATACCTAAAAATGACTCATCTCAGTTGTTATAGTATCACCAACAAAACTGAAACCCTGAATACCTAGATCAACTTCTGTTTCTCTGTCATTAGTTTAATAACAGAAACTTGACTAAAAGAAGATAATGCTCAAATGACTCATCTCAGTTGTTATAGTATCACCAACAAAACTAAAACCCTGAATACCTAGATCAACTTCTGCTTCTCTGTCATTAGTTTAATAACAGAAACTTGACTAAAAGAAGATAATGTTCTTCCTACATACATTATTTATTTATAACATAACAGCAAGAATGACTGACCCAGTAATAAAACTGGTTGGGGAACAATTCAGGCCTGTAGTACATTCCAGTTACCAATTTCTAATCATTTGAGCCAATAATCCTAAATGGGCCTTGGATAAAATAACACTAGGCAGTAAAAAAAGTCTTATGTATTTTATCTACCCTTATAAAATATACTCTAAAACTTGCTTCTCTGATTCTATAAAGGTGATCTTAACCATGCCTTCTGACAAAAATTCCTCTTCTAGTGATTTCCTACTCAATATTCTACTCACCAACTTTTTACATAGGTGCATTTTTAACCCAGCCCTTCGCAATTACTTAAGTGATCTGTGAACCTTCTCTATCTCTAGAACTGTAAAAAGTGCAAGTCATCTTAAAGTAATTAGCCATCAGCAAAAACTGCAAGAAAGACACAGCCAAGCCAGAGACCTCATTGTGTAATACCCTTAACCTCCTGCAATGGAGGCTCATGGGATATATTCAAATGTTCCCTAAAGGACATAGCAGTGTTTTAGCAATATGGCTTCTTAAAGCACATGACATTTTACTTTTGAAGTTTGTTATGAGTACATTTAGGCCTATAAAGCCACACCCCACAAGCTATAGCCATGGCATGGTCCAGACTTTTTGTGACCTCATCAATATAGTTAAGTGGACTACCTGGCTATTTTCTAGAAACAGAGATCTTTAAACCCATTTGATGCTTGTAAACATTAAGGTGCCTACAAAATATCCCAAACAATGTCCAGGAAAAGGTAAAATGTTACACAGAGAAACCCTTTACTAAAAACTGCAAGGAAAACTCAGAGCTAAGTATAGACTTCACTGTTTTATATCTAAAACCTCCTGTAGTAGAAGCCCATAGGATATATGCACCTGACTCCTTGAGAACATAGCAGTGTTTCAGCTACATGACTTCTGAATGCCCACAACTTTTTACTTTTTATGTCCATTATAGATACATTTAGGCTTATAAAGTCAAACTCCACTAGCTGTAGATATGCCATGTTTTGGACCTTCCAAATTGCATACAAAATTACAAAATTGCTCACCTGCTATCATTTATTTTAACCTGTCTCTCTGAACTAATTTCATTCCATTAAAAAGTAAGACAGCAGTAATAATTACTCCAGCCTTAGACCTCCAACTTTACCAATGTAGAATACTTCAGACCAAAAAAGAAATCCCAATTCTGATCAATAAAAAACCTCCTTCATCTGGCCAAAATTTTTAAAAATGAATTTATAGACATAATTCTACAATTTGCTGGACAATGTGGTATACTGTTATCATATCTGTGCAATTTAAGTCCAGGATTCAATACAATGCAATTACTTCATTTTAAGAACACTCATTTTATTTTTTGAAACAGAGACAAAATCCAGTTTAATGATACAACATTTACATACTTAAAATGTTGTAATATTATTTATTTCTCCAACAATTTTTTGATTCTGGCTTTTCTATAAATGTTTTTCAGTGCTTCTCATATTGCTTTATGTACTGGAAACTTAAAGTCCTTTTTACTAATTCCCAATAATTCATAATTAACACTGACTTATTCCAAGACTCAGTCTTTGATCCCATACTCTTGTTCTTGTTTATTCAATATATTCCTGATTTTTTTCAGCTTTCCACAATTTTGTGTGCTGAAAATGTAGTCTTCCTCAAGGAGAAATAGCTCACATCAATTTCTTGAATATGGTTCACAGTCTACCTTCCTACAGAATCTCTCCTGGTTTAGAAGCCATAAAGTTGTGGCCATCTACTCTAAAACAAACATTATGGTTTTTGGAACCAAGCAAAAACTTTCTTGAGGTTTATCCTTAAAAAATATTGATTCCCTTGGTAAAGTCATTAATCAAGTTAGTGTATAACTTGGCATCACTGATTATCTCTGCCTTTTTTTTAATACTCATATTGACCTCATGACCAGTAAATTTCTTGGCCAAATAAAATTTGATTAGGGACTCACAAACATACCTCACCTCTAAACTCAAAATTCTATAGCAAAGTGATCCCTTAACTAAAATATGCATTCCCTTGATTAACATTCTGATATCTGTTATGCTAAGTAGGAGAAGCATATCAAAGTGATGTGGGTACATTGAAAAATGGTAGCATAAATACTTAACAAACAGAATGAAATATTATAACCATGTTCAATGTAATAATGATGTGGTTGTAAGGCAAGAAAAAGTTTTATAGTACAAAAGCTCTACAAAATGCAGAATACAGGCACAACATGGCCAAGAATAAATCATTAGCCATTGTTACTTTATTTTGCCTGTACAGAAGAATTCCTAGATGCATGTGCCTGAAGAGCAGTTTGTTTGGCAGCTACGACAGTTTGTATCACTCCAGTGCCAAATTCTGATCCTCATATACAAAGGCAATCTTGCTTTAAAGCTCAGAAGTAATAAAGGAGCTACAGTACTAAAGCAACTCACAGTAAGGGGTTATGGTTATAATTTTACAATGAGGACCATACAGGGGACAAAAATTAAAGTGCATATTACTACAACAGCAGAAATACCAGTGGCTTAAACAGTATATGCATGGTTTGATGGGCTGTTCTTTGTAATCACCCTAAAAATTTTTATCATAACTTCCAACACATCATAGCACTTGGCTACATGATCACAGATAATGTGAGCAGGATGGATCACCATCATGGGTTATTTATAAAGTTTTCATACTACTACCATAAGCTAACATTTCAAGACTATCATGCGGTAGAAAGTGTTATACAAAATTATGGTAAATGTGGGCTCTAGGAAAGCAAAACTCAGCCTTTAGGGATAGTGTTAAAGCTTCATTCTGATAACACTGAATAAAATTAATGAACAGCAATCAATACCAGCAATAAACTGATTTCATTTATAGTGTTTTTATCTTTTTGTCAGTACACTAAAATATATGTCTATTTATATAAATGTACTCACACAGAAATTAATTCTTGTTCTTACTGAGTTAAAAATAACACAAGATGTTTATAAGTGCATGTTATTTGGGGGTTTGTTGATGAAATATTGCTTTACTTAGTGAACAAAAGCTGCTAATTGAATTATGGAGCAATATAAACCTATATTTGCTAAAAGTGCATGCATGAAAAAGATCTGGTATATAGAGTTACATTCTGAAAATATTAATGTTGCTGCAGGAACAGGTATCTGTAGCATTACAATGCATTTTCACAACTGATGAAAAGCAAGTGTGAATTAATATTAACACCAAGGAGAGTTGTAAACTGAATATGTGAAAGTCTCTACATAAGGAGAGAATAAAGAAAGAAAGAAATGGTCATATTTTGGTGTAGCAGAGCTAATACATTCAGGAAATAATATAAACTTAATAAATATTTAGGCATTTTATAAAGCAGCATTTTTTGATATTTTTGTAACAAATTAGTCATATAAAATGTTTTGTATGTGGCATAAATCAGTGGCTCTTCTGAACATTATGCATCATACAAACTACACATGTATGACTACAGAGATACAGCACCTGAAACTATGTATAGCATCTATCCATGCCACTCAATGCCAACTAAAAAGCTTTAGTAGTTAGAATTTGGTGGGTTTCCCAGCTCTCTAAGAGAGGAGAGTTGCCTGTTATTAGTATTATATTGCCCCATACCCTTACTCTGTCACTAGACACTTTTCCCATATATGTGAAAAATGAGATATTAAATGTTTGTTTCCACATATAGTAGGAGTAATATGATCATTGAATGACTGGTTGAATGAGCACGGCTTTTCGCCGTTGATTGAGCAAAACATTGCATTAAAATACTCAACTAGTTCTTCCATAGCAGGAAGGCAGTACATTGCTTGCATCCAGCTAAATAAAACATACCCTGTTTTTTTGGGGATAGTGGTCAAGGTTTCTGTCATAAGGAACATTGGGAGGTAACCTGTACTGCAGCTTTGTTGCTGTTGCCTACATTATCAATTAATCTGTTTTTCCCCCTCAGTTATCTGTGAATAACTATGATTAGCTATCAGGTAAGCATCATACAATTTCAGGCTCCATCCAAATATACAGCTGTGCTCTTTCTCTGTCTTTTTTATGCTATTTACTGTTATGTTAATGAAAAGGAATGCCTTGCTCAGGCTACATCTGGGTGAGGCAGTGGAAATGTTTTTATACATACCAAATGACAAGACCAACAGGATCAAATAGATATGTGTTGATGATTACTGTTTTATATAAAATAAGTCCATGATTTACCTCATGTCAAAGTGCATGCTTATGCAGGCATTCAAATGATGGACTGATGAATGCAGTTAATAAAAGAAAAAGCCTTATATTCTTTACTGACAGCTATATGGGGACTTCTAATCCCTTCCTCCCTTCCTACCTAGGAAAAGCAACCTAATTCAAAGCAGAGCTCATCCAAAAGATAAGAAGATTATTCTTTGATTTTCTAAAATTTTTAAGCAACAAGTTAATTTCATGAAAACGTCTGGAATATCAATGGATATGGAAATAAAAAGAGCAAAGTAAACACATAACGGTAAAACAAGTAAAGCTTGTCTATTCATTTTGTTATATGAAGGCTTTTAAAAATTAGGGATTCAAAGTTTTCACAGAAATCTGACAGGGACAGCATACATTTGCAGAACTAGTCCTGAATATGGCCAGTTCACAAAATAATATAGAACCTGAATCAGCTGGTATTAGAAAGTACAACGTCCAGATGTACGTATCATTGCATTCCACAGACCTAAAAGGGAAAACCTCAAAGTTAGCACTTTTGAAAATACCTTTTTTGTTTAAAATCAAAATATTTGAAGTCAAGGCAGCAGATCTTTATGTCTGTTGTGAAGTGCTGCAGCTAAAAATAGAAAAGTCCGCAAAGAGGACAATTTTCTGCCTGTTTGTTATCCCTAAGGGAACTATGATGGATGTGTCTTTGGAAATATGTAATCTGAAGCCACCATACAGACTTAGGCCAAAATTGACTCTCCCAACAAATCTAAAGTTATTTCAAATCAGACCATCAAGTCATACGCAAAATCGCATCCTGAAGCAAATACAGCCGCCAGGCAAGGAGTTTTTTTTTTAATGTGGAACAGTCTGTTGTCACTAACAGTTACTCTTTTCATATAGAAGTATAAAGAAAACTCCAAAATCCTCAGAGAAGGAAAGTCAGGCTAAAATTTAAAACAGTACTTCTAGTGTGTTTACAAGTATTAACTCAGCAAGAATAACAACATCATGTGTGGTTACTACCTCAACATCAGTAGTCTTAACATCTTTAGTGTACTCCTGCAAGAAAGAGCCATTTTTAACTAACAGCAGTGACACAAATCTTCAGTTATCCCAAGGTCTTAAGCATAATATCAGCTTCCTTGGAATAGAAGGTCCTAAAAATACTCTTTTTCAGGAAGTGGTCAGAAATAATGTGAATGATTACAATTGATCCTCTGCCTTATTATAGCATCTGACTGCATTATGTTTGCTGTATTTTAACACTGACAAAAGCAATACTGTATGGAACCTATTGATGTTTCATTTATAATGCAGTAGATAATGTGTACTTTTACTGCTAGACATAGTGTGAAAAAGTCATGAGTTGGCAAAGTCTGGATGTGTATGTTGAAAATGCAAAGTGCTGCAATGAAGTGAAGTGATTGATGATTTTCATCATGCATTTTATTTAATGAAAAGTCTTATTACATTTTATTATGCTTTTAGTGCATTAGCTGCATATACAACTGATAGGCCCTGCTATGATGTTTTTGGTGATAGTGTGACATTTAAGAGACTGTTCAACAGCTAATTAATCTCTCACACTTTTTTATGGCTGCAGTCTTTTATTGCTACATGTACCTTTATTGTTAAGCATATGAAAGTATGCACATGTATTCCAAGAGAAATGCAATTTCCATGCTCAACCAAATTTCTAAAACAGTACATAAACATCATTCCTGTAGGTGGGGAGCAGACATTTCTGACCCATACTGAATTCTTGTTCATATACAAGAGATACCTGGTGGTGTTTCAAATTGTTTTTTTTTTTTTCAAAAAAAATTTTACATTTTGAATATGATTATACTAGGAAATTAGGTTATATAGGACAAGTTTTTCCTTCTCCAAAAACAGATGGAGAAGATACTTTTATAGATTTTTTTTATTTTTTATTTTTTTAAAATAGGTTAAACCTATTTAACAGAAATGTTATTTTTTTGTAAAAACAAAAATGAGAGAAAAGAAAATAGTGGGTTAGGAATAATAAACCCTATTGTCTATTTAGACTCTATGCATATTTATACTGGGTACTTCTTAGTGTGCAACATGACACAGTTGATTTGTTTAGTAAATTCTTATAGAAAAATATAGAAAAATAAAATGAAAATTCTGCTCACAGACAAACCAGGCTGTATTACCACTTGAGATAAACAGTCACTAGTCTATTCAGACTCTCCAGCCTTAAAAAATATACGAAATATGTCTCTTCAGACCTTCAAGACCTTCAGAAGCATGTAGAAACAATATCCAAGGGGAAAAAATGAATCCAAACTCAATTCTGACTAAAAATAGAGGACTTTCTTTATTAGTATCTACAGTTGGTAAGCGCTTTCGCATACAGCTTTATCAAACCCATAATCACTAGTGTTAGAGCAGGGATTTTATAGCTCTGCATCTAATTCAATTAAATTCAATTAAACAATTAAACAATAATAAAAACCCCTTCTGAAAATATTTAAAAATATATTGACATTCTAAAATACAAAATATATATCGGTCATAAATTCCTGAATGTTAATACAACTCTAATACTTCCAACAAACCTAATTAAAAAATATATATAATAATATAATATATATATATATATATATATATATATATATATATAGACATAATATATATAAATATATGATAAATACATGTATATACAAAGCATATTGTTACTAAAGAATATATATAACATTTTTTTATAAAGAATGACTGAGCAGGCTGAAACCAAGTGGATTATTACACTACAGGCCCATTTACCCCCAGGACTTAATGACAGGATTCCCTTGAAACCTGTACTTAAAAGCAGAAAATTTAAGTTGAAATAAATAGTTATTTAGATGGCAGGTGATAATTCTTTATAAAAAGTTTTTATAAAAAGCTTTTATATATATTCTTTAGTAACAGTATGCTTTGTATATACATGTATTTATCATATATTTATATATATTATGTCTATATATATATATATATATATATATATATATATATATATATATATATATATATGTATATATATATTATATTATTATATATATTTTTAATTAGGTTTGTTGGAGGTATTAGAGTTGTATTAACATTCAGGAATTTATGACCGATATATATTTTGTATTTTAGAATGTCAATATATTTTTAAATATTTTCAGAAGGGGTTTTTATTATTGTTTAATTGTTTAATTGAATTTAATTGAATTAGATGCAGAGCTATAAAATCCCTGCTCTAACACTAGTGGTTATGGGTTTGATAAAGCTGTATGCGAAAGTGCTTACCAACTGTGGATACTAATAAAGAAAGTCCTCTATTTTTACTCAGAATTGAGTTTGGATTCATTTTTTCCCCTTGGATATTGTTTCTACATGCTTCCAAAGGTCTTGAAGGTCTGAAGAGACATATTTCATATATTTTTTAAGGCTGGAGAGTCTGAATAGACTAGTGACTGTTTATCTCAAGTGGTAATACAGCCTGGTTTGTCTGTGAGCAGAATTTTTGTTTTATTTTTCTATATACTGGCTTTATATCTGCTCACAGTCTTTCCTCTACTGTTGGTGTTATTGGTTATTATTGCTCTTATAGAAAAATACTATGATACTTTGGAGAACGTGTTTATATGTAAACGTAGAAGACTTTGCTATTACATTTTAAAGGCATACACTGATAAAATACTTAATTGGAAATAGTTTTTTTGTGTATTAAGTCCAGAAAATTGTGGTACATATATATATATATATATATATATATATATATATATATATATACACACACACACGCATGTGTGTGTGTGTGTGTGTGTGTGTGTGTGTGTGTGTGTGTGTGTGTGTGTGTGCGCATGCATGCATGCGTGCGTATATGTGTGTGTGTGTGTGTGTGTGTGTGTGTGTGTGTGTGTGATGGATTCTTACTTTTTTGATAAGCCATGGGAAAATAGTATTAATTGTAGAAAACATAGATTCAAAAAATACTAAGGAAATTAAAGACTTTTGTGGAGACTCTTCTTAGGGAAATTACTGGTTAAAAGTGACATGAAATATAAGGTCAAAAATCAAAATTTGTGACATATTTGCAATGCTGAAGAAACACTTTTACATGTTTTTTAGACTGTGCTAGAAGTCAGTTATTTTGGCAAATGCTTTTGCATTCTTATAATGTTGATTTTTTTCCTCTTATGTTAGAAATGATACTATATGGATATTACTGCAGGTATTACATCTTACCATATGTTTTGACAGATTAATTTTGTTGGGTATTATAGGATATTTGATTAGCAAACTGTGAAGAATTATTTAACAAAATGTGGGATTGTGTTTTGATATTGGGAAAGCAGGGAAATGGTTGTGGAAGAAATGGTGGGTGAATATATTTTTGTTTGTCAAAAACAGAGCTATGAAAAACAACTTCAGGGAAAGCAGCTGGCTCAGATGAGGTCACAGCAAATATGATAAAGATGCTGGGTGAGATAGGGGAGAAATGGATCCTGAGGGCATTCATAGCAGTGTGGAGAGAAAGGTGTATCCTTGATGACTGGGGAATAAGCATACTCATGCCAGTGTACAAGAACAAAGGGGACATCCACAACTGTGAGCAGTACAGAAGTAACACACTCCTGTCATATTGCTTGAAAGTTCTGGAAATGGTGACTGATAAAAGGATATCCAGAGTAGTAGAAAGTAAGATGGGAGATGAGCAGTTCAGATTCAGATCAGGATGCAGTACAACTGACCCACTGTTTGCAATGAGACAGATAGTAGAGAAAAGGCTAGAGATGAGGAAAGAGTCCAACTGGCATTCCTAGACTTGGAGAAAGCATGTGACTAGGTCCCAAGAAAGCTGTTTGGGCAGTCCTGCAGTGATTTAAAGTCTCAAAAACAATGATAGAATTAGAGCAGGTTATGTACAAGGACCCATTGACTCAATTATGAAAGGTGTTCAATCTCACAGAGGGGTTCGCAGTGGAAGTGGGTGTGCATCAGGGTTCAGCTCTGAGCCCACTGCTGTCCATACTGGTGATGGACTACATTAGTGAACAGGTCATAGGGGACAGACCAGCAAAGTTGCTGTATGCAGACAATGTGGCATTTCAGGAATACTCTGAGCAAGAGCTTCAGCAAAGAATAGGGAAATGGAATAAAAAACTTGAAACTGAGTACAGATAAGACAGTGGTAATGGCAGCAAATGGGGGAAATCAGAAGACGCTGAGAATTAAGATAGAAGGGAAGACAGTGGGGCAAGTTAACAGGTTTAAGTATCTGGGATGAGTGACTAAGGAGAAGAGAAGTCTGAATAAAGAGGTCAAAGCTAGAATCAGTGAGACTACAGCCAACTGGCAGAGAGTGTCAGGTGTAGTCTATAACAAAAGAATACCAAAGAAGCTGAAAAGTAAGGTGCACAAAACAGTGTTGCAATCAGTACTACTGTATGGTAGAGAAACCTGGGCAGTAAAGGCAGAGCAGATGAGAAAGCTAGAGGTGATGTAAATGAATTGCCTAAGATGGGTGTTAGGATGCACACTGTGAGAAGGATATAGAAATGAAGACATAAGAGCAGAAGCCAAAGTGGCTCTGATTACAGAAGAGGTCAAAGAGAACAGATTACAGTGGTTCAGGCACATGTGCAGAAAAGCAGAAGATAATCTGGTAAAGAAGATTTGAGGAAGATGGGAAGAAGGCAAGGGGAAACAAGGGCATCCAGCAAAGATGTGGATGGATTGTGTAAGGGAAGATCTGCAACAGTGAGGCATGAGTGCTGAAGAAGGCAGGAGTGTGGCACTGAACTGAGAGAAATGGTGAAAGCGAACACAACATCCCGACAACATGTAGAACATGGGGGAAAGAGAGTTGATGATGATGATGATGATGATGATGACGATGATGACGATGATGATGATGACGATGATGATGATGATGTCTCAGTTAGTCCCAAAAAATGTTTTATGTCTTTGACCTTCTCCTGTATAAACGCAAAACAGGATGAATACAGAAATTATTTAAAATAAATAACTTGCAAAATTTAATATTAAAAATGATACACAGCCTAGTAGTGCAGATAAATTGTTGAAATAGTACAGCTAGAGCAAGTAGTAGAATATCAGAACTCATTTGGTAATGTCACACATGCACCATTCAAGACAGGAAGTTGTAATGCACCATAGATATGCCATTAGCAGGTTCATTTTTTAGGTAGCCACACATGCAGATTGATCAGTAGTGGTGAGTAAAACTGAGTTTAAACTAACAGACTCTAGGAAGAAACCTTGTGTGAAGTGAGAGGGAAGGCTATACTTCAAATCTCAAATAGGAGAATGCATTTGTGAAGCATTTTAACAAATACGCAGGGGAGAACATGATTCAGAAAACCGCAGGAAGAGCATTCATGTTCTGAATTTGAGTGGTACTCCAAGAAGGGCCAGTGACTGCAGTAGAGAACTTTATAAATTCATAATGATCAGGCTATAATGTTTTTATGCGAGATGAGCTAGCTCTAATGAAGGCGGACCAGTGATGTTCAGAACATGGTTAATGAGTCGTGAATCTAACAGTGTTATTAATCCTGATACCTGTTGCAGCTAATACAGAATTCATTTATCATATTCTATAATCTGCATAACAACTCTTTATCTAGCAGTAGATTTTGCTTCAGGTATTAGTAGTGGCAACATTTTGTGACATGTGCCTAACAGTCTGTTAAGTTTCTCTGTAACAGAATCAAGATGTGAGGCAAAAGTAACTGAATGATAAAGAAGGAGCCTGAAAATATTGAGTCAAACAGCATAGGCAACCTCAAACAGTAAAGTTACTGACCAACCTGAGGAACATGAGACCATTGCTTGCACAACCAAAGATTATGGCAATGGCATAACTAATGTTTATCATCAGTCTTTAAGAAGAAAACCAAACATTTATTTCTTCCACTTACATCTAGAGAATGGAATTAACTACTTCAGCTGAAATATCAGCAGCCCAGATAGTCATGTAATCTGCACAGAATAAAGCAGGATGGAAGGAAACATGATCCTGAAAGTGTCTTTAAGGATAGATGATCATAAGGACTCTAAAAATAGAATCTTAAGGAACACAAATATTGACTTCATATTAATGTGATAAGAGTTCCCAACTTTGATACTTAAGGGACATCTGGTAAGATAACTCCTTATCCAGTTAATAGCGACTGGTGACAGGTTGTATGGTATAAACCTATAGAGGAAAAAGAGATCATAGCATGCATTTGTTGAAGGTTGGACGTTGGGCTGGCATCGTAAAAATCTACTGCCAATCATTAGCAGACCGGAGTTCCGATGTGGCAACCCCTAACCGGGAAAAGCCGAAAGAAGAAGAACAAAAAGTACATGGTCATTCATAGCAGTGAAAAGTAAAAACAGCTCCTACATGAAACTGTGAAAGGGTTTCCATGTTTCTTGATAATTTGTTGCCTAGTCCTGTGGTTTACTTGGTGAGGAGTCTCTAAGGTCTTTCAGGTTGACCTAGTTGCTTAGAATGGTTCATGCTGCATGCAGTATTATAACCAAAGATAGATCTAATAAGGGAGGAATAACGTGGAACCATGTCATGTATAAACCAAGAAGAAAAAGAATGAAGGATATGTTTTTGCTTTTCTAACCATAAGCGCTAAGTGAAGAAAAGATCATGATCAACATAAATATCCAGATCTGTGACACTCGCTTCAATTTCTGAGGGAATGTCATTTACATAATGTGAGATGGGTGTGCTGGATTTCCCAAAAGTGACTGTATTGCATTTCTTGGCATTAGGGGTGAACTCATGATTAACACACTTAGCACTGGCCTAATTTAGTAATTCCTGGAGATTCTGAGTGTCAGAAATGGATTTTACACCTGGCACCCAGTTTGTAGTCCTAGGCAAATTTTGTTAGCCACAGCCTTTTGATTCTTCCTCCACATCAGAGAAGTAGATGCCAGAGAAGAGAAAGCAAATGACAGAGTTTTTCTTGCTAAAGTAACACCCCACCCTTTTCAATAAGTTCAGTCAGCGAGTCAGTTAGCGATTAAATGGACTACATACAGATTTCCTTTGCATTGGGTAAGTCTATCAATAAGGCCTGCATGTGGGGTGGTGTTAAAGGATTTATTTGGTCATGCCTAGATAACTAATGTAAACAGTATGATCTTCGTACAGGGTTTCCATAACCTTTTCAAAGAAATTGACTAGTTTGAGTAGAAATAATCTGAATTTTTCTAATCCAAACTAGTTGGACTCAGGAGATTGAAGGCCTCCTATATCATTGTTTATTAGCTGTAGAATTATAGAATTCATAACCTTGTGAATGGTGCTAGTGAGCTAATAAGTCTCTAGTTGCCATAATCAGTTACCAGGGATTATCCTAGTGAAGTGGTAGCACAATGGTCGTTCTCCATGCATCCGGGAAATCATTTGTGGAGAGCCTCCATCTGAAGGCATTTAGTAGAGCTTTGGCTAAATGGTCCTTGGCATTTACCAACTGACATCCAGGAATATTACCAAAATCCATAGAGCTAGTGTCCTTTGTTTTAGAAAGGGCAGATAGGACTTGATCCAAAGTGATTTTGAGATAGGGTTTGGAAGAATGTGCTATATGGGTTCCTATTAGCATTTCAAATGTTGAAAATGCCGGATTTAATTTCATCGAACTGAAATGTTCGAAATCTCAGAAGAGCGAACTGATGGAACATCGATTTCTTTACCAGGGAAAGAAATCAGTGGGACATCAGAGTTTGCTATTTCCTCCACTGTGGTGCAGTCTCGGAGTTGGTATATTTAAGTAGGAGGGGTATGGGAGGCACAGCCACCCACGTTGGGCGGTGTGGGGGTGATGCCCCCCACTTCTGTCAGTGTTTAAAGTATTAAAAATATATATTTTTTGCACGAAACACCAATTTCTTTCCCAGGGAAAGAAATCAATGTTCTGTCAGTTCACTCTTTTGAGAATTCGAACATTTCAGTTCGATGAAATTGCATTTGGCATTTTCAGCAGTCGATATGCTGATATAGACCCGTGCATATATAAGTAGGTGAAGGGAAATTAGAATTAAGTTTGTCACCAAGGATACTGAGAATAGTTGTGGGGTCAGAGTAAGAGGAAGAATTTGATGTAGGCTCAATGGATCTATGTCAGTTTATTGAACAACCAAATTGTTGAAACCCATATGGTCAAAACCATATGGTCGACAATATGGTTCATCAAATGTTCTGACTAAAATCACAGTACAGTGGTGATCAGGGAATTTGGCCTTTTCCCCACTGTAGTGTGATTTCAGAGTTGGTATAGATAATTAGCAGGGGTGTGTGGGAGGAACAGCATGCAGGGGGCTTGCCCTGCTGCAAAAACATTGCTTGTGTTGTTGGCAGGTGTTTTCCTCCTTTCTGTCAGTTTTTTGATTAACTGCTTTATCAGTCATATGGTCTCAACCATATGGGTTTTGACAATGTGTTTTTTCAATAAACTAACATAGATCCAGCTCAATGCAGTGCTGTTGCCGTGTGTTATTTCTCAATTACCTACTATAACCTAAGAAGGCCTTGCAGTTGACATTTGTAGTGGTGACAACCTTAAGTTCATTACTGGCCTGCTCCTTCTTAATGGTTTTAGCAGTTTTCCTAACCTGATTTAAATTCCTTCTATATTGGATAAACAGATCTTTGCTATAGATGGCTAGAAGCCTTTTGCCTTTTTTGTAAAGTTTGTTGATATAAGAATTCCGTCATATAGGTTTACTTTGAACTTACCACTGTGCTAATGACAAAGAGAAACTCCTCAATGCAATTATTCAAAAGTGAATAGAATTATTAGTAGTATGCCTTAGATCAGGTTTGGGATTGTTGAGGGACTCGTGCCATTTGTAATGATTAAGGTCAGTAAATAGCAGATATTTCTGGAGTAATCCTTAAATGTTGTGGGATTCGTATAAGATGCAATGCAGTTTTTTAGTAGGAAGGCCACAGCTAAATGGTTGGATTTAACTGGAAATAACTGACATGATGATAGTGCATGCTGGGAATATTCTGTAAGGACAAGCTCTAGAAGATTTATATGTCTGCTGAAAAAGGTTCTATTTGTTTTAAGGAACTGGCATTTACAAACTCGCTAGATCTCTGTGTATATTTGAGGGGTAGTTAAAATGTCCCATAATACGCATGTTTCGTTTACTGGTTAATTTTTCAAGTCTGAGATAGGTCTTATGTGTTGTCAAAGGAGGGCTACTAATGATGACGATATATAACTGTCTGTACGAATAGTTTGTTTTCTTCAGTGTTAGTAAGACTTCAGTAAATACCAGGTTGGTATTATGCAGGACTTCAAACAAGGTGATGTGAGTAAGAATAAATACGTCTACTCCACCCACAATTTGCAGTGAGGTCTGAAAGCATGATAGCTGCTGTTCCTCAATCCTCAGTAAAAAGGGAGTACAGTTGCTACACTGGAACAAAATTTAAGTAATTACACAAATATGGATGCCTTCAAATGTAAATGGGTCAAACAGATAAATGTTAAAAACTGATTTCTATTGAAGTGTCCACCTACTTTGGAAAATAAAGACTTAAAAGACATAGTATCCCATTTGTGACTTTGATTTTTAGGTGATTCACTGTTACAGCCCTTCATTACAATCTCTCAGGTGTAAGGATTAACATTTAAAATAAACAAATCATTTACATACCCTCACAAATAGTTAACAAACTGCATGGAAGGAAATTCTTCCAAAATGTATTCGATGTGGGTATTTTTCCTTTACTTTGGAGACTACCTTCTTTACAAAACCTCGCCAACACACACAAATACTTTTTCTGTTGTTAACCTTCCCCTTTCTACCTGTCAGTTTGAGGTAAATTAAACAAATATAAAACAAATATAAAAATGACATATATAATTTGGCAGACATGTCATTATAATATATAAGAAGTTAGAGATATCACTGTAGCAAAGAAAAGCTTAGGACCAGTGGTGACAGCTCCACTACCTGGCTCACATATTACCTTTGACTCTTTTTCTTATAGAAAGCACATTTATGCACAGTGGTGGCTACTACATAGCAAACTAAATGTATATCATCAGGTGTTAGTAGTACAATAAAGACTTCCATTATAATCATAACAAAATGAGTTATTAAGGTTTTTCCATAGCACTCCATCATATCCTGAGCAGAGCATTGCAATATCATTCATACTACTGACTTCATTGCTTTGTGATATAAGGTATGAATGAGTCTGTACAAAGGGGAGGGGGAGAGAAAGAATGTGTGTGGTAAGTACCCAGTGTCTCTTTCCTTACAACTGATGCCGCACCCAAAGCTGATGCATTCTAAAGTATCTGTAGCCTACGGTATTCCCTTAAATTCTAACAAAGTGAAATGGTATCCCCATGCACTAATAAGAAAACATATCATTTTTGTTTTTGTGTTACCATCTATAAATACATGCATGTATGTATGCAGGCATCTTAGATGTATTCACTATGCTTTCAAACACACTAATAACCACTGACTCATAAAGGACTCAACAGAAAATGTCTTCTTTCTGTGATGCTCATTATCTACTGCTAATATATACTTGGCCCCCTTACTTCTATATTCTGTGCTCTTCTAACTAACATACAATCTCCACTATTCCGTAAAAGCAAGGAGTCCATTGAGTTTCTTTTGAAAAACATTTATGGGCACAGTGGAAATATCAACCTGGTTGGATTTAGTATCCTATCATGGGTTACTGAAATGGTGTCCCAAGTCCCCCATTATGTTATGAAATCAAGGGAATTCAGGACTTTTGCATGGAAGTACCTCCACTGATACTTCTATCCCATTGATAAGCTAGATAAAATGTTCCCTCAGGCTAGTGAGACATGTTGGAGGTGTAAGATAGAATAGGAGGGAGACTAGGAACATATTTTCTGGGTTCACAGCACAGTAAGCCAGAAAGTTTTAAAGGGGACCTGTGATGGATAATGAATCAAAAATAGGGACCTGGTATAGCACTCATGAGGGAGATAATGCTATTAAATTTTAACACTCTGTACAATAGGCCAAAGTAAACTCAAACTTTACTTACCCTTATAATGCTAGTGGTTAAAAAGCAGAGACAAGAAAATTGAAAAAAAAGGAACAACAAACAGTAGAGGAGGTGAGAGTTATTATGTTAGATCTCAGTAAACTGTAGAATGAACACAAACAAGATCTCAGTAAAAAAAAAAGAGGAAAAAAAATAAGAGGATAGGAGGATAGTTAAGTCTGTAAAGCGGTCTGTGTTTATTGGTTGGCCTTGAGAAGTGTTGAATACCTGTAAACATTGGGTTGAGCTGGGCCTAACTATATTAGTTAAGAAGTGCTGATGTATTTACTTTAGATGTTATGTGGCCAGTAAATGATGGAAAGCTAAACTGTGCACTACGCATGAGGCTTGCACATTTGTTTTTGTGCAGTGATTGCATTAATACTGATGAATAAATTGTTAACATTAAAAAAGGAAATTCTTGAACTTGATATAAAAAAAAAGAAAATAGAGTTCTAGGTACCCAGAATCAGGTTGTCTATGAATGATTTAGCACCCTGGTCCCCATGAACATGCGGTGCACTGCTGGAGAGAGGCAGCCCCCTTCCGTCCGCACTCTGACCCAGTGATGAGTGGCACTCCTCGCTGACCTCATGGCTAGATTCCCCTGGCCAACCGGAGATCCATGGTGCTGTGGTATCATATTCAGGTGGGATTCGTCAGTAGGGTAAAACTAACCTGTCTCACGATGGTCTATGTTTCCAATCACAGATAAGCTGTAACACACACACACTTCCACTCCATTTAGTATGAGAATGATGCCTCATCTACTTCCCTTCTCTGCCCCTTAGCCTGTGGCATGTACTGTTAATTTGAGGGATTGTTTTTTTAAAAGCTTCAGCTTGTCATCACAAACACCCACACACACTTTAACATTAGCGAGGACTGGGATTAGAACTCCTACCTAACTAGTTATTTGTATTGCAGTGTTAAACAGCTATCACAAGCACTAGAGAGCTTATGCTTGACTGACAACCTGCTGGCGGGTCTATGTTATCCGCATTATGCAGAGGCATTTCCATTCCCAGAACAAGTTCCCGGAACCCTGTAGCACCTAGCTGTGCCACGTTCTCCTCACAAACTGGGTTTCTCTGATGGAAACCCAACCACCCCCCCTCCACCATGCAAGAGCTCACCATACTCAGAGCTCTAAATTGTTATTGGATTACAAATTTTTCTTTTTCTTTTTATTTATTTATTTAGTTAATATATTTTTATTATCCTTCTGCATGCTGCAGACGGCTGCCAATGACCATGTATGAAGGCAACTGCCATGCGACGATGTTCCCAGTCTGCCTTGCCGGCATCCAGCTACTGGACCATTACCAGCACAGCAGCAAGGACAGAACAGCCACATGAACCCACCAGAGCACAGAAATGAACAGCCCTGACCACTACAGCACAAACTCTGGCTATAAATATCTAAAAGAAAACCCACCATGGCTGCCAACCACAACACCAGGGCAATGACTGGGCCATCAAGCACAAGGCCCCAACACAAACAGCATAGCCCTACCACCCCGCTTTGGATTACCAGCACCACAAACCCAAAAATCACACCAACCACAACCAAGCAACTACAGAGAAACCGGCAACCATCCCCAGCACTACCATCATACCACAAGACCACCAGGGAACCAAGAATTCAACAGCCAGCCACACCAGACAAGGTACGCCAAGCACCACACTCCAACCACACCATGCACCACACACCAATCACATGCTCACAACTCACCCAGAAAACTCCTGTCTCTTCCACACACTCCCTGCCTTATCCCCACAATCAAGCACAACTCACCTGGCCATCACTCCCCCAACTACCATTCAGGATCCCCCCCCAAAAAAAAACAGCTCCTAACAGCATATCTTCACCCCACACATGCCATCCAAGGCCTACCTGTCACTGAAGTACCTACGAGGTTGTCTGGGCATGGGTTAGTTGCAACACCAGCACCATCTCATGCCAAAATGTGCCTACTTCCTCTAATCCCTACTACATATCCTCTACTGTAAGTCCTTCCCTCACCTACATCACTTCCCCTAAGCTCCCCATCTATTTAACCTTTTATCATCTAAACCCAAACCCTGCAATCTAACCTACCTAAACCAACACCCTCTAATCTTTCCCTCTTAATAACTATACCCCCTCACCCATACTACCTGAAAGAGGGCCCAGGACAAATTAGTTTGTCCCAAACCTCATTTATGTAATTGTGATGCATTTTTAATGCTTTTCAGGAATTATGAATACCTCCTTAGTACTGTTTCATTATTAGCACATTTTAATAAGGTGATTAGCTGGCTAGGTATTTATTCCTAAAAATAAAATAAAAAAAATGATACTAGTATATAAATCTCAGACATGCATACCTCATGAAAAAAATAATGATTTGTATGTTAAAGCAATACTGTTAAAGTGAGATGTTAGATTTTATTTTGTGCAACATTCTTTAAAATAGCCTTATCATCAAGAAATGAATCCAGATGCCAAATGGTTGTGTGAATGCCCCTTTAAATCTGGATTTGTGTATAGTTCATAAGTTCATAGGTAGGTACTAGGCTATCTGCCTGAGGGCATTTATAAGCCTAGCCAGAATGTGTTTGCTTTCGCCGACCCCTTAGATTAGTTCCCTGCGCCTCTGTCCAGCAGAGCCATTGAAATGATCCCTGGGGTAAACTTTTTGTTTCCCATTAACTTGTTAAGGTTTCTCTTGAAGAGGGTTAGCGAGGAGCTCTGCCTAATGTAGATTGGAATCTTGTTCCAGAGCATGGGAAGTCTCTGGGACAGGAATCTATCCCTCCAGCATGTCCTATTTATTGTTGTGGTGAGGTTTAGATCCCTGGGGTATGTGGCTGGAATGTCTGAATTACACTGAGATAGCCAGGTATGGAGCTTTGAAAGTTTGTTAGTTCCACAAACTACCACATAGGTGGTAGCCCACTAAATACAGATGACATAATAAGGAATCTGGGGACCCAAGTAGATAGTAACCTCTCCATTGATAATCACATTGCCAAAGTGGTTAGAAATTCCTTCTATGTGGCCCACCTAATCACAAAAAGGTTTGCATCCATATCAAAAGAGGTCATTGGGCCCCTCAATGCATCACTTATCAGACCCATCATAGAGTACAATGCCCCATTTGGGATGTACCTTACAAGACATGTGCAACAACTGGAAAGATCACAGAAGTACCTCACCAAGAGGATCACTGGCCTCAAGCAGATGCCCTATGCAGCTCGACTGAAGAAACTCCAGCTGTACTCTGTTGCATACCGCCTACTCAGAGGTGATCTCTGCCTGACATACAAGGCCATGTCCAACCAAGAATTGATGGACATGCTCCACCTAAAGAAAAACAGTGAACTATAAACAGAAGAAATGCTTGATATTGAAGGCTGAAACTTCAAAACATAATCTTTGTAATGTTTTAGTGATAAATTAATGCCTGACTTTTCTGTCAAGCCTAAAACTGAAAAAGTGTAAAGGCTTTAAAATAAACTTTCTGGAAATAATGAGCATCTTAGGGCCTAAAGCAGCTGCCATACTTATGTCAGAAAGAGCTTACAGATGAAAAAAGGGGGAGTAAAATAACAGTACAACCTAACTCTTTACAGAATTTAGTGCATTGACACACTTTGTCATAATTTTGTATTTTATGAAAGTTGTATTTAACGTGTTCAGTTGCATTTTTTTTCTTTTACCTTATGCCTTACACTTTGTGACGCTTCCTTTGCTGCATTTTCCTCTTATCGGTACCTGTTTGATGGCACCAAATTTAAAGTTAAATGCTTTGTAAAAAAATATATATGTATATTGTGACATCACCCAAAGGTTCATTGAACTTTACCTTCTGTGATGTCAACTACAGATATGCATACGAGTGCATCCATAGATTTAGTGGATGCACTACAATGCATGAACATGTCCCCATCCATTAAAGTAAATGGATGCAGCCTACACAATCCCTCAATTGACACCAGCAAGGGATTCAGTAAAATGAAGTGACCATTCTGAAAAAAGTTTACAAAGCTTTTAATTAAGAAACCACCCAACAATTTTGGTAAGATTGGTGGAAAATACACTACATTGCTTTAGATACAAAATGCTGCACCCTATATTAAAGCTGTGATAGAACACTTTAAGAAAAAACTCTAACATAGTTTATAACATAAATTATTTGATGAGCACTCTTGTTAAAACAAATGAAGAGAGATAATCCCATACACAGTTACAGGAATACTACTACAAAAGTGTCTGCTATTAGTGATTTTACTTCAGATTTTAATATTCTAACAAACTTTTTAAAGGAGGAGGTCCATGCATTTATGTCACTATCATCCTGATTTATTATAAATACTTTTTATTGTAAGAAATGCATTTTTGGGAAGATATTAACTTCCAGCTTATAAAGCATTATTCAAAGGCAGTCGCAGACAACTTTGCCTTACTATGAGTACAGTCAGTACAGCGATGAAAGTGCTTTGCATGTGAGGCATTGCTTCATTTCTAGTATGTTCCTTATTGGGAATGCATGCAACAAATCTCAAGTTTTTCTCTCCAGTCTTTGCACCTGAAAAGTGATAGCTAAGTATTTTCATGATTCTTAACAAGATCAAGAAGGGAAAAAAGAAATTAATAGACTGTGGAGAGAGAGAGAGAGAGAGAGAGAGAGAGAATATAGGGCTGTTCAGACTAGGAAAGTAAAGATGAGTCATTAACCCAGTTTCAGTAGTAGTACATGGTATGTGTCTTGCAGAAGATTGCAACACATAAGAACATTCTAATCACCACACCTGGATTTGCCTGGAAGGCTATCAGTGTTTTTCAGCAGTGACTGCTCACTATCACCATGTGATTTCCTGTCTGTAATATATAAATAAGGGCAGTCCTTGGCAGCCCCAGAGTTTTCGTAGCTCTTTCCTCCCTTGAGACTTCAAATGATTTATTACTTTAATGTGGAAAAAAAAATTAAGACAAACAGAGCAGTCAGAAGGAAACAGAGCTTCTGTTTTAAGAAATAAAAACGACATTATTTGAAAACGAGTTCTTCCCCTTCCTCTCTAAATAAACAAAAGGGCAGAGGGGAGAGACATCAGACTCTTTTACAGGACATCCTCTCAAAGCACTGCCATCTGTGCAGAGGCATTGTTGAATTACTCAGTTTGTGAAAGTTTGTGTAATGAAGAACTTGTCTGCTGCCTTTTTTTTTTTCAAATATAATTTTTATTGATTTTGCTATAAGAGATAGCACAATACAAAGACGATTGTGGTTACAACCATACATTAAAACAGCAGGTATCATTGAATAAAATAGCTATCTACACTATATACAGTAGTGCTGACAGAGGATATTCAAAACATGAGGACAATCATATTAAGGAAAAGAAAGAAAGTCTGCAGGTGGTAAGTTATTTTGCCCGTATAAAGTATATAAGCCTCAATTAAGTGCCCCAATCAACCCTGTTCAGTTGTCTTGAGCCTCAAAAATGAGGAAAATTTAGAGAAACAGTTGCGTTTAGGTGAGGAGAGGAAAGGGTATGTGAAAACAGAGCTAGCAGTAATAGTGTGTCGTCCAATATTTTGATAGTTAATCAGCTAAAAGTTCAAAAATGACCTCCCAAAATTTTCGAAAGTATGTGCGCTTACGTGTATTGGTAATAATGAGCTTTTGCGATGTAATGTATTTAACAGCCAGATTTCTAAACCCCTCCCAAGTCAATTTAGAGCAGTACAAAGTATCAGTTTTACCTGCATACCTTCAAAAGCTTCTAGAAGATTCCAGAATTAATTTATTTTCTTTCACTTTGGACTAACATCTGATGGTGTTTCTCCACACGTATACAAGGTGCTGGCATCATTCAGATACTTCTATTTCACTATAAAATTATTTGCGCACTATATATTGGTACGTCTGTTTGCTTGATGCAGAGGGAGGAGCTTCCATTCACAAGTACTGCTGTATATTCACCCCCCTCAATTTGTTGAGCACCTCTGCTGTTAAATGGCTCTGTAGTTCTGGTGGCTGAGCCTCAACGATGCAGCATTTTGTCAGGACATTCTGTTTAGTCACTTCAAATACATGTGGTCTGTGCCTTCCCTATTTCTTCATTATACTTCAGTGAAGATTTAAACAGATATATCTATATATAGAAATGTTTGTCTTATATAACCTGCTCCAGCTTAGCAGTTTACATCATATAATGTACACAATTTCTGTATTAATAATTCCTATCTAGTCACCGTAGTTCATACCACTTCTGTTCACACCTCACCCATTAGTAACCAAACACATAAATAAACTTCCAACTTGTAAATAAAAAACTGCAGGTAACTTCCATTCAAACCTGGCTTCTGAAGAATTATCCTTGTGCTTATTTTGTGGAAAAATGCACATCATTATTATGCAGGTTTATCACCAAGCAGGCAACAGCATTTGCTCAAAGAAAGGATTGTGAGACATTTGTAAGAAATTCTTTACCTTGCACTACCTTTTAGCCAATATTTCACTTTAGATTTTTTTTTATACAGAGGCTGTCATTATCTTATACCTCATAAACAATAGCTTGTAGTTGTTTGAAAGTCTATAACATTAGAACATGAGAATCCCCTGTCTGTTCTTCTTCTTCTTTTGGCTGCTGCTGTTAGGGGTCACCTCAGCAGATCATCTGTTTCCATTTCTTCCTGTTCTCCGCATCTTGCTCTGTCACACCAACCACCTGCATGTTCTCCCTCACCACATCCATAAACATCATAGTCCATGGGGACTCCTGTCTGATCTTGTCTGTCAACCTGTCCATCACCATTGCAAATAAGAAAGGGCTCAGAGCTGATCCTTGATGTAATCCCACCTCCACCTTAAACGCATCTGTCACTCCTACGGCAGACCTCACCACTGTCACACTGCCCTTGTACATAGCCTGTACCACTCTTGCATACTTCTCTGCCACTCCCAACTTCCTCATATAATACCACAACTCATGTCTAGGCACCCTGTCATATACTTTCTCTAAGTCCACAAAGACACAATGCAACTCCTTCTGACCTTCTCTATACTTCCCCATCAACATTCTCAGAGCAAACATTGTATCTGCGGTGTTCTTTACCAGCAGAAAACCATACTGCTGATCACTAATCATTACCTTCCTTCTAAACCTAGCTTCCACTAACTCTTTCCCATAACTTCATGCTGTGATTGATCACTTTTATCCCTATGTTGTTACTATACATCACCCTTATTCTTAAAAATCAGTAACAAAACACTGCATTTCCACTCCTCAGGCATCTTCTCACTTTCCAAGATTTCATTAAACAATCTGGTTAAAAACCCAACTGCCATCTCTCCTAAACACCTTCATGCTTTCACAGGTAAGTCATCTGGATCAACAGTCTTTACATTCTTCATCCTCTTCATAGCTGTCCTTACTTCCTCCTTGCAACTGTTGTATGAGAATCCCATCTTTAGTTAATGATACTGTATCAGATTAGTCTGTCAAAGTACTCCTACCTAATTCTAGACATTTATCCTCCAAATGAGATACAATCTCATATACAGATACATTTTATAACAGGATGGATGCAGTTTCTTTCTCAGGAAATGCAAATAAACGTGTAGCACACATTCCTGTTCTTGGCATATTCTTTTTTTTTCTTTTTTTAATTTGCTTGTTTTTTTATTCCCAGCATAGATTTTGTAATTAGCCATGTCATGCAGGTCTCCTTAATCATCTTCTCCCCCTTCCTTGTCACCTGCCCAACTTATCCCACTGGGCCAGGCCCTATGAATAAGGAAATCCCTTGTATAAGACATCAGGGGAGGTGTGCAAAGAGAGAAGATGAGGGTGTCCTGGTGTGATGCCATCCCAACATCTGTAGACTATCCCTATCCACTGTCCTGATCAAATACCATTGTATAGTCCACACTTCCAAACTAGCATCACTGTTTAATACCAGTTACTTTTAGTCCTTAGCTATAAACCCTAACCTTAGTTCCCAGTATAGTTGAGCCAGCAAAACTTTCACTCCCCAGTATCTCCATGGCCAACTCATCAAGGATCAGGTTTGCTAGTCAGACCCAGGTCACCTGGGTAATAATCAGGACTCCATCTGTGCCAGAGAACTGGTTCCTGCTCTCGTAATTTCAGTTCATAGGTCATATCTTCATTGTCAGTATACAAGGGGGGTAGTGGGAATCCTAAAGTTCAATGCATTGAAAATAAATTAGAATCCCAATTAAATGTTCTCCATGGTGTATGTGAAATACATATTTGCCATCACAATTAATGTTTCCTTAATTCCAGACAGGAAGGCATGAGTTATAGAAGAGTATGCAGTTTTAACATTGGTACATCCACCAATATCTTGACATATGAAAATGCCCTATGAGGGGTTAAGGGAAAATAATAATTACTCTTTCTTTTAAATGGATTCCAAAACAAATAAATAAAGCTATTATCTGATTTCTCTCCTTCAGTGATGTCTTTCTACTGAATCAAAGAGATTGTCAGCTCAGGTGTCATGAACAAGCAGTTAATCTTTTAGGTTTCCAGGCATTCAGGTTGGCACAAATCTGTTCCATGATGGTCAGTGGGAACAATTATTTAACACTATAATTATATGGGCTGCTAAATTGAATTGATATGGCACTCATTCCTGTCTTTTTTAGGAACTGTTAATATCTCTACGTCCAGTCTAGGAGCTTTTCGAGATGAATATGAACAGATTATTTGTTCATGACCTTGAGCAAGTTATGTTAAATAAGTATATTATTCATATGTAATTTAGGCTATTGCTTGGGAGGTCTTAGTTCTAGTTTCAGCACCATGGCAGCAAGATGATAGGCTCCATAGGGGCTGAAGTGGCACAAGCAATATTATAAGTAAAAATGTTACATTGTTTCACATTTTTTAAAATGTTAATTGGTATAATAATTTGTGCTTTAAAGCCTGCAGGTCTAAGTTCAGAAAGTACTGGAGATATTAGTGAAGACAGAGGGAGGAAATGGATTGTCACGCTCAGCTCTCATGTCTGCACAGGCACAGATATAGGTACTACTACAGGCCATGTTATAGTGCTTGAAAAGGCCATGGTCTGCTTTGTTGATTTATTAAAGGGGAAAAGAGAGCCCAATATATACATTTGCATCAACTGTTTTATGACATTTTCAACTTGAAGCATCCAGTGTTATTTGGGTGCTGAAAGAAAGCATCAGATTTTGTCTCCCCACCAGCAAAACAAAGGTTCAAGACCATAATAAGAACTCCAGCTGATTTACAGCATAAGATTTTATGAGCATCACGTTAATAAAAAATATTTTTTTATTGGGCAGTAAAGTAAAGTTGTATTTTGGTAATGATTTCTGAGTGACTGCAAACAACACAAGAAAGGAATATATTCCACTAATATTACAGGCAGCACCATGGCTCTGTAGTGCCAAGGAATGGGGCTATAACCATGGCCCAAGCTACTTGTGTTTGATTAGCAGCCCTGGCTCTGGAGGAACCAGGCAGGAGGGTTAGAAGGGAAGGAAGAAGGTGTGTGGTCTGCTCATAATTTCTTTTTGATAAACAACAATGATTCAATTTTCTGTGCTGATTTCTTACACTAATACTCACTACTTCTCACCCCCCCCTACTTTGCTTTTCTTGTTTCTTCTCCCTTCAGCCTAAAAAGGTTTACTGTTCTCTTTTTTCTTTTCACCGACTGCCCTTGTCTCCACTTTTTTAAACATCTTTCTTCAGTGTTATTTCATAATCCCCTATTATCTCGATATACATTTCTTTTTCACTCTATGCCATCCCCTCTGACTTTACATGCATATATTTATAAATGTTACGGTATTTTGGCTTTTATAAAAAAGTCACAGACTCATATGTTTATTACATAACTTCCTTCTCTTTGTAATCATTATATCCAATGTACTATGTATTCCTCTGTATCTTTTAATTGTTTCCTTTCTTAATAATTTGATTATTCTCTATAAATTCTGACCATATTACACTATGATTTTAAAATAAATCAGCCTCTTGTATCCTCTCATTGACTTCCTGCAGTTGCCTTTTGGTTTCTTTTTGTAGTTGATTGCATCTGACGAAGCTCAACATTCCTTAGAAAAAAATGTGATGAACTGTCAGGTCTGGGATAGAAATTAACGTACATAAGCAAAGGTAGAATTTTATATAAAAAGACCAGCACTTTTGTTCTCCATTTGCGGAATCACCTGCAGGCAGAGAACAACTCTGAAGCAAAGGAAAGCCAAAAAGCACTCTAAATCATATATGACCACAAATATCACCAGATAGCTGTCTGGCATAATGAGGGAAAGTAAGATTTTAAAACTGATGACTTCAAGATTAAACCACTCTATGTTCCCACCCTGACCAGTCAGACTCTGAAACATTAATATGGACTCAAAGCAGAAAAAGTGTATCTATAATCAACAATGGAAGCTCATATGCAGACCACATCAGCACCATAGGCTAGGACAACTGAAACACAGCACATCTAACATAATTAAAGAGCAAGACTACAACTGTACAAGGCAGGAACTTTTGAGACATGAAGAGGGGCGGACATCATGAGTAATAAAAGACATGAGTAGTCTCACCTCAGCAAATAATTTAGAGTACGAGAAAACATGGTTAGCTTACAGTGAACATTTTAAATATATGTGTAATTTTCTATAATCAAAGTGCAATTGGCTAGATCTTAAAAAAGAAATTTTAACAAATTTATAGGCCTCATAATAGTAGGCACATTGTAGCTTTGTGGGACAGAAAAGAAAGCATTGTGACCATGTGGAAGTTAGCTGGGATCTTTGCTACCATGGGAGATGCAAGGCAATTGTTGTGTGGACATAACAGATATTTGAAAGGTTTGTTTGTTACATCACATTTGTTCTTGCTCCATGAAGGCAGCCTGAATGTTTCTAATTAAGTGTAAGAAGTGTTTCTGGCACAGTCAGAAGTAAAGTTTACTGCAGCAAAGGAGTTAATTAACTGTTGATAAGAATTTTGGTAAGCAGGTTAGGGTTTTTTATTTCTGCATTTGGTTCTGTTATATAAAAGCAAGATTTTGGTTCTATTTTGAAGACTGATAACTTCTGGACTTCTGATTTTAAATTTGCATGTCTTTAGTTTATAAATGGTTACATTTTAAAGAATTTTTAGGAATGTAGAGGCCCTGAAATGGCAGGTATAGGGTTAACATGGCCAGGCTTATAAAGGTCACTGGGCCAATAGCCAATTAACCTCCTATGAACCTATGAACCTATTACAGATGTATGGGTACTATAAGGAGAATGTGAAGAAATGTGGAAGCCAGTGAAGATCGTTACTTTTCTGTATTAATCCGTCAGTGTGCAGATAATAGACTGATAACTTTCAATGGTTTAATGTTAAAGCAGTGAAACAACTGATGCAATATCCTTGGCATAAAAGGATTAGAGATACCTATTTTGAGAATAATAGCACCAGTTCTTTGGCAATAACCTTGACATTAGATTTACCTAATGGCTCTGTTTCTAGAGATTTAGTAGCATAGTCTGTTATTACCAGTACATACTGATATCCATTACTGAATTTTACTAGTGGCTCCACAATGTCCATGGCAACACATCTGAATGGCTCTTCTGTGATAGACACTGGAATTGAGGGACATTTATGCTTAGGATAAGGTACAGTTTTCTGATATTGTGGTCAATAGGTGCAAACATTTCTAACTCTTCCATTATGCCTGGCCATGTGACCTCTTAACATATGACTACAGGCTATTTTCATTACTAATATACTGTAAGGTTATGGCACTAGTAACTAATGCAGAGCTCCTTACATTTCTTTATTTGCTCTATTAGAGTTCATTGTTTGGCTTAAATTATAATGGGAACCTTTTGTTCACTATCTTCCCTTGCAACTCCATTTTCCCTTATAAGCTTGGTTATGTTCTAGTTCACCTTACTTAAACTTTTATCTTCCCACCATGCCTTTTTAAAGTTTCTGTGGTTTATCTATAAGTCCACTTACTCAGGATTACTTTCTTAAGTAGCTTGTTTCAACATGGAAAGCTTAGGTTCCCTCCCCAACACAAACTAGCACTAAAGCTACTTTGATGTCTCCTCCTGCAAATGGCAATCCTAAACAAATAGAGCCATCTGCTTTAATGTCCTTGTTATTGTTACAGGCAACTTAGGTTGCTCTTCCTCTAACTTAATGAGAGTGGATACCACCCTCTCACTTTTTTCCAGTTATCTGGTGTCCTGCACTGCAAATAATATGTTAGAACAAAATTTATCTTCAGTTTTCCTTCCCTTCCCTTTTGGTTTAAAGATATTTGCTACTCACAGTCTGTCTTCACTTGAATTATCTGCTTTACACTAGCAGAAGTGGGGCCAGAACTATGCCTTTCTTTGCCTGTGTTATGTATAGTTATAGTTTTTACCTTTTAAGGGTCTTCTCTCAAGGAACTATTTTTCTGCCCCTGTTTTGGCAGTAGCATTCAGTGTAAGTCTCTGCGCAGACCTCTGCCTTAAACTGCTTTTTACTTCAGAGTTTCTTGGTGGTTCACTTTCATTTCCTATACTGACACCTCTTAAAGTTTAAGGTTTCTGTTGCTTTGTCATTGGGGTATGCCTACGATAAGAGACAGGATCATTTCAACTGTCTAACCACAACCAAACTCTGGCCTGTTTTTAGCTTCTTTATCAACTCCCTTCATGTGTTTCTTGTTTGCATGTTTATGGCCAATTATCTTACCAAAGCTATATGATCTGATGGGCAAGATCATTTACAGACTGAGATTTATTCTTAAATGTCAAAGTAGTTTTCAACATTATCTTCAGTTTATTACAATTAATAATCTTTGTTCTCATTTGTTCACTTTGTATTGCTGAAACTTCATCCACTTACATATATTTATCTATTCCCTTCTCCAGGAGGATCATTTCTTGATAAAGTAATTTTCTTGTTATAGATGTTTTATACATTTATTATGACCAGACATAAGTTTTGTTGTATATAAAAAGGTTTTAACTATTTGCCATTGCACTTTTAAATATTTATAATCTAAAGTATGTATGTTTAATCTGTCCAGAAAAAAGGGGTAGTGTATCACTTGACTGTTTTGTTTGCTTGACTACAGGCAGTTTCCATAACTGAATCTGCTAAGTAAATAACTTAAAAGGCTGAGAGACATATAAAAATGAAGAGTGGTGATTTAAAAAATAATTTACCTTTCAGTGTTCCTTGCTGAATTATGTTAACAGATCAATATTTTTTCATGACTCATATTTGAGAAATTATTTGTATTTTTTATAGTGACTGCAAGATTTGTTTTATTATTAATATATACAATAAGAAACTCCAAGCAGTTGGGCCACATCATTTTAATTCTTTGATTTTTCTTTTTTTTTTTTTGCTGCAAGCTCTTTGCAGATGTATTTGTTATAGTAATTTAATTCTTTTCATTATTTCTAGAGCAAAGATAAATGCCTAGAAGACTTAGGAGAAGCAGCTTTTAATTTTTATTTTCATCAATATACGCATAAAATATGGAAACATAGTTTTATTCTGATCTGGAATAGACTACAGTCTTGGGGAGCACATTACATTAGAGTTGATTAAAATAAATCCAGTAATTCTGATATGATTAACATAAAATCAGTAATTCTGATATTTCCAAATTGACAGACATACTCATGACAGTAACACAAGAGAATATATCAGTCTAACACCTAAGTACTTTGGACAAGCACTGGCTCATTGTGTTATGACTGTTGCATAACAAAAATAGCATATTAAAGATGGGATGAAATTTACTAACTTCTTAAAGTATAACAGCAATAAATGCAACTAAGGATGTCACGATTTCATGACTGAGAAAATCTGCAAGGGCTATCCAGTTAATACACTAACTGCAAGCGCACTATTCTCTTTTTTTTCCCATAAAGTATAAATTATTTTTAAAGGTTGTGTAATCAAACACATAAGATCTTCCGGTGGCTAAGCAAGCCACATCCAATCAATGCAAAAGATGTCTAATTGCGGTTGTTGTTCTACTGTACAGGAATAAAGTTTGGAAACCCCAGCCATCTCTTTCCAGTGCCACTCTGTGATGCTTCAGACTGCTCCTAGACATATGAGGATACTGTAAGCATTTAATTACAGGTTATACCAAACTGTGACAACTGATGATGGAAGCTGTGTTGATGTTACTTGTACTATGTGTCACATTTTGAATATTAAGGTAACTTTATTATGGTCTTTTCTTGTTTTGTTGGTATATAAAGGTTGGTTTGCTTGCTATTTTGTGAGTTTGATCTGAATAATAATTATTTAAAATACTTTACTTCCAGTTGCAAAGGGTTTGACATGGATATGAGGGTACTTGTCATAACTTTGAGGAGAAAAAGAGTTTTATTTCACCTTTTATCCGAGATGTACTGACATCAAAGGTAGTCTATGTTGGAGAAGGTGATATGGTGGCAACACATTTACATGGCACTATAGCTCTCAGTGTTATAGGTGAAGAATCAATGAAAACACCAAAAAATAATAGGGGACATAACATCAAAAATCAGAGACAGATTTCAAATAGTGTTCTACTCTACTTTAAAAGTTGCTAAGATAACAGGTTTTGCATTAGCATATATTTTCTGAACACTATGAAAGCTGAAGTTCAAATGTCTGTCATTATTTAATGACCATATTTCTTAATGATTTGCCAGAAAGACATACATTTTTTAGGAACAGGCCAAAAATATGAGGCAAAATTAGGGACATTCTGTGAAATCATAGACAATTGAACATGGTGCCTCCTTCCAAAATTGTGTAAAAATGTTCCTTTTCACAATTTCAGGCACTGGAATTATGAAGGGATCATGTTATGGTCTCAAGGCCTAGGATTGTTTCTTAAGGAACAGATATGATGGGTTAGAATTAGTACATACTGATGCTGACTTTGATTCGTTAAGGGTAACACCTGAAACACAGAAAATGTTTTACTATTTTAGTTCTTGGATTGAAGAATGTTCAGGATGTTTGAAAAATGAAATGGTATGATCTGGTAAGAGTACCATCTAGTGAGACTGTCCTTGAGTGTCACTAGAGCTTTTTACTGTAGCTAGTTCTCTAACATAGTGTGCTATGGGTTCCATGGTCAATATAGATTCAGTACAAGTATAGGTCAGTGGAAAAAGTGAAAGTGTTCATCTCATACCTATTTCCTCGAGCAAATTGTTTGAAGTCTATGCCATTATACTAAAGCAACATTAAAAGTCTTAGCATTTGGGTTGTAAAACCGGTCCAAAAGGTTTAGGGTATACAAATTTCTGCAATGTTCAAATGACTGTGCTCAGCTTTAATTATGAAATGCCTTTCTAATGTCTACATTAAATGTTACCACTGACAATTTATCCCCAGGTAGTTTACTGAGGTCAAGCAATACTATATTCATGGTTTACTTACAAGTCACCAATGCACACTTCTTTGACTCACTCCTTTTTAAAAGATGAATATCAAAACAAGTGAGTCAAACACCCTAAATTATATATATGCCAACTCCATTGTCAAACTACATTGGAGAAAAAAGGGAAAATCTGAAAAGTATTCTGCAGGCTCCCACAGTACAACACATTCTGGTGAAGCCTGTCACAACATTGCATTTTCAGACCAATACTCTTTGGTGGAAGTCCCATTATTGGCCCTATTCTCACAATGTCATATATTTACCAGTGGTAGGGAGTGCTGTAATGACTAAAAGGCATGCGAGTATATTACTTTCCACTTGAATAAAGATTTTGAAATCTACAAAAGGTAATGGAGCTGCATGTTAGGCATAATAAAGGAATGGGTCTTTCTCTGGCTTTTGTAGAACTGCTATAGTGGTTGAATTATAAAGGTGGGAAAGATTTATCTCAGATCCATGCAGAAATGCATATAGTGAGAAATAGGTGCTGTGGTTGGGGGTTTGCACCACTGCAGCCAAATGTGGAGGCTTGAGTGGTATCTTGCACCAAATGTGAAGGTGAGCTGTAACCATTGTCTCCAAGTGGTGAAGTAATAACAAAAAAGTGTAGATAAGTCTGTCTCTGAAGTGGTTTACAAAGCATAACCTAACTCTAAGAACATAATAGGAATATGCACTGCTGTTCTGGGTATGGGATTCCAACCTCTCAATCTGGACTGCACACACCACTTGCAGAGATGAATCTTTCACCACTCTCCCTTTTTGAACCAATGCCTTGCAGTGCTTGTTTGTCTATAGTAACTGTTACACACACATACACAACACACATACGCACACACACACACACACACACACACACACACACACACACACACACACACACACACGCACACACGCACGCACACACGCGCACACGTACACACACACATCCACAAATACACACACACAGGAACACACAGGCATGCACACACATGCACAAGTACATACACACAAACACACACACACACACATTTCCCAGGAAAGACTGGCAGGATTTTTGAATTCTTCATATCTTTCTGCTAGGCCCAGCAGTACCACTGCCACTTTGGAATAAGCCAGAGAATTCAAGTTACCTGCTACTCTTAAATCAAGCCAAATAAGAAAACACTATTTAATATTTCTTTCACTGATAGTCAGCCTTCAATGTTCAAGGCATCATCATCTTCATCATCATCATCATCATCATCATTATCCTGCTGCTGGGGAAAATACATGGTGAAACCAGTTCTTTTATTCATCATAACAACCACCAAGGTTTGTAAAAACACATCCACATTTGTTTCATTGAATCCAGAATCCCTTTTATGTCAGAAATAAGTATTTGTAGCAATTTTGTCCCACTGGTCTTTCATCTTTGCTTGTTCCAGCACACCTAGAGATTCAACTCATTTCAAAGGCATTCTCTGTTCTATGACATTCAGCAAAACAAAGCTTCATATTCCTACCATGGGAACACACTGCACATGGAAATTACAAAAAAAAAAAAAAGAATATATTCTGTTTCATTTAGTCTGGCATTATAACAGTTGTTCTTCTTACAGCCTGGCTTCACAGATGCAGTGTCTTTTGAGAAAGGTGAGCATCTGAATAAGATATCAATTTCAATGCAGATAAATGTCTCCTGTCATGTTTTTGGCAAACCATACATAATAAAACCAATAACATTAGATCACAGAGCACTGAAGACTGTATCACAATACAGAAACCTGGGAATTATTATTATCTGATACATTTTTATTTAGACATTGTAATTAATAAATCCATGGCATACAAAACTGAAATCTTCTCCAATTCATCCTTCAAATCACTTAAACATTGCAGTTAAAATTAAATGCTTTTTATACTTGAAAGTCAGTCAGCTGTTAAAAACGGGTCTATCAAAACAGTGGAGTCTCTAGATATCTTCCCTGGACATCATAATTAATTCTTCTGATGTCCACTTAAATCATCTATAGTCCTTTAATTGTTCTACCAAAATACTATAGGTAACAAAAGTAAACGGAAGTACTATAGACAAGTAGTAAGATGTCTGTGTGTTCAAACGTCAAGCAGTGGCTGTCAATTTACAAACCTCAGCTAATCCAAATTCAGTCCCCCTTGCCATGAGTTACAAAAATAGTGTTTTGATGACCATACTTCTAGTGTTAATAATAGCCTGGTTCATAAGCTAAAAGCTCTGTCCATGCTCAAGAGGTCTAACAAACTAATATGTCATATCTGCATCCAGAGTGTAAACTTTTTTTATGTTATCAGATGTTAAACTTCTCAGTATTTAATGCATCAAGGTTTTCTCCACACATTAGCAAGTTTTTGGATGAAGCCCACCAAAAAAATGATTTTACTGTTTTTGCAAGAGCTTAACCTTATCCAAATCTGTTTCAAAGACATGAATTTTTATAACCTGTCAAGAATTCCTTCAGAATAGTAGAACAACAGATTAAATTAA
>NC_056745.1:450888163-450915663 GCF_019279795.1 Protopterus annectens
ATCCCACCTCCACCTTAAATGCATCCGTCACTCCCACCACAGACCTCACTGTTGTCACACTACCCTTGTACATATCCTGTATCACTCTTACATACTTCTGACACTCCCGACTTCCTCATACAATACCACAACTCCTCTCTAGGCACCCTGTCATATGCTTTCTCTAAGTCCAGAAAGACACAATGCAACTCCTTTTGACATTCTCTGTACTTCTCCACCAACACTCTCAGAGCAAACATCGCATCTGTAGTGCTATTTCCTGGCATGAAACCATACTGCTGATCACTAATCATCACCTCCCTTCTTAACCTAGCTTCCACTACTCTTTCCCATAACTTCATGCTGTGACTGATCACTTTAATCCCTCTGTAGTTACTACAGCTTTGCACATCACCCTTATTCTTAAAAATCAGTACCAAAACACTTTTTCTCCATTTCTCAGGCATCCTCTCACTTTCCAAGATTTCATTAAATAATCTAGTTAAAAACTCCACTGCCATTTCACCTAAACACCTCCATGCTTCCACAGGTATGTCATCTGGACCAACAACCTTTCCATTCTTCATCCTCTTCATAGCTATCTTTTCTTCCTCCTTGCTAATCCACTGAACTTCATGATTCACTATCTGCACACCATCCAACCTTCTCTCCCTCTCATCCTCTTCATTCATCAGCCCCTCAAAGTACTCTTTCCAGCTGCTAAACACACTCTCCTTGCTTGTGAGCACATTTCCCTCATTATCCTTTATCACCCTTACCTGCTGCACATCTTTACTAGCTCGCTCCCTCTGTCTAGCCAATCAGTACAGATACTTTTCTTCCTCCTTAGTATCCAACCTTTCATACAACTCTTCATACGCCTTATCCTTAGCCTTCACCACCTCTCTCTTTGCCATGCACCTCATCTTCTTATACTCCTGTCTACTTTCTTCATCTCTCTGACAACCCCACTTCTTCTTCACCAACCTTTTTCTCTGTATACTCTGCTGTACTTCCTCATTCCACCACCAGATCTCCTTGTCCTCCTTCCTCTTTCCAGATGTCACACCAAGCACCTTTTTAGCCATCTCCCTTACTAGCTCTGGTGTAGTTACCCAGCTATTCGGTAACTCTTCACTGCTACCCAGTGCCTGTCTTAACTCTTCCCTGAACTCCACCTCACAATTACCCTTTTTCAATTTCCACTATTTGATCCTTGGTGCTGCCCTCACACTCCTCCTTCTTTTCTTGATCACCAATGTCATCCTAGAAACCACCATCCTATGCTGCCTAACTACTATTTCCCCTGGAAAATAAATATGCTGATAAATAATCAAAAACTAAGCATATGAGATTTGGTAGGCATAAACTGAAAGGTGAATATTTAATACAGCAGACAGTGATTGAAACTGTAGACATTTAAGGACCTGGGTATATGGGTAGATTCAGCTATGAGTTTTTCTAGTCATATCATCCAATTGGTTAATGATAGTTATAGGACTATAGGTTGTATAAAAAGATTTATAAAGTCTAGGAAATCAAAAATAATGAAGTCATTGTTTGTTAGTTACATTAGATCCAAACTGAGTATGGAATAACGATATGGAAACCCTATAAGAAAACAAGCATGAGTAAACACATGTACGTGTGCTAACACATCTCATATAACCTAACTTCAACCATCACAACTATTCTCACCCCCACTCTACTACTCTGGCATCCTCCTTTCGCATCCACCTGTCTTTTTACTTACTCCACCTCTCTATCCTGTCCACCTTCCTCTTCTACTAACACTCATTATCCTACCATTGATCCCTCCTGTCTACTGCCTTCTCTTCCTAAGCCTTATAGACCTACCATTGAACCAGGTGAGACATTCAGGTACTCTCGCAGCATACCTTAATATCATACCACCACTTATATCTGCAACAATATCCACCAGCTTTGCTGATTCCTGCAACAGGACTCATATAGCCTATCGCTCAGCTATTGCACCTCCTAAACATGTGAAAAGTACCTAGTCTCTAATTAATTCTTATATCCGCTTTGCACCCACTGCATGAAGTGTCCTATATAAATTTTGCTAACTGAAAACTATTCATATGGAATGTTTTCATGTATATACTCTGTATTGCTTGTATAATATCTTTGATTTGAAAATGATTACTTATGTGCTGTTTTTTTCACCAATTATAGAAGCTGCCAATAATATGTGCTAAATGTCTTTATTAATGTAAATTCTGTATTGTATGCAAAATGTTTTTTATGTGGAGCTTTTCTCCCTGGGAGTCCACTGAAAATGGACACTTCTGGCCTAGCTGAACAATCCCGATAAGCAAATGCAAATAAATAATAAATAAATAAACTGGAAAGAGTACAATGGAAATATACCAAGGGTATCCATGGAATTGAAAATTTAAGTTATTATGAAAGACTAAAATATCTGAACTTGTACAATATCTCTTACAGATATCTAAGAGGAGATCTTATTCAGGTGTATAGGACATTTAGTGACAACTACCTCTGGGAATGTTTGGGGTTAACAAAACGTTCTAGAGAACCATCAGACAACTTATGTAGGAGATTCTGTAGGAATGAGGAGTGTACTAATTGGTTCTCTGACAGAGTAGCTGATGCATGGAACAGACTACCAAATTACATTAAAGCAAGTCCTAATTTAGACATTTTAAGAACAGCCTGGAAACTTATTATAGGAACAAGTGTTTTGGTATATTGGCAAGCTAGAAGGGCATTAATGCCCGTGCTTGAAATATTTGTATGTATGTATGTATGAAGGTGGAATATTCAAAGAGCTCCTCAGTTCATCAAATGCATTTATTTATATTTTTAAGATATTATCTGGGATAATTTTATATATTTCTGGGATTATAGCATCTAAACCAGGAGCCTTATTATTTTTCAGAATTTTTATTGTTTCTTTTAACTCCCTAAATATAATTGGTTTATCTCATTTATCAGTTTGTTCTTTCATTTTTTTGTTTTATATTTACTTTAAAAACCTGTCTGTCATATCACAATTATCCAATATTAAATTTCTGCTAATTCCTTCATAGCATTTCTTAAAGGCTTCTAAAATTTCTTTTAAATCTACTTTTTTAAGTTTATTATCTACTTGATATGTAATTTCTATAATGTAATTAACGTTCTTTAAAGTTTTTGATCTGATTGCTAATCTATGCTGATTCTTAGGATTTACATAATAAGTTTGTTATTGAAGTCGATCTATGTTTATTGATAATTTATGATTTAATAATTCTATAAATTTTTTATTCAAAGATTTTTAATTCTGCATTGGTATCTCTATCTGAAGGTTTTAATTTTAATTTCAAATCATCAATTTTAGCCTGCAATATATTTAATTCTTTATGCCATTCCTTCTTTTTAGACAAATATCAGTTTTTAATTCTATCATAAATGTAAGCTTTTAATGTGTTCAATAAAATAACATCTGAAACGTCACCATTATTTGTGTCTATAAAAAATGTCAGTTAATTTAAAAACCATTCTCTAAACCCTTTAATCTTAATTATATATGCTCGTATTCTTTACCAAAGTATCAGTTCATTAGTTTTTAGATTAAGCTCAAAAGTAAGGGCATTATGGTCAGACAAAGGACAAGATGTTATTGATAATTCCTCTACTTTCAAATATAGGCCATTTTCTTTAGAGAACACAGCCACTCTAGAACTATGTTCACTTCCTAAGTTCCATATTATATTTCCACCCCACAATTTTTTTCTGTTTGCAGTCTTTCTTCATTTGTCAGGAATCTTACATCTTCTAACAGAATAACATCCACATCACATTTACCAAATCATTTCTGTATCCCTAACCTTCATACAGTGCTAATAATACTGTTCAGATTTACTGAAAGCACTCTAAAATTATTGCCTTTCCTTCTTTTTAAGTTTAGGGGAAATATTTTTCAATTTTTGTTTTCTTGTTTTTACTCTTTCTCCAACTGTACATATTCCTTTGGTTTGTGTACAAATAATCCTTGATCCTCAGAATCAGATTTTTCTCTGGCTAGAACTTAAAAAAATATTAGCATCAGTCTGTTCTCCTGACCTCTCTTTCTGCAGGCACGCTCTCTCCATTTTCCCCTCCATATTTTATTCCTCTTCTAAATGTCCTACTTCACCTAGTTCACCCTCTCTCCCATCCTCATTTTGTCCTTCCTTGTGTGTTTTCTTCTCTTTCTCCTTCTTTTTCATTATGTACTGTTTGTCCTTGACAATCCAGCCATAAGTGCCCCTTTACCCAACCTGCATTCAGACACACACCTTCATATGTGTTTTCTTTCTCCCAACACTGGTTACATTGTACCTAGTCACAATTATTAAATGAGAAATGTTTTCACAAAAAATGTGATTTAGGCTGGAAGCATACTTTAATGTACATTTATGATTATCCACAAAAACAGCACTTGGCAAGAGTTTCTCCATGCTTTTTTTACATTTCAAAACAGCTTCCACTCTCTACCCTCCATTCCATAAGTTTCTATCATCTCTAACTTTCACAGTATTATCACCAGTATCATACAGACCTTGCATGCATTTTTAATATCATCTTCCAGTTCTTCAGTTCTAAACTGTAAATTAAAAGTTTTTAACATTCAAGTTACTACTAGAAAAAAAATAATTGTCCCATGGATAGATGCCCTTATATTTGTTACTCAATTCCAGAAATTTCATTATCATTCCATCAGTTTCAAATGTTAAGTCATAAAATGTCTCTGTCCCAATATATATAAAATACTGAATTTCTTGAAATTTAAAACCAGTAACTAAACTGTCCCATACATGATATATACCTATTACAGTGGGCCAGATTCACGAAGGCTTGCACGGAGTCTAAGAGTAGTGTAAGACTCCATGCAGCCTTCGCGATCCAGGAACAGCCCAAAGTCTGTGTAAGAGACAAGCTAAAACGGCTCTTACACGGAGTGGGCGTGGATAAGCTAATCACCTTACTTGCAGCCGAATAGCATACAAATGAGGATGATTAGCTATCCAGGAAGCCCAGAACAGCCCATGTAAGAGCCGTTTTAGCTGCAGAAATGTACTCAGTTGACAACTGAGTACGTTTCTGCAAAAACTGTAATGGAGCCATGTCAGCTCCAAATAAAGGGTGCATATGTGTCAGGCAGCATGCCAATGGCCAAATATGTGGCCATTGGCAAAGTAACCTGATGCAAATATATAAAAAATATAATTTTTTTCGGCGATTGCCGATGTTTAAACCAAGCGCAGCCCAGCAAACGGGCTGCGCTGTATAAAACATAAAAACAAAGGTTTTAAACCTACAAATGTAGGTTTTATGCAATACATGGAATGTCAATACAGGGACCAGCAGACCAAAACCAACATGGCCACCGTGTAGTGGTTGCTAAGGGGGGAAGCTGAGTCTAAGACATGTAACTAAGTATTAGTAGGCAATCTGATGCAAATGAGTGTAAGGATACTGAATTCCACTGACTCATAGCAAATGAGCACAGTCTGAGTAGTGTAAGAGTTACAGAAGGGGGAGGAACAGAGTAGGAGATAGGTGACATTACAGGGGGGAATGGTAGAAAGAAATGCAGTTCATTGGAGGTCAGAGTTACATGACAGATGTCAAACAGATATCATGGAAAGAGGTGTGCCACTAACTAAGAATGAGAAAGTCAAGAAATGGAAGGTGTACACTGTTGCCTACACCAAAGTTTCCTGCTGGATGTGTATGCGCATGTGTGCATGCCATGAAGCTCGAGTAAGGCAGTGTGCGCGCGTGTAAGACAGACTGGGCCTGTGGGAGCGTGTTGGGAGATGTTTAACACTGTTTGCGTGGGCGTGCATGCGTTTTAAACTGAATAAGCAGATTCTGAACTGTGTAAGTATGTGTGCACATGTGTAAGCCACTGTGAGCATGTTTCTGCTGGTTTACACATGGCTCCACCCTGAGGAAACAGAAAGGAAAAAGGAAGCAACAGATTTAGTAGGAAGCTAGCAGGGAATACTGCTGGAGCTAGCAGGTGAAAACAATTAGATGCAGGCAATTACACAGGCAGAATAGTAGCCCAGCCCAGCACTTAAAACTCTGCAAACAGCAGTGCAGGATGTTTCTCTCAAGAGACACTGCAAGACAGGAGTTAAGTTATCAGAAGTGAAAACTGAAAAAGCTGAACTCAGAGCAGAAATGTTAGGGGCTGCCATAGCTGTCATAATGAGACATAGGCGACTTTCTGAGGGTGGTGACAATGCAGATGATGCCAGACAACCCACAGTGAGGAGACGGAGAAGAGTGTACAGGCCCTGGGTCACCTACCACGGGTTACATGAGCTGGAGATAGTAGAGCTCTAAAGAGTGGACAGAGACATCGTGCAGCAAATAGTGGAGCTGTGCAGGCCACGCCTCACACACAGAACCAACAGAGGGGAACCCATCCCAGTGGAAACCAAGGTATGTGTTGGCCTAAGAATACTAGCAACAGGTACCTTCCAGAGACCAACTGGTGATATGATGGGGATATCACAGGCATCAGCCTCCAGGGTACTGCACCAGTTCCTGGATGCCATGTCAGCACATGTCAGTGATCATGTATATTTCCCCAATGCCCGTGAGGTATTGGCCAGCAATATGCGTCTCTTCCAGCAAATAGCGGAATACCCTGAGGTAGTAGGTGCAATAGACTGCACGCACATATGCATCAAAGCACCAGCCGGTGAGCAGGGTAGGGCATACATCAACTGCAAGGGCTTCCCCTCCATCAACTGCCAGGTTGTGTGTGATGCCCAGGGCATAATAATGAATGTGTGTGCTGGCTGTCCTGGGAGCTACCATGATTCCCACATCTGGCATTTGATGCAGCTGTACCAGACATTTGCCAATGGGGACATCCCGCATGGACACCTAGTGGGGGATGCAGGTTATGCACTGGAGCCGTGGCTGATGACACCCATCAGAAATGCACACACACCTGAACAGGAACGCCATAATGAGGCACACGCACAAACACATAATGTAATAGAGCGTGTGTTTGGGCTGCTCAAGTCACGGTTCCGGTGTCTGGACACATCTGGTGGAGCCTTGCAGTACACACCAACTACATATACCCAAACTGTCATGGTATGTGCTATGCTACATAATATGATCTTGCGAAAACAGCTGCAGCAGGACCAGCATAGGGCAGGGCCAAACAGCCCCCCACCATTGCCAAGGCCATCACAGGCAGAGCGTGACTCGGAGGAGGAACAACCTGAGCCTGCCCCAGTAGGCAGAAGGAGGCGTGCCCAGTATGCCCTGGCCTTGACAAAGAGGCAACGCATAGCACATACACTGGCTCAGTAGGAACCCTGGGAATGATACCCCTCTCTGACTCACTCATATAGTAACAGGGATGCCTAACATGACACAACCTGCTCTCAAACATGTACAGGGAAGTGTAATATGCGCATCCGACAGTGGCAGCCCTGCAGCACCACCTGAGGCATGAATGCTATGTGTTAAGTAATGTAACACCATGTACTATATGCACACCTGAGGACCCTGACTAACATCCTACCCTCACCAAGCATCATGCCACAACATGACAATGAGATGATCAAGTGCAATAACTGACGGAAGTATCGCAGTTAGTCAAAAGGGATCCAATGTGTGCCAGTCTGGGATGACATGCTGAGCATGACATGATGCACCACCTGCTAGGATTGGCGTGCACCTATCAGTGCAGGCCGTATGGATACTGGCAAAGGCTGTTGTTACCCACAGTGTGCCCTGAATAGGTAAGGCCCAAAACACAAACCTATCTCCATAGGTATCAGAAGGGATAAGAATAAGATAAGGGATAAGTTGAAACAGCAAGATGCATGCAGTCTAAACTCACCAAGCATGGAGAATGGTGATATCTGCGCTGTAACAGAAAACTGAGCCAAGGCTCACAACAGCACCCTAACACTACCAGGTTACACCTCATACTGTGCTGCACAGCCTCAAAACATGGAACAAGCTACAAAAGGAGGGTGACTAGCAAGAATTGTCAAGGATAACCACACCCCCATGTTGGTACCACAACAAAAAGCAGCATGGACTAGCCATGGTCAAGTAACAGTGGCTAAAACTGCCCCCCAGTTTATAGCCTGCTACAGACTACTGTCCCAACACAAGGAACTGCACCTGGCCTTTGCTGGAATACATGAATATATCAAGTCCTCCAAACCACATTATATTGGGTGACTGAAAATACCCAGACATAGACTGGGAGCATTATACTATCTCCAACAGTGTAGGACAAAAGTTCATAGAATCCATAAACCAAAAGGCCCAGGAACAACGTACCACTCCCACAAGAGGGGAAAGCATACTGGATGTGATAATCAGCAACATGGGTACTGGATGGCAAGACGAGAAGTGTATTGCTTACTGGTAAAACCAGACCATAGAGTAATCACACTGGATATACAAATCCTGACCACAGTCCCTGGCAAGAAAACCACAGTGGAAAACATGTGTAAAGCAATATTTGCACTCCTCCAAACTGATGTGGAATCCATTAAAGGTCCTGTGCAGGTGCAAAATATGGGCCACACCTCAGAACCTGTAATACAGCCATTCCATGAACACTGCCAGGAATGCTTGGATTATGCAATCCTAAATTAAAACAAGACACAATGCCATACACGCAGGAATCTGGCATGGTGGACACCAGCCATAACCAAACCATGCAAGAGAATGAGGAAGCTACTACATGATAGAGCAAACATAAACAATGAAGTAATCACTGATCAGTAGTATGGCAATAAAATCTGTCCACACATACAATCCACTAAGGCCAGCCACAACAAGTTGAATCTGTGAATCCTGAGGCAATGTTACACCTGCCCCAAGTACACAGACAACCTCCAACTCCACCCAAGAAATACAAATATATGTGAGAGATGCAACCAGCTATCCAAACTGGAATCTGAGCTCCCTCAACTCAGTACTCCCAAAACTAGTCAGGAGGAGAAGGTAACCACACACACCACAAACACAGTCCCACATAGACCTATCACAACTGCAAACCAAACACATAAACACAGAAAAACATTCCCGGAGGCACAAATTACAAACACAGCACACCAACAGAGGCCTCTAAAGCAGACACCCAATCAAACAACCTCCAAACATAGCACATGCAACACATAGTACACAAAGCTGGTGTGCCAAACAGTCACAGGCCAGAAGGAGAAACAACATGCCTTTTACAGTTGTAATAGGTGACTCCATAGTCAGACACACTGCTGTCCCACACACCAGACTGAACAAGGGAAAGGGTACAGAAAGCTGCCTGTAGGCTGCCACAATATGTCACATAACAGAAGTATGCAGGTCACTCCAAAGCAAGTAGAAATATGATGCAGTCATAGTCCATGCTGGTGTGAATGACCTGAGATGTACCTCCCTAGACTACATGAAAAGAGACATAGATGAGCTCTCTGATTATGTAGTCCAGGCCGGTATGACACTCACCGTTTGCAGCATCCTACCCTTACCAAGAATAATGCCACAGTACAAACACGGAATGATTAGTCATAGCAAGTGGCACACTTACTGGTGTCATTCCAAGGAGATCCAATGTCTGTCTGCTTGGGATGTCATGCTTGACAAGCCACGCAGCTGTTCTTGGGATGGCTTGCACCTGTTACCCCTGGGCATCTGAATATTGGATAAGGCCTTTGCCACCTCCATAGAGCCTTTTGTAGGCAAGGCTGAAAAGACTGACCCACCACCCTAGAAAACATACGTGGAAAGAAACATAAGGGTAATGCTGACCAATGCCAGATGTGTAAACCCCAATATGCATGCTCCCAAGGCCATCCCCAGTATGGAGAACATCGATGTCTGTGCAGTGACAGAAACCTGCTGCAAGCCTCCTGACAGCACACCAGCACTACCAGGTTATACCACGTATCATGTGTCATGGCCCCAAAACCTGGAACAAAACATAAAAGTGAGTATCCATATTCAGCACAGACACCCATACGTCCAGGTAACTGACGATGCACAAGGCATTGCAGTCCACCCATGTGCAACTAACTGTAGGCAAGACTGCTGTACAGTCTGTAGCATGCTACAGACCACACTCTCACACAAAGGAACCCCACCCAGCCGTCCTGAAGACACTGGACAGTATGAATGTCCCACCAAATACCAAACAAGGTACCACAAATTACCACATAGGTGGTAAACCATTATGATTGGAAGGAGTAACCAGGGACCTAGGGACACAAGTGGACAGTAACCTGTTATGTGACACCCACATTGCCAATGTGGCTAGGAAGACTGTCTACATTTGACACCGTATCAGGAAAGGATTCACATCTACATCAACAGAGGTCATTGTGCCCCTATACTGTTCTCTAATCACACCCATAATCTAGTACAATGCCTCATATGGGATGTACCTTACCTGACACCTGCAGCAGCTAGAAAGACCTCAAAGGTACCTCACGAAGAGGATAAAGGCTCTCAAATATATGTCATATGCTGCCTGGCTGTAGACACCCCAGCTGAATGCAGTCACATACTGCCTACACAGAGGCATTGCATGCCTGTTGTAGAAGGCCATGCCCAACACAGGAGTAATGGACATGCTCCACCCCAGAAAACTCAAATCCATCGGAGCTGTGAGAGTGAGAGATGTCAACCTCAACAAATAATGAAATAGGATGTGCTGGTGGGACAGATACATAATCCAGAGGCTCCCCACACCCTGGACCAGAATCCCACTCCATGTTAGGCAGAGCCCCTCACTGATACTCTTCAACAGGAATCTTGTCAAGTGGATAGATGATTGTAGAGTTACACTGGGGGTCTTCACTGTGTCATGTCCAGACAGAGGCACAGCAAAGCAAATCATAAATGGCCATAATATTCACATAGCAAGGGGTGGCAAAAGACACACACTCTGGCTAGACTAACAAATGCCCTAGGGTGGATAGCCTAGTATGAACCTATGAACCTATGAAGTAACAAATTGTACAGGACAGTAAGGATAATCCCAAGGCTTTCACAACTGATGGTAGGAGAACCATGTTGGGAATTCACAGATATGCTCTGAATCACACAAATATCACAAACACACACACATATTGCCAACATACATCCTGACAGGTGCAGTGCAACCCCCCCCCCCCCGAATGCAGAATATCTATCCCAGCAGACTGCTGGCCCCCTGACATTGCAGATGCTGAGGTAACAGCCAACATCTACAAAGCAAAACACACAGCAGAAATGGTATGAGATGGTGTCCTGGGCTTAGTGCAACATGGACTCCAAGATGAATGGAATGCCAAACCACACTACTGCTCAATGTCAGCCTTACCACAGAATATGTACCCAAAGAGCAATGTACAACAACAGTGGTCCTTCTCAACAAAGGTGTTGCCTGAATGGATACTGAAAACTACTACCCCAGAATCCTGAGAAGCTCGGTCTGCACAGCTATGGAAAGGATCAGCATGTACCACAGACATAAAGATATTGGGGACCTACTGACACCGGACCCTACCCAGTGTGGCTTTCTTAAGTGCATATCCTGTCCCTAAACATGTTTGACTCAATTGAAACAGTCATTAAGGTCATTGATGAGGGCAATGTGGTCCACACAGCGTAGCTGGACCTTGCAAAGGCTTCTATACAATACCCTACGTGTTCATTATAGATAAGCTCACCAGCTTAAATATAAACCCCTATGTCAGTAGAGGGGTTGCAAACCAGACCAAGGACAGAACAGATATGGTCAGACATGCTGCAGCCATGTCAGACTACAAACCAGATATAACTGGCATCCCACAAGGCTTGGTCCTGGGATCTCCCTCATCTGGTATATATGTCCCATAGGTACAGGCAAACATGGAAGGACTGTGTCCGAACATGTTTGCAGAGGACTACAAACTGCTCACCACATATGATCCACCAGCTGACACAAGCATCCCACAAAAGGGCCACATAGAAACAGACAACCGGTGCCATAGCCATGTCAGCAAGCTAATTGCAGAAACGTGTATAGTCAACCCCCGTGGATATACAGTAAGTGCCCACCAATTACCACATAGGTGTTAACCCATTATGTAGTTAACATGTAATGAGAGACCTGGGGACACAAGGTGATAGATATCCTGCAGTGGACAAACATGTGCTGTAGTGTTTACAGAAACATACCATATACCCACCTAATCATGAAGGTTGTCAGATCTAGATAAGGGGAGGTCATTGTGGCTCTGCAGTCATCCTTTATCAGTGGTACAATTGACTACAATAGCCCCTGTGGGATGTACCACAGCAGACATCTCCATCAACCGTAAAGTCCCCAACAGTACCTCACCAGGAGTATGAAAGAGCTTGCACAGATGCCATGTGTTGCCTGTGTTGCTGGTATCAATAAACATGCTGCACCTTGAACAATCTGAATGGCATTGAGCTATGCATATGAGAGACCTGAACCCCAGCACTGACTTACATAGGACAAGCTGTACTGCATGATCCATAACACAGAAGCCACCCCCACCCATGAGTGAACCCCCAGTACAGGCTACCCATAGAGTCACTTATCAATCTTCCTCAATAGGAATCTTGATGAGTGGATGGGAGATGGTAGCTTTATCCTGGGTATCACTGTCATGTCACAGGTAGACAGAGGCACAGTATACTAACCATGATATATGTCATGGCAAACTCCACTTACAATGTGTGTTGAAGGACAAACACACTCTCCAACTAGCATTAGACATGGACTAGGGCACATCGCTAGTGTTTGCAAATGTACACCTATGTTGTGGAATACACTATCAATGTTGGACAAGCCTCGTTTAAGTAGTTCATATCTGAACAGAATGCAACATGGTCAGATGTACACAACTGGCTCCTAACCAGGCTGTTGTGCTCACTATCGAAGTGTAAAGCAGTGATAGCACTAAAGCCCAGGATACTGTCCACCACAGTCAAAGTACTACCAGTACACTATACAGTACTACAGTGTTAGGTCAGTGTGAAAGGATGTTGACAACTGTATGCAAAGTATCCCATGCAAACACTGCAGGCACAGTATAATCCTGTTGTGTTCACACACAAAGCAGTTGTACAGTAACTACACAACATGACACACAACACACAACCATAAACGGGTGATATTTGTTGAAGTTCACACTCATCCACAAATGTGGTGGGCTGCAGAGTCCAACATATGGAATGCTCACACTGGGCATGCTCACACACTTTGATAAATGAGACATATGTCAGACAACATGCCATGGGAAGGCTGAACTGGGCATGCTCACACACTTAGGCCAAATCTCAGTTTAGCAGTTGGACACACATATCTGGTATTTTTATGTGTTATTCCAGGAACCAACCACATTACAGCAGTCTGCCCAGTGCACACAGTTAAATGACTACAGAGACATACGTGATATAGTGGATCCCTCCCATATGCAAACATCTTCCACAGATGCACAAGTTGTACATACAAACAGGGAATGCTATGGCAATAAAGATGTGCAAACAGTCTACCAGCAACAAATAATGTGCATTTGACAATTAAACATATGGGTGTAGAGGTCAACACTAGGCTGTTTGTCCTAGGGAATGACAGCTAAGCCAGAGTGTGCTTGGTGTCTGCCTCCCCACAGGATGCACATTCCCCTTTCTAAACACCGATGATGTCAGCACCCTATAAGTACAGCAGGAGAAATGAAGCTTCCCAGTAATGTGAATAGCGTGCTCTGCTAATGCATCCGTCACACGTGTCAAAGCATAGTTAGGTAGGGGTTTGAATCCTGCAAATGCTCAGTGTTTGTGTAAGTCTGTGAGAGAAAAATGTCCCTTTTGGCAACTAGGAAAACACACTACAGGATGCACATTCCCCTTTCTAAACACCGATAATGTCAGCACTCTATAAGTATAGCAGGAGAAGGGGAACCTCCCAGTAATATGAATAGCATGCTCTGCTAATGTGTCCATCATAAGTGTCATAACATAGTTAAGTAGGGATTTGAATCTGGCAAATGCTCAGTGGGTGTGTGTGTAAGCCTGTGGGAAAGAAATGTCCCTTTTGGCAACTGGAAAACACACTACAGGATGCACATTCCCCTTTCTAAACACCGATGATGTCAGCACTCTATAAGTACAGCAGGAGAAGAGAAACCCCCCCCCCCCCAGTAATGCAAATAGCACGCTCTACTAATGCGTCCATCTCAAGTGTCGTGAGATAGGTGTTTGAATCCTGTGAATGGCAAGTGTGTGTGTTTGTCTGAGGGGGGTTAGTGTGTGTGAGGGAAATGTCCCTTTTGGCAACTAGGAGAACAGACTACAGGATGCACATTTCCCTTTCTAAACACTGATGATGTCAGCACCCTATAAGTAAAGCAAGAGAAGGGAAAACTCCCAGTAATGTGAATAGCACACTCTGCTAATGTGTACATCTCGAGTGTCATAACATAGTCAGAAAGGGATTTGAATCCTGCAAATGGCAAGTGTGTGTTTTTGGCTGAGGGGGGCTAGTGTGTGTGAGGACAATGTCCCTTTTGGCAACTAGGTGAACAGACTACAGGATGCACATTTCCCTTTCTAAACATTGATGATGTCAGCACCCTATAAGTACAGCAAGAGAAGAAAAACCTCCCAGTAATGCAAATAGCACACTCTGCTAATGTGTCTGTCTCAAGTGTCATAACATAGTCAGATAGGAGTTTGAATCTTGCAAGTGTGGGTTTTTGGCTGAGGGGGGCTAGTGTGTGTGAGGACAATGTCCCTTTTGGCAACTAGGTGAACAGACTACAGGATGCACATTTCCCTTTCTAAACACTGATGATGTCAGCACCATATAAGTACAGCAAGAGAAGGAAAACCTCCCAGTAATGCGAATAGCACACTCTGCTAATGTGTCCGTCTTGTGTGTCATAACATAGTCAGATAGGGGTTTGAATCCTGCAAATGGCAAGTGTTTGTTTTTGGCTGAGGGGGGCTAGTGTGTGTGAGGACAATGTCCCTTTTGGTAACTAGGTGAACAGACTACAGGATGCACATTTCCCTTTCTAAACACTGATGATGTCAGCACCCTATAAGTATAGCAAGAGAAGGGAAACCTCCTAGTAATGCAAATCACGCGCTCCGCTAATGTGTCTGTCTCAAGTATCATAATATAGTTAAGTAGGGGTTTGAATCCTGCAAATGGCAAGTGTGTGCGTTTGTCTGAGGGGGGTTAGTGTGTGTGAGAAAAATGTCCCTTTTGGCAACTAGGAGAACAGACTACAGGATGCACATTTCCCTTTCTAAACACTGATGATGTTAGCACCATATAAGTACACCAAGAGAAGGAAAACCTCCCAATAATGTGAATAGCGCACTCTGCTAACGTGTCTGTCTCGAGTGTCATAACATAATCAGATAGGGGTTTGAATCCAGCAAATTGCAAGTGTTTGTTTTTGGCTGAGGGGGCTAGTGTGTGTAAGGACAATGTACCTTTTGGCAACTAGGTGAACAGACTACAGGATGCACATTCCACTTTCTAAACACTGTTCAGCTGAAGGCCATGGCTCTGGCACAAGTTGTCTGTTTCTATGATGCCCCTTTGGAAGATGCTTGTGTCAGCTGGAGAGTCAATTATGGTGGCCAGTTCGCAGTCATCTGCATATTTGGTCAGCCACAGTCCGTCCGTGTTGGCCTGTACCTCCAATAAATATATACCAAACAAGAGAGGTCCCAGGACTGAGCCTTGTGGGACACAACTCATAACTGGTTTGGAGTCTGGCATGGCTCCAGCAATTCTAACCATGTGGGTTCTGTCCTTGAGCCACTGTGCAATCCATCTAGTGACATAGGGGCTTATATTTAAGCTGGTGAGCTTCTCTAGAATGCCCAAGTGGAGTACTGTTGTGAAGGCTTTTGCAAGGTCCAGGTAGGCTGTGTGAACCACCTTCCCCTCGTCAATGGCCTTGGTGACTGTTTCAAAGAAATCAACCAGCTTAAACCTGGTACTGCTGGTGTGCTCTCAGTAGCCCTGAACCAGGCATCTGTTACTGCACAGATATCAATGTTCTCCATGCCAAGGAGTGTTTTGGGTGCATGCATCTGGAGGTTTAGACTTCTGGTGTTGGGTAGCATTACTCTTAGTTTCTTATCCCTTGTGATACCTATGAAGGTGGGTTTGTCATTTGAGCCTTGCCTAACATAGGCACTACGGGGGTAGCAAGAGCCTTTGCCAATATCTGAAAGCCCAGGGGTGACAGGTGCAGGCCATCCCTAATGAAGCAGGTAGTTCAACAGAAGATGAATATGTGAAGGTGTAGTGCCTGTGATTAGTTAGCAGTAGCATATATGACTGCTCACGTGGACACATGCCAGGTAAGTCATATGCACTGTGTCACAGGCAATGTACATGTGAACAGGACAAACAGTGACATCCTGTCAAGTGGGACATGGACATACATATAGTAAGCTATGCAGATGGCACTAGGAGTCCACAGAAGCTCTATAACTATGCATTGCAGGTGTGATCAGTATACCAGGGTAATTGCAAGCAAACATGCATGCAAACAAAGCTACAGTAAACAGGGCTGCATGTAGTCCATTGTACAACAAACAAGCTGTACCAGTTCCAGTAGGTAACACTGCAAATATGCAGGCACTATGCACATGTACATGGACATACACGGGTCAGATGGCTAGGGTCCAGTCTCAGTGCACACAAGTGTACAGCCCATGTACTGTCAGGATGTACAATAACTGGATGGAAACCCATGTGCTCATACCTGCAGTAATACACATGTCAAATAACAGACACTGAGCCTTCACTCAGTGGTTCCATACTTAGTAGGATGTATGCTACCTGGCCTGCCACCACAGTATCCCTGACATATATGGGGACTCTCCCTCCTGTGACAGTTAGTTATGTGTGTTGGGGCTGTCTAGCATGGTATGAGATGTGAGCATGCAGTGCTAGGGTGCTCCTGTGTGTCCTGTACCAGTCGTGTAGTACTGCACACATATCAACATCCTCAAACATCTGCATTGCAGAGTCCAGTGTGGGCAACATGCCACTTGCAATTTACATGTCCATCATTGTGTATTACTACATTCATTACCTTATCCTCTGTGCTACCTATGTATGTAGCCTTCTGTTGACATCATTACCATCAGTATGCCAACATGTGCAGATGATACACTATGGTACTTACCATGGGTGTAGACAACAGGACATGACAATCACACACTTACTGCATCAGGCATGCTGTGATATACCCACAATTAATTCAGCACACAGAACTGTTAACAACATGATACTATTACTACACATCTATGTGGTCACCCTGTGCATCAGCAACATGTTAACCTGTACCTGCACAGTTGTTACAGATTGCAGGAGGTGGCACAGTTTCATCATATGCCCAGGGTGTGAACTTGGTATGCCTGAGTCAGCCACCGATACCACCAATTGACATGTATGTGTATGTGTGTTGGTGAGGGACAGCAGTAGAAGGTGGGGCAATGTTGATGCAGTGTGTGCGTGTATGCGGTAGCCCTAGGTGTTGTCAATTCGCATGTGTGTATGGATGCACACAGTTCCACCTCATGGCTGCCATATACTGGTGTTTGTGGACAGCCACAGACTGTACCTGCCAGGTCATACAGATCAGTGTCTCTGGCCACGGACACGGTACCTGTGCCTTGCAGGGGTGCTACAGACCGTATCCGGTACCAACCCAGACTGTGTACTGTCATCATAAGCAGGTGTTCGTTGACTGGACACAGATCCCTGTCGGGCCTGGCCAGAGCCACGTGCACGTGGTCTCCTGGGGCAGTCTGATGACAGCACAGACCCAGCATTGCTGGGGCTGCTGCTGGCACTACGGGGGCAGCTGCGGCCCTGCTGTCGTCCACGATGACTGCCAGCTGCTGCTGTTGCTGGCATACGGCCACGTCGACGCCTCAACCACCCACCATCGCCCTGGCTCATGGACATGTAGTTGTGGAACCGGTCTAATATGTCCCCACAACGTCTGTCTATGACATCGGTGAAATCACGGATGGCAGCTGCAATGTCACGCATACTGTCAGTCATGGCTGTGTGACATGCTGTCAGCTCCCTCAGACCCTGTCTGGTGTACTGTTCCATACGTGACTGTGCCTGCATGACAGCTCAAAACATAGCTGAGGTTGTAAGACCTCTGTGGGCACGTCTGACAGGGGCAGTACGCCCACGGATGCTCCCACAAGAACCCCTGGACATCTGTCTGTGTGGTACCATCTCTGGGCCATGCCCATGGCTGCTGTGTGGGGAGGCATGTGCCACAGATACCACATGACCCTGGTCAATGCCCACTGTATGCTGTCCATCACCTAGGGACATTGGTGACAAAGGGTGTATTGGCAGGATAACTGTGCGCATTGATGGGGTCGACAGCTGTGTACTGTCAATCGGCTGACCAATGGCGGACCCTGGCATACTTTTCTGTGTCATTACACAGATGTCATCATTATCAGTACCCACGGCACCTGATTCAGGTTCCCTGCTACATGACACCAGAGCAGCAACAGAACCTGTGGGAGGGAAACAGGAAACACAGTTTACAATGTCTACACATTACCAGTGATGCACACATGCACACATGCACACATGCACACAGGTGCACACATGCACACATGCGCACAGGTGCACACATGCACACATGCACACATGCACACAGGTGCACACATGCACACATGCACACATGCGCACATGCACACATGCACACAGGTGCACACAGGTGCACACATGCACACATGCACACATGCACACAGTTTCACACAATTGTACAGTACTCAGTATGCATGATATCAACACACAGACACAGACACACCTACATGCATACAAAGAGCACTACTAAGTGAGCCAAATAGTACTATTACTATCAACACTATTACAGGAATTGTTAATACACACTCACCAGCATGGATAGGCTGCATTGCTGTTATACCAGAGGGTCCTGCAGGCGTGAAGAAACTAATGTCAGTGGGCACAACTGTGCCATTGTTACTGAGTATGATACAGGTCAGTAGTACAACAGTCGCCTTTCACAGGTCAGCTGCTAATATTGAGGATATCACACTTGCACATTAAATACTATGATGACAGCTACAAACCAAGGACACACCTCACACATGCATTAACTACCAGTGTACACAACAGTCAACTATACATATGGCATATTACCTGCACGTTCACTGTCTTGCTGCTGCGTGGCTCCAGCCTCCATCATAATGCATGTCTGCTGCTGTTGTTGTTGCTGGCGGACTGGAGCCACTACACTCATGAGTAGTCCCTCCAGTCTGGTATGTGGGGGATGTGTAGCCACCCCACCAGCTGTGGCGACCTGTTGCCTGTGGATATCCGACGCGCGCTGACGGACATGTCTGATTAAATCACTGCAGTGATGTCATACCTGCTCATATATCCTATTATGCGTGCCTATGTCATTTACCCGACGGACAAGGTCTTGCCACAGTGCAGCCCTCTCCTGCTGATTCTGGCTGATGTGGGAAAAGAGTATTGCATAATCCCGCACCAGGCTCTGGTGTATCTCCTCATCCTCAGCTGTGGAGTAGGTGGGATTCCGTGGGTGGGCCATGTACCTGAGAAAGAAAATAACCTGGTATCAGCAATATATGTCAGCAGAATTTGGCACACATACTACACATGCTACTCGACTGTTATGATACAACATATCTCACATATGTAGCATCTGTCTGTCTATTGGTGGATACACATGTAGATGGCCAGGTATCAGTGCTCAGCCAGCAACTGTGCAACAGTACCTGGCACACTCCTTACGACATACTACCAAACCCCAGCAGTCAGAACACTGATTCAGGTCAAGAGCACCTCCTCACTCTGGGGGTTTGTATCTAGGTACTGAATGGCTTACATCATCAACTACTGTGAGCTGACCACACACTGATTGCCCTGGATATACATATCCCCACCTCCACCACCAGCACAAATGACTATAGTGCATAACATTACAGATACAAACTTTACACTTTGTAACAGTGACATAGTATCCTTTCAGCCCACTGGGCCAGTGGCAGATACAACACACAATGCTGACCCCTACACAATTGCTTTCTACAGACATCTCCAAGAATGCATGGATCATGCAATCCCATGTATGACCAAGACACTCTCCACAAAGGGACAGCATCCTGTCTGGTGGACCCCAGCCATAGACAGATTGTATTACAGAAGATGGAAGCTACTGCAAGACAGAGCATAATTCCATAAAGGGAGGGCATGTCTGAGCAGCACTAGTAAGGATCTATTTTCCATCATACAAAATCCATGGGCAACTTTGAGAGGGAAATCAAGAGGGACACTACAGATAACCAGAAGGCCTTCTTCAGTTATGTTAGCAACCTGGTCAGGATCCATCCTCTATGCCCATAGTTAGTACACAACAACAAATATTTCACTGACACCACAGATATCGCCAACATTGTGGCAGACAGGTTCAGTGCAGGTGTCACCCCGCCCTCTCCCCCCAAATAAGACATAGTTATCCCAGCTGACTGTAACCTCCCTGTCATCACAGATGTCCAGGTGAGAGCCACCCTCATGACAGCAGAATACACAACATGAATGGGACCTGATGGTATCCCCAGTTGCATGCTACATAAACTCTGACAGGAGCTAAACACACATATAGAAGTGCTATGTAACACTAGCCTGACTACAGGATATGTACCTGTACACTGGCGCACAGCAGCAGTGGTTCCACTCCACGAAGGAGGCACCTCAACATACCAATACAATACAACACAATACATTACATTACAGTACAATACTATACAATATGCTATTGCCCCTGGGACTACAGCAGCGTACTGTTCTGCTACCCTGACCATTGTGACACATGTGGTGTGATGGTACCTGCTGCTGTGACACAGTTACACAGGGTGACTCATATGGCATATTACCTATCTGACTAACATTCAGCAGGGGTATGTGTGACATGTACTCATGGGGAGACTTGCTTCTTAACACTGTGTGATTTATTGCAGGGTATGTCTTATCTGTGGGTAGGAACTCTTACCTCCACATGTGCACTCTATTGCAGTGGCACGGACGACACACAGCAGACATGTAGGTTGTGGATGGTGTGAGGTGTTACTATGGTTGTTGGACATCTGTCATGGGTGTGACTTGCATATGTAAATCCGGGAGTGGTAACCTCTATGTGGGTAGCATATGTGTACTCTGTGGTGTTGTCAGTCACTGTGCATTGGTAATGTGTTTGAGTGCATTGTGACAGTGTTGTACATGTCACTGTGTCCTTCTCCATATCTGTAGCTGTCATGTGAGGTCCATACCATGGCATCCATTATGTGGTGTGGAGGGGTACACCGACCTACATGTCCATAGCTGACACACCATGTCTGCTGACACATACCATGTGCAGGTATTCCAGGGATAGTGTGCCACTGTGAATATCATTGGGGCCACTATTGTACACATTTATGACCCTGTTCACCCCTGACACATGCAGTGGTGGGCAGCCAATCACATATCTGGTGGTTACTGGTGTAGATGATCTGGAATGTGGTATGGTACTCTGGTTTTGACACTGGTGTTCACTCCATGCCTTTGTCACCAGGCACCTGTTGCAATACATCTGTACACATGTGCCTCACTCGGATTTTATATACATCTCTCTCTCTCTCTCTATATATATATATATATATGTATATATATATATATATATGTATATAGATATATCTATATGTATATATATATATATATATATATATATATGTATATATATATATATATATATATATATATATATATATATATATATATATGTCCGTATACATATACACATATATATATTGATGTACATATATTGCTATAGATGTGGAGGAGGGGACACAGAGGGGGTGTGAGTGACAGAGGGGGTGGGACAGGCTGTGTTGCAGGTCGTCATATGCAGTCATACCTGTAGATAGTCAGATCAGTCTGTCTATGCATATGTATCTACATATATCTATATCTGTATGTGTGCATTACATAGATATGTTTGTACAATATTCTATCTACATCTGTCTATGTATTCCTACATCTCTCTCTCTATGTATGTATACATATATGCATATCATATATATATATATATATATATATATATATATATATACACACACATACATATGTTGACATACATACGTATCCATATGATAGACAGGTATATCAACATATTTGTCTACCATACTGTATACACACACTAACATACTGCTAAACATACATAACTATGAAACCTACTTTGTACATGGCACTACAACCTACAATCAACCAACATTGATATGTGCACATAGATGCTTTCACATACAGATGTATGTACAGTTTTTACTGATAGTTGCTGTATGTCCCCTGCCCTTTACACATCTTCATATACATATGGATACAGACCAATGACACATATGGAGGGTTCACAGTATGTAGACCTTTATAGTATTACTTTACATTACCTGTGTTTGTCACAGCTGCTTGTGTTGCTGTCTGGTTCTCTGTCCTGCTGCTCCACTTCCCAGTTGTCATCTTTCAGGTAGCTATTGCTGAACAATTTGTTTGTGTCTGCTTAATTGCAGTTTTCTCTGTCTCTGTCTCTCTCTCTCTCTCTCTCTCTGTCTGTCTGTCTCTCACGTCCTTCTCAGGGTGCAATGAAAGTATTGCATGTGTGGACTGGGAGTACAGCATACTTTTGTAGGTATCTGCATATGCCCATGTGATGGCCTCTGCACCAATTGTTAGCCAGCATTTGCTAATTGCATGCAGCCAGTTGTGTACTGATTGCAGTTCTCACTGTGATTTCAGAACAGTGCTATAAAAAGGTATGTGAGATAGGCGTAGCCCTTTCAGATTTTAAGGGCAGGGACCATGCTGTTCTGCTGTGGACAATGTTCTGTGAGTGTAAAGGTTGGTATCTCTCTCATATTTCCAGGTGTGTTGTAGATTAACATTCCTCCATTCATTTCTCCAGTTTCCTGTACTAACTGTGTATGTACACTGACAACTACAACTACTACTACTGTTAATGTGTGTGTGTGTGCTTTCCTTTCACTTTTGCTTGCACTTTGTTGCTAAGGCTTCAATAGTTGCCCTTTACAGTCACTACTTGTATGCCTGCTAGGTGTCTTGACTGTAGTGTGCTGCTGTAGCTTTCCTATTTTCCATGTACATTCACACCTTGGAATGCTTGCTATATCTGCTAGGGTGTTACAGCATGCAGTGTGGTCTGGCCATGGTGTGGGCCTTGACATCTATTAGGGTATTTGAGTATGCTGCTGAGCAGGCCCCAGAGACTTTCAGGTTCATCTGTTATGTGCCTCATGGAATGGTACATATCAGTGGGGTACACCCATTAAAATGTCTGGTATGCTGCAGTTGTGACTGTGGGTTAGCATGAGCATATGTATTACTACACTTTTAAAGCCATGCAAGTGATGAATACTTTCAGGACTCCATAGTTACCATTGCATGTGTTACACCTTTCTGCCTACTGTTTGTACATTTCACATGGGGTCTGTGGGGCATCACTGTAAGTCATTCACTGTTGCTATGTCTAGGCTCTTAACTATTCAAATATGGTGGTGTCAGACCCGTCACGTGTACGGATATTTGCAGGTTGTCCACATTTCTGCCTCATATTTTGGTCAATATCTCATGTACTCCTTTTTCTGGCAAGTCACTCTGGGCTGAAGTCAGAATATGGTGATAAACATTCAAGTTTCAGACTGCATACCCTTCCAAACATCCCACAAAGGGCAGACCCTGTTACTCTCTGAACTGTCTGCGTTTGTTGTAACATTATTTGTAATGTGTCCCTGGTTTTGGGCCTTTGCTCCACATATTTTATTACTTGGTCCAGATGTGTTCCTGTAAGAGGTTGTGGGGTATGGGCAGTGCTTATCCTGCTGTGAGTATGTGTGTGGCTTGCAAGGTGCTATAGTGACATTATTACCTACTAGCTTCCAACTAGCATGGCTGTTTCTGTTCACACACTACTATTATGGAAATCCACTAGTTTTGATAGTAATTCTAAATGGCATGCTTTGTGTACTACACATCTATATTCCCTTTACATTCATTCCTACTATTACATGATATATTTATTTTAGCACAATGTTCTTGTGTAAGAGTTATGGCTTAGTGGTAAGTCATGCAGACTACTGTTTCCAAGGTCCTGGGTTCGGGACTCACAGTGGGGTTTTATTTTGCTTTTGAACTGAGTACAGGACCTGTCAATCAAAGTGACTAAGGCACTTTTAAGCAGTTGTAACCGGGTTAGTGCTGGTTTGCGCGGAGCTCACGCATGCGCACTGGCAGTTAGCTCCGAGCACACAAGCGCACACCCGCTTACAACCGCTTAAACATGGTTACTCTTGTGCACACCCGCACTATTTTCTTTGAAAGAAAAGAAAATGGGGAGACAGGAAAGTGGTGAAAAAGGGGTCACAAAGAGGGTAAGACAGTAGGGAAACAAGCTTGGGATGTCCAGAAGGGATGTAGGTAAGGCCCATAGCTGCCCATTTCTTCATCAGCAACAGCTGTGCATATGTATGTAATTTGGTGTGACATTTGAAACCTTCCACCCCTGAGAGAGGTGTCAGGACAACAATAATACTTGTTGTACAGCCAATTGTAATTGATAGGTTCCATGTCCAGTAGACATGTGTGCGGAATGGGCAGCTATGTATGGGGCGTAATTTTTTTGTGGGTACAGAGTGCCCTTTTTTCAGGTGAGAGTGGTATGTCATGTGAAGGAAGTCGGTACAGCTGGGGAGGTAGGTTGGGTAGGTAAACAGACAAGACAAACAAGACGCATACAGGGGCGGTGTATGACACGTGTGGGGGGGGTTACACAATTGACGGGACGGAGGTTTGGATATCCAGAGCCCATGAGCCCACAGATGGCAACAGTGGAACTGATATCCCCACCCATAGGCAGTTGCCACTGTTCCTTCACTGCCCAGGATGGGGCTGTGCTGGGGGCTGTGTAGGCGGGGCAACAGGCATGCCCATTAGTTGCGCCACCCGTGCCTCGAGCTGGCATAGGGGCTCGAGAACAGAGTCCCGAATCTCCCTACGCACCACAGTCCAGACGCTATGGAGGGTGAGTGGTGGTCCTCCTCCAGCCACACTTGCAGAGGGGGGGTGAGCCCCATCCCCTGCAGCGCTTCCACCTGCAGGTGGCACAGGGCCACCGGAGGAGGGTCTGGACTTGGTACTAGTGCCAGGTGCACTCACCAGCTGAGGTGGGAGAGGTGGGTCCGCTGGAACCCGCCTTCCCTGTCGTACTATGTTTTGCATTATGTCATGACAGTTTGGGTTAGTGACATATAATACCATTCACAATTACTTGTAACAGCATGCATTAGTATTCCCATTAACCAAACACCCAGATATTCACACCATTGAACAGCGTGCATAACACATGCATAATTTGAACAGAAATACACAGCCCAACAACATGCAGGGTTAATTGATGGCAACAGGCCATCAGGTGTGGATGTATGTACAGGGCAGATGCACCAGCAGACATGCAAATATATATGACCCAACAGGACAAACGTCCAGGGGTGTTAATTGTGATTGCACATACCATTTTCACGTGGAATGGGTTATATGTGGTTATAGGGTGGGGTGAAGAAAGTAATATTAACACCTTCGAATAACAATACATATGCTGTGCATTTCTAATAGCTACAGTTATATACACACTACTGTTCTAACTACAGTTTCCTATATGATAACTATTTCAACTTGGTGATAGGACTGTTACTGCAACATCAATATACATTTTATGGTTCTTCATACACATTCATATCTAGCTTTGTTCAGCTACATCATCCTGCTACATTTGCTTTATATAGCTGTAGACAAGTGTGGATGTTTGGTATATCAGACAATCATCCTATCTGCATATTGCAGACTGAGAGCAACATATCCAGACTTTGGGATACACATTCCAGATGCAGCAACACTTTGAACAGACTTTGCTGTTTGGTTTTGAATCTCACATCCATTTCATTCTGTCTTGACTGCAGTATACTTTATTCAGGGGTTATTACTACTGTATTGCTGGATTCATGACACTTTCTCACACTCTCTCACTTGCTTTCATTTTACTATTCAGGATGGTACTTCTAGGCTTTATTGACATGTTTTACCAGTAGTTATTACAATCCTTTCAAGCAGTCTCACTTCTGTCATGTTTGAGTATTTCCACAGGGATATATTTCACACATGTGATTTCATCATCTTCTGCAGCTATACTTTTCAGCCTGCTGCAGGTTGTGTACTATTTTCTTACAGGCAGGGCATTTTTATTTCAGAATATATGTTGGACAGTTTCATGTTTAGGTTAAACTTACAGGCTAAAACACACTTTTGTAATCAAGCAATCCTTGCATACACTTTCACACTGTTACTTGCAGATTCTATTCCTTACTGACTACACTGCACTCTTTTGCTGACTGTCATACTTTTATATTTCTTTACAGTTACTGGTAGTGGATTACTGACCTGCCTGGTGGCGCAACCGCACCAGTCTATCGCCACAGGCTCTGCGGTTCGCAGAACAGACACCTGCAGCTGTAATATAAATGAAGTAATATTGGAATACACATCTCCATAATATCAGCTAGTTTAATTTCTTACATACATAATTAAATGTTACTTACTCAGTAGTGGGGCGTTGGGTGTTTTCTGGGCCTCCTGGATCCAAAGGTTCAGTTGGTCCTGCTTGCGTCTCTTCAGGTCCGCATGGTGGTGACGGACCTGTTCACCAGTCCTTGGAATCCCTGTGGCACTGGTGAGATCATGAGCCAACCAGTCCCACGCCTCAGCCCTGTATGCTCCCCAGAGGACCTGGCCCTGCATGAGTTGGGCCTCATGATGATGGACTAGGAGCAAGACCATGTACCTGGACTCCTCAACACCCCACCTCTGTGCTCGAAAGCGACTACCCTCTCCTACTCCTGTCATTCTGCCTGCAGGTCAGTTCTACAATCGTTTATGCTGTGTATTCCCGCCTATGGGGCTTATATAGTCCGTTTTTCCCGCACATATCTGTGATTGGCCATTTTGGAATTGTATCAACTTCAGTAAACCTGCATTGTCATGCTCTAGTTTGTATTCATTCCTATATATTAGCTATTATTGCATGTACAGGTACTGCTGTCATGGCTTAGTGGTTCTGTACCTTGACTATGGTGTATAGTATCCTGGGTTCGAACCTAGCCACTGCTTTTTATTTTTCATGACTGTCTAGACATGCTGAGGGGTGTGTCTGTGTAAAGGCAGTTTTGATACGGTTTGCTCAACGTTGCTCGTCGGTTAGCTTGTTTGCATGGTACGCAGCTCCGCGCAAACGGGGTACACTGCTTTAAGCCTCATTTGGCTATCGGCACGCATATTACGCTCAGCTCAGTTAGGGGCACATAGATTTAGC
>NC_056745.1:450920663-451100663 GCF_019279795.1 Protopterus annectens
TGCCACCATAAAAAAAACATTTTTTTATGTTTCCTTAAATATCATCCACTGTTCAGACTAGTTTTTATCAAATGTTCTCATAGTAATATGATATTTATTTTACTGTATTACTAACCTCTTTCCTTCTTCATTCCATGCTTTCTCATTTATTCTTTTATTCCTTTGCCTATTTTCATATACTCCTTGTTTTCATTTATCTGTAGCCATATTACAAGGTCATCAGAAAATCCTGTTTCAACTATCTCCCCATCTCCTATAATTAAATCTTCTAATACTATAAAACAATCTAGTTCAGTTCTGTACTCACCCTTTTTGTAAGTCCATGAATTTTTGTACCAAAGTTTTAACTTACCACATCTTATAACATTTTTTCTTATATCATTTCCTTCCTTTTTACACTTGCCTCTTAAATCACAACTAAATTCTCCTATTATAATATTCATATTTATCACTACGTAGTCTAAAATCTGATGAAATAAGCCTTCCCTTTCTTTACAATCAGTATATGCATATAATTTTAAAATTCCATATACTTGTCCTTTCCATTTTAAATCTACAATGCTTAATCTTCCCATTGTTGCTAAAGTTACATATAATATCTTTACTGCATTTTTTCAGAATACAACTATTCTAGAACATCTCTCATTTCCCAAATTCCACACTTTCTTTCCTCCCCATAGTTTTTCTGTAATCTTTCTTCATTTGTTAAAAATCTTGTGTCTTCTAATATAGTTACATCTACATCACATGTATTACACCACTCCAAAATTCCTGTTCTTCTTACTATATCCTTAATACTATTCACATTTACAGAAAACACTCTAAAAGCTTTTTCCCTTAAATCCATGGTTTCATAAGTTCATAGCTAATTACTAGGCTAGGTTTCTTAATAGGCCATTCTAAGCCTAGCCTAAGGAAAGAATCAAACACTGTACCCCATCTCTGTGAGTCAAACGCCTTAACTATTATACCAAGCCCTAGCATTAGCGGTATATATTCCTTTCTATCCATTTCCTTTCTCTTTTTTTTGTACTTATCCCTTTAAATTTTCTTTTTCTGTCTTTTCCCCTTTTACCAATAGAATTATTTTTTTCCTTTTACTACCTCCAAAATTATGTCTTCTTCATGTCTTATTTCAGACCCTTCTGCTATGTCCTCTTTATTATTTTTTTTCATTTAAAGTTCTTCTATTTCTACTACTTCTAACATTTCTTCTCTTCGGTCATTTTATTTTCTTTTTTTCCATACTCTTATTTTCATTTTTGCAATCCATCCATAAATGGATGGATGGCTATTTTGTTACATTTATAATATTTCATTTCACATTCTTTTAAATCATGCCTCATTTCCCCACAAGTATAGCATTTTCTTTTGTCACAGTCACTTATTAAATGTCCTTCATTTCCACAAAAAGAAGAAAAAAAAGTTTTGGGTTTTCCCAGTATTTTATAACATCCCTATTTTCCTCCAGATTTATCATGCTTGGTATATGTATATCTTTTATTTTACTATTTTTGGAAGAATATTACAATCCCAGCCACCTTTTCATAAATCCCTTTGGTCATAAACCTTTGCAATGTCCAGTACTTCTTTACATAAAACTTTCAAATATCCTTTCAAAGTCTCTCTTTCTCCCTCTGTTCAAAATTGTACATGAATTTTCCTTTTTTGTCTCCCTTTTGAATGGTTTTGTCACATAAAAATTCCATGGGTTACAGTCTTTCTTTTTTTTATATTCTCCAAGAAAATTTTCCATTGGAAAAAAAAATGTCTCAGTTATAATGTCACAAAATATCTCTTCGTTAATAAGAATAAATGCTGTTACCTCATGTACTTTTACACCCAAATGAAGTATTAAATTGTCCTACACTTCCCACCTGTTCATTTCTTTGTCTTCTTTACTTGGAATCCTTACCATGTAATTCAGTTTTTCATTTTCTTCTGCCTTCTTTTCTGTTATTCCATGTTTGCCTTCTTTTACTTTATCTGCATATGTTTTCTTTTCCATCTCACCACTATTCTTCAGAATTGTCTCTGTGTCCTTCTTTTGTATTTTATCCATAATGCCCCCCCCCCCCCAATAAATATCTCCTTCATTTTCTGGCTCACTCTGCTCCACCATTTCTTTAAGTAAATCATCCTGCAACCCTCCCAACAGGAAGTTGTTATTATATATGCACCAATTACTGACTCAGCTCCATCAAACAGATTTCTTTTAAACAATTCCCCAGAATCCTGCACTCATTTTCTGATTTGGTATTTGTTTTCTCCTCCATTTTATTTATCACTCCATCATCTCCTTTTCTCTCTGTCTGCCTCCCTGTTTCTCCAGGCCGCCTCTATACCTGGAATGGAAACAGGAAGTGCTCCTCTAAAACGGGTCCCATTCTCAACAATGATGAGTAGGGTTTTTTATTGATATATACATTACTTATTATTTACATATTTAATTATTTACATCTATTTACAAATCTCCATACATTATAAACTTCAGTTTAAGCATCCCCAACTCTTTTATCCACAACCAAAACATTTTTTCAAAAATCTTTGTCAAAGTCCATTTTCCACTGTATTTAATTTCATTTAGTCTCTTGTTCCATATACTGATAAATAGAAAAGCACTTTGGTAACACTGCAGGTAAAATCACTGAACCTTTATTGTCCAAATACAAAAAAACAGAAAAAAGACTTCACTGACTAAGTGCTTTCACCCTCCTGGGCATCTTCAGAGTCAGTTAACCTCATTAAAATTAAACTTTAAATACACTTGCCAATTAGTACACAATTGAACAATATAAAACCATTGAAAAAATCAAGTAATTGATTAATTAACCCCTTAAGTATTTGTTAAACGAATTTTTATCTTTTAAAGAATCAATGTTTCTTAATACAGTGAAATGAGTTCACAGTACAGTTAATCAAAACAAAAATATATATGCATCTAAATAAACCATACAACATATATTGTTTAGAATCTAATAACATAACCAAAAAACAAAACAAAAACTGATGTCTATTTACATTGATATATATGTGAATTCTTGTATATCAAATACATGCTGCCTTATGTCTTAGAATGCAAGCTAGGGGAAGAGTGTCATTAATGCCTGGAGCATTACTAGCATCCAGTCTTATCTGCCATAGGAATTCCCTTACCTCCAAAATAGTTTTATAATCTCCCCCAAAATCTTTTGTGTAAAACCTATCTATAACAAAAAATATAAATTTTTTGAAATTTGAACAGTTATTGGTGTGGTTGTATAGTGAATTGGTGTTTTTTTGTTTTTTATATCTCTGTAATGTTCTAAAATTCTTTGTCTTAGCTTTCTAGTGGTCATACCTATGTAGAATGCTGGACAGGATAAACAAGTGGTAACATAAATAACTTGTGTTGCAATTACAGTGGCCCGGACTCCTCAAAGTTCTCTTGAAATTACCTACACAAACATAGGGACCATCGTTAATGAATTTACATGCTTTGCAGTTGCCACATTTAGCCATTTTGGCAGGTCTTTGGCCAAAGATCCTAGATGTCCTTTCTAACAGTTCCTTGATATTCAAACCCCTACTATTTATGAAGGTAGGCATTCTACCTAATGTATCATATAAATCTGTAGGGATGATGTTTTCCCAGGCCCTATGGATAACACTTTTAACTTCAAAAGCTAAAAAGTTGTGTTGTAATACCATTCCTGTTGGCACATTTTTTCTTTCTAGTTTACTGTTGTAATTAATAACTTTGTCGCACGTCCTTTTTGTGTCATTCAGGATGGGAATGAAATCAGTAAACCTTCTTCTAGATATTTCATTTTGAATCATAGTGAGCATGTCCAATGGGTATCCCCTTTGGACAAACAATTCCTTAAGGACCCCTAATTCAACCGTGAAATTGTCGTCCTCACTAACAATGCGAGACAGCCTGATCATCTGGCCCTTGACCACATTCCTCTTAATATGGGAAGGGTGGCAACTGTCGTAGTGTAAAAATGAATTGGTATAAGTTTTCTTTCTATAGAAACTAGATTCTGTTTTTCCGTTTTTAATGTATAATTGTAGATCCAAATAATCAATGCTCCTATTGTCAACCTTATATGTAAATTTCAAGAATGTAGTAGTGTGGTTCAAATATTTTATAAATTCTTCCAATTCATCACGTGTGCCTTTCCAAAAAAACAAAATGTCATCCAAGAATCTTAAATAGATCGACATCTTTGTTCTAAATTCAGATCTCAACACAAACTGATCTTCCCATTCTGCTAGGACAAGGTTAGCATATATGGGCGCACATTTAGCGCCCATAGCTACCCCAGTAGACTGTCTGTAATATTCATCCTTGAACCTAATGTAATTGTTCTCCAAAACCATTTGCATCAAATCCACTAGTAAGCCTTTCTTGACCTGGTGTAAATCAGTGTGTTTATCTAAACTCTTGCCAAACCAGTCTAGACCAATATCATGGGGAATCACTGAAAATAAATTAATAATATCAACTGTTACTAATAAAAATTTGTCTAGATGTTCATCAGTCAAAATTCAAAGGCAGTCTAAGCAATGCCAAGAATCTTTTAATATGCAAGGCAACCTATCCAAAATCTCCTTAGTCATAATGTCTATATATGATGCTAGTGGTTCAGTTTTAGAGCACCTAGCTGCAACTATCGGTCTAAAGGGTGGATTAACTATGTTTTTATGGATTTTGGGTATTCCAAATAGAGTAGGCATGACCGGATATTCCACCTGTAAATATTTCTACTCCTCTGCATCTATAATTCCTTCACATAACATCTCATAAAGCTGCCAGTCTATTTTGGTGTATGCCTTCTGGACATCAAATCTCGAGACTAGCTCATATGTGTTGGAATCACATATGATACTCTGCATCTGCATTGAGTAATCAATGTTGGTCATAATAACTACTCCTCCCCCTTTATCCGGTTTCATGACCCTATATTCATTGTTAGCTGAAAGCTCCTTTAAGCAAAATGCTTCTGCAGATGTTAAATTTTTGTCATGCACTACCAGTCTACTGTCAATTAGACATCTAATATGAGTTGTACATAAACCTTCAAAAGCCAAAACTGCAGGGTGGTATGGAGGTATGAATGTACTACTTCTTTTAATTGTAAATGTTTGCAGCTCTCTATCAACTCTTGGTTTAGTGTTAAAAAATAGTTTTAAATTCAATGTTCTTGTATATAACTTTAAATTGATAAGTACTTTACTGATGTCATATTTAAAATCAGGAACAAAGGAAAAACCTTTTTTCAATAAACTCAGATGACTATCCACAATCTCCAAACTAGAATAATTATAAACGTGAAAAGAGTCACCTCCCAAAATAATAGGACCCTCCCTGGTGTTGTTCTCCAAAGAAGAATTCAAAGTGGTGTCAAGAGAATGGAGGGGAATACCAACCGATAACTCAAAATGAAAAGCTGCATCACTCCATCATCTTCTTCTCTCTCTATCTGCCTCCCTGTTTCTCCAGGCCGCCTCTATACCTGGAATGGAAACAGGAAGTGCTCCTCTAAAATGTGTCCCATTCTCAACAATGGTGAGTAGGGTTTTTTATTGATATATACATTACATATTATTTACATATTTAATTATTTACATCTATTTACAAATCCCCATACATTATAAACTTCAATTTAAGCATCCCCAACTCTTTTATCTACAACCAAAACATTATTTTTTCAAAAATCTTTGTCAAAGTCCATTTTCCACTGTATTTCATTTCATTTAGTCTCTTGTTCCATATAGTCCATGAAGCACAAAATATTACTCTGTCCATTTTGTTCACTTCTTCTTGGTTACGTGCACCATAATAACCAAATTCTATTATGTCCATATTTATTTGTTCAACTTTTAACAAACTTTTCACCCGATTATCTTTACATATTTCGTTCCACAAATTATTAACTCTTTTACAAATTTAAAAACATATGCTCAGTAGTCCCAAACTCTCCACATTTATAACATATTCTATCTTGCTTTTTTTTTTTTTGTAAGGCATATTTGCCTTAACCAGCAATTTTATAATAGACAATCTCCATAAAAATTAATTACATTCTTTAATCTTTTTATGGTTATTATATCTCATCATTATGGCTTTTTTCTTATCTATTTCTAAATCTTTCCATGGATCAATATAATAAAATGCTTTCATAATACTTAGGTACCATTCCTTTCTATTTTTCTCACATATATATATATATATTTTATTTTCCATAACACAATTTTGTTTTAGTACTCTTTCACTTCTTCATTCACAATGCTTTTACATAATTTTTTAACTTCCATTCCTTCCCACAATTCTTTATATTTATAATATAGTATCATTTCTATCAGGTTTTTATTTTCCTTCATAATTCCTTTTAATACCTTATATAAAATTAAAGATGCTTTATGTACTATTGGGCTTATTAAACCCAAACCTCATTGCTCTTCTTTCATATACAGAATCCCTCCTTTAACTGGATTCAGTCTAGAGCCCCATATAAAAGAGAATACAATCATCATTAATTCCTTTTCATACTTAATAGGAATCATGTACAGTAGATATTAGCAACTTTCCTATTATCATGGTGTTCAACACTGTTTTTTATATATGAATATCTAAATGATTTTCAAAAATTAATCATATCCTTTACTTCTTTGAGTACATTATCCCATTGCTGTTGTCTGTATTCATTCCTTCCAAATGTTATTCCTAATATATTTATATATTTTTCATTGAACTCAACACCTCCTATCATACCTTCAAAACCAAATCCTTTACTTTTCTCCTTATTTATACTTAAAACCATTTTTTAAATTTATACTTAATTTTTCATTTACATTTTCCATCCATACTTTATTTTAGCAACTAATACAATATCATCCACATAATTATACATTATTGGCAATTGTACTTCCTTCATCATTTTGTATCCACCACTACTTGACATTTTATTAATTTCCTTCACTATTACATTCATAACTAATGAGAAAATTACACTACTAGCTGGGCAGCCCTGCTTTATTCCACATTCTATTTTTATTTCTTCCCCACTCTAGCCATTTACATTTAGTTTCACATAGATCCTTTCATAAACAGATTTTATTACTTGTAATATTTTTTGCTTACATTATATGCCTGCAAAATTCCCCATAATTATTTATATTGAATATTATCATAAGCTTTACTTATATCCCCTATCATAAACTTTGCTTCTACATTTTATATATGATATCATCAATTATTTCTCTTTTTATCCATAATAACTCTTGACTTTCTTTTCCTTTTCTTTCAAATAAATGTTGGTCATATATTCAATCATTTTTTTCTGTAATCTTTTGGTTATTATTCTCATAAAAAAATATGATCTGTATTATTCAGTGTTATAGGTCTCCAGCTTTTTTATCTCCTCTTTATTTCATTTTTAAATGTAAATTTTATAACTCCTGTAAATATCTCTTTCTCTTTAATTCCTGTTTCCAACCATTCATTCATAACTTCTGCAAAAATTATTTTTGCCACTCTTTCATTACTTTATACATACCATATTCAATTCTGTCCATTCCTCCTGCAGAATTCATGTTAATATCTTTTAGGAGTTCATTCAATTCTTTCATGGTTATTTTTTGTTCTAAATACTCATTATCCTCCTTATTTAATGTTTCACCTTTATACATGTGTTCTATGTTTTCTTCTCCCTTAACAAATAATTCCAATACATATTATTTTATTATTTTGTATATTCCTTCTTGCTGTCTTATTTGCTTATCTTCCTTATTTTTTAATTATCTTATTATTTTTCCTTATTTTATTATTTTACTCAAACATGGGGCTACCTCCTCTTTCTTTCTTTCCTTGTAAACAATATTTTTGCTTATATAACAAGTTAATTTTAATTTGATTCATTTTATATATTTCTCTTTCTTTTTCATAAAAGGAAATGTTGTCCTCTAATAAGTCTCTAAATGTTTCTTGACTTAATATCTTATATCTCTCTTTTTCTTTTCTTCTTTTCTTCCATATACATTCTAAAATACTTTTTTATATTTTTCTTGAAAATTAAGCCACCAAATAGTACAATTCTCATAAAATTCCCTCATAGTTATATGATTTTTCCATAAGTCCACAAGTTATTTTTTCTCTTTTAAATCTAATTTATTTTCATTAATTCTCTTTAGTTATTTTCCTGTTCTTATATATTCTTCATTTCCCTGTACTTTAACCCATGTTGCCACATGATCTGAAAATTTAGCATACTTAATTCCTTTTTTATAACTTTTAAATCAGATATTAAAAAATAATCAATTTCTGTCTTAATTTCATTCCTTTTATAGTTCCAGTGGTTATTCTCTCATACACTTCAATTTTCACTACTCATAATTTCTTTAGCCATTTTAACATCACAATTGTTCTTATTTTTCCTTAAATTACAATTAAAATCACCCACCACTATAATGTCCATATTTACGCAAGCATATTCAAGAATATTTGTAAACATCATTTTGCTCTCTTTTTTGTTACTTATGCATATAAAGCTATAATTCTATAAACATATTTTTCCATCTCATGTCTATTACCGTAGTTCAGCCTAGTTCCACTATGGTTACATCTAATATTTTAAATCTTTCTTGAGATAATATACATATGCCCGAGCATGTTTCTTTCCCCATCTTCCAAATTACCACACCATTTCAAAGTTTTTCAGTTTGTATTCTTTCTTCCTCTGTTAATAATCTGATATTTTCTAAAACAATAATATGTGCATCTACTGCAGCACACCATTGTAATATACCTATTCTCCTTTTAAGATTTTTCATACTGTTAACATTTAAAGTTAATATTTTCAGCTTTAAGAACAGTTAGTATAATAAAATGTTTATCCCTTTCCTTTCTTATTTTCTTTAAACATTATCTTTTTGAATTTTCTTTTCCTTTCTTTAACTCTTTTCCTAACAGATTATTTTTATTTCTTACCGTGGACCAATCAGCTTCTTTCTCACTTGCTTCCTGTGTTTCTTTTGCCTTGTTATTTTCTTTAACTTCATGTATAACCTCTTTATTAGTTACATCTTTTTGTACATTGTTCTTGTATAACACATTCTACTTTCTCTTTATCTTCATTTTTATTTTCATTTTCTTGCACATTCATTTCACATTCTAAGCATGAATGACCAGTATTGCCATATTGTTTGCACCTTAAATCACTTTTTTGCATTATGCCCTATTTTACCACATAAATAACATCTTTTTATCACATGCATTGATTAAATGATCATTTTCCACAAAAATAACAAGTTTTTGGTTGAGCCCTGTATTTCACAACCCCCTATTACCATGAACATTAATGATACTAGGTATGTGCATAACATTATTGTTTTCCATTTTCAGTATTACTCCACATTCCCATCTCCCAGTCCATAGTCCTTTTTCATCATATATTTTTGTAGTGTCCATTACTTCTTTACATATAGTTAAAACATGTTCTTTCAGTTCTTTTGCTTCAACTTCAGTCATAAACTGGATCATTATTTTTTTTTTTGCTTGTCTGAAAAAAAGCTTGCATGACATATCCTGACCATGGATAAATAATTTTCTTTTGTTCATATCCACACAAAAACTTTTTCATGGCCTGCCCAGTCTCAAATATCAAGTCACAAAAAGTCTCTTTATTAATTAAAATGAATGCTCGTACCTCTTTTCCAAATCCAAAGCTGAATCAGCCATATTTTCTTCCTGTTCCTCCTAGCTGCCTCCTTGCCTGACAGGAAACAGGAAGTTAGGATGTCTAACACACAAGTCATTCCCAATTACCAAGAGTAGGGGAAGTTCCCTGGTGTCCTGATTGAATTTCTCTGAGTTAGTATAAAGACCACCTCAGGTCCCCTTAAAGGAGGCCACTGACCTTGTGGAACAAACCTGATCAACAAAGTGAAAGTAAATAAAAGTGGATGCAGTGAGTAACATTGTCACCTCACAGCAGGAGGAGATTTAGTTTGGTTCTCAGCTACAATGTTGGGTACCTACTCTGTGGAGTCTACATGTTTTCCCTGTATTCATGTGGATTTTCTCTGAGTACATTAGTTTCCTCACACATCCCAATGATATGCACTAGATGGGCTGGTGACTCTAAATTGCCATTTGTGCAAATTATATGGAAGAAAGGCCTGCCAGTATATATCTATTCTGTACTTGCCTAGTAAATTCAGTGGACAGCAGTGGCTGTATGTGGGGTTGCAATACAAGTCAGTTGTGACATGATAGCATAGGATCAATGTGTGGCAATACAGTTTACTCTGAACTACTGCACAATGATACATCCTATACTGAGCCAACAGATATTGCCAATATACTGGCTGACAGATTCAGTGCTAGCTTTACCCCTCTCTCCCCCCCAAAGTACCAATCACAATACAGGTAGCTTGCCAGGCACCCAGTATTACTGCTCCACAGGTTAAAACAGCACTGTCTAAAGCCAAGAATACGGATTCTATGGGACTTGACAATATCCCTGGCTGTATTCTACATGAACTACAGAGTGAATTGGCACCTCACCTGTGTGCCCTGTTCAATCACAGCCTTACCTCAGGCTTGGTCTCTACCGAATGGTGCACTGCTACAGTCATCCCTCTCAACAAAGGAGGAGCAACTACAGACGCCGGGAATTATCACCCCATTAGCCTGATGAGCCTGATATGCAAAGCTATGGAAAGCATCATCATGGACCTAATAAAGAAGGATATAGTGAATCTCCAAACTCTGGATCCTACACAATTTGATTTTGTGAAGGGTAGATCATGCCTGCTCAACTTGGTCAACTTCTTTGAGTCAGTCACCAGAGCTGTGGATGAAGGCAAGGTGGTTCATACAGTCTACCTTGATCTGGCCAAGGCCTTTGATACCATTCCCCACTCAGGAATTATAGAAAAGCTCACTAAGCTAGGCATCAACCCCTATATCACAAGGTGGGTTGCAAACTGGCTCACAGATAGAGCCCACAGTGTGAAAGTAGCTGGCTCCAAGTCAGACTGCTAACCAGTCACAAGTTGAGTCCCGCAGGGTTCAGTTCTGGGTCCTCTCCTGTTTGGTATCTACTTCTCAGAAGTCCAGGCCAACATGAAGAGACTCTGGCTGACAAGGTTTGCAGACGATTGCAAGTTGGGAGCTATTATTAACTCCCCAAATGATGTTGACATCCTACAGAAAGGCCTCAATGAGACCAATGACTGGCATCAGAACCATGGCCTTAAGCTCAATGCCAAAAAATGTGTCGTCATCCTCTTTGGGAAAAACCCGGTTCCCTTGAATTACCACATTAATGGCAGTCAACTGAACACAGAAGGCGTTATAAGAGATCTGGGAACAAAGGCTGACAGCAACCTCTCTTTTGACCACCATGTTGCCACTGTGGTCAGAAAGTCCTTCTATGTGGCACATCTCATTACTAAGGGGTTTGCATCCAAGAAGAAAGAGGTCATTGTCTCCCTCTACTCTTCCCTCTTAGGCCAATCATTGAGTACAATGCCTCATTTGGCATGTACCTCACTAGACACCTGCAACAACTGGAGAGGCTGCAAAAGTACCTCACAAAGAGGCTCCTAGGCCTTAAACACTTGTCCTATATGGAAAGACTCAAAAAACTCCAACTATTCTCTGTCTCATATCGCCTACTTAGAGGCGATTTCTGCTTGACTTACAAAGCCATGTCTGACCCAGCTCTGTTAGAAATGCTACATCTAAAGAAATCCCATTCCCTCTGCACCACACACTCCAGAGACCTCAACCTCATTACCACAATCAACAGAACATGCTGGAGGGACAGGTTCATAACCCAGAGACTGCCCATGCTATGGAATAAACTTCCCATACATGTCAAGCAGAGCACCTCACAGACCCTTTTCATGAGAAATCTTGATGAGTGGATGAAAAATAGAAAATTCATCCTAGGATCACTCCAGTGGCTCTACTCGACAGAGGAACTAGGAACTAAGGTCGGGTGGCCTGATGCCAGGGTAATCCTATGTGCTAGGCTTGTAAAGGCTCCAGGGCCATTAGCCTAGTACACACCTATGAACCTATGAACCTATACATATATGCATACAAACACATATCTGTATGCTGTGGAATGCATCACTAAAGATCACACACACAATTCACTGAGACACATTTAATCTTAAAACACAGTCAAACCTATCTTTCATGAAAACAATATTTCCTCGACCCATTAAACTGGCTAAAAAAGGAAAAAAATGTATTTTTCCAATCAGTTAAACCACAAAAAAGACTAATAACTTACAGTTATAATTTGGTTGAATAGTGTCACTGTTAGGGAAAAGGTGTTTAATAGTTATAATTAGGTTGAATAGTGGCACTGTTAGGTAAAAGGTGTTTAATACCCTAATATGTAGGGTTAGAGATTGGGGGGTAGGGTTACAGTTAACACGCATGCATAAAGTTGGTGCAGTGGAGCTTCAACTAGATAAGATACACACACACGCACGCACACACATACACACACACACACACACACACACACACACACACACACACACACACACACACACACACACACACACACATACACACACACACACACACACACACACGATATGTTTTGTCATTACGACTCAGTCACCCTTGCTTTACATTCAATGTTGCACACTTCAGCTATTACACCACTTGACAAAACTTGCATTTCACTGATTTTGACACCAAAAAATTCTTTGATGAATGTTACATTTGATCAAATGTAACCATATTGTGGCAGAAAATAATTTAGCAGAGAAAGCCAGTTCATAAAATAATGATGATTTACCGATCAGAAAAAAAATACTGGTGGAAAAATGTATGGAGGAAGTAGCTGAAACTATATAAAGGATCTTTTATATTAGTCCCACAAAAGAAACATAAATTCTGCCATACATTAACACTGTTAATGGTGCTTTCAAACAGATTCCTTCTTTCTGGATTTCTAGTGGAAAGTGTCCAGGCGTCTTCAGACTGTTCTGAAATATATTCTCTTTTGCTGCTGCACACTCTCCAGAACTGCTGTGCCAGGCACAACTCCCCATCCAGGCAGCTTTCCTGACTAAAAGGGTCCGATTTCTCCTTTTATACATTACTTTAATGGAATAATTATTCATTAGCAACAGTTCATAATGGAAGCCTGTCTAGTGAATGCAAAAATGTAGCTGTCTTTCTTAAAGAAACTATACTATCAGTATTTTATACATTACAGTAAAGTCTCAGTTATCCAGAACTCAAACAATCAGAACTCTCAAGCAACTAGGGAAAAAATAGAAGAAATACAGTAAAATATTTGTGTGTTGCACTTTCTGCCCCCCCGCAGAAACATACCTCACGTTGTTAGAGTTTTAAGAGTTTTAAAAAGGAAGATAGGAATAAATTCCCTCTCTCCCCAAACTAAGAAAAAGTCAAACCAAACAAATAGAATAATAGCAACTCTCAAGCAACCAGAAACTACAGTTATCCGGCATCTACCACTACCCATGGCTGCTGGTTAACTGGGAATTTACTGTATGTCACTAGTTTTATAACATTTTATCATATAATAGGGTGAGAAGCACCATACAGTGTTACATTTGATCCCCCTCCAATTAACAATGCTGGATTTCATGGCCACTATATGGACTGTGAGACCTAGTCAGGTTATATGTATAGTGGCGGATCGAGCATCATTAGTGCTTTACAGTAAAGTTTGATATTCCCATTTTGTTGTTTATGTCAACATAGTATGGACAACCAGAATAAAGCCCTTGTGAGGGACATAGCACTTATTTGACAACACCACCTACATGATAGCCAATCATTACCTCTTGAAAGACAAATACTGGATCCCAGCTTTGCTTAGCTTGAAATTTAAAAAGCATATAGGGTGTTTTCCCCCCTCAAAGTTCTTTGAAAACATTACCTTCAATGACTACCTCTGATGTATCAGAATAAGCTGTGAAGAGTTTACCAAAAGCTGCGCATGTTAAAACAGTTGCAAACATAATGCTTCTTTCAACAATCTAAAAGTATAATAGCACTATCTGGCTATAGTGTCCATTTCACTTTAAGGAGCATCTTCCCCTTTATGAAATCTGTAACAGGTCATGTCATATATGAAAAAAATTGGGTACAAAGTTTTGATAGTTTCTGGTTAACATCAAGAATACCCTCATTTGCTTTTAAGGGTCTATCTCTTCCTGGGGCATATAAATTGCTCCTCCCATTGCATAACGTAAATATTTCACCTCTGTCATACCTTACTTGCTCTTGGAAGCATTGATTGTCAGCCTGGCTTGTCTCAGAAAGTATATCATGGCCTTTACCTTAGCTCAGATTGTCGTAGGATATCATCGAATTAAGTGGTAGCATATTTGACATGGGGCTTTAGGATTTAGTCAATTAATCTTTATGAGGTCACAGGAACACCACATAGTACTAAAGAAAGAGAGTGCACTGATCTAATCCTCCTGGAAATGAAAATGCTATCTTTTTCCTGCCTTCTTTTGCTACAGGGATATGTCAATAACCATTCGTCCCTCTAATGTAGTCAATAATCTTGCCTTCCCAAACCTTTTTATTAGTGAATCTAGTCTAGGCATTGGGTAGATGTCACGTTCTGAAATACAGTTCAGCTTTTTAAAATGTTTACAATGCTGGATTGTTCCATCAAGCTTTGGCACTAGCACAGTATGCTTGTTACATTTACTTACTACTACTGCTTTATATGCATTTCAAGTATTTTTATATTTCTGTTGCACAGCCTTTTTATGTGACTCAAAAATTGTGTAAGATTTTAAGTGAACCTTTTCTCTTGGAATGGTCTCAATGTCGTTTTGAATCAGGTTTTTTCTGTCAGGGAATTTTTACTGCAGGCACATATGTCAGTTTTCTTTCTCTACCATGTCCACCAGTTTCTGTCATTAAGCTAAATTCAGAATTCAGCACTTCTTTCCACATGTTTATAATGTTGATATGTTACATCTGCTCTGATTTATCTTTTCTGCCCTTCTCTTACCAGTTCATTCAACAATAAAGCTTACAACATTTATTTTTTTTTCGTGTGTTTCAAATGCACCTTTTATTTTAGTCACATTTTTCCTGTGGAAATGACCAAAATGAGTACCAGAATTTCCTAATCTTTGCATTTCTACTGTATAGCCATTGTTGTGTAGCCTGGGCTCTTCCCATATCTTCCTATATGATGGGCATCACCACTTTCAGCCAGGCTGGTAGAATGTTCAATGGCACTTTTAAATGTTTTTTTTTTCGTCTTCCTAACTTTCTTTTGCAGTATCTAACAGTCCTTAAGGGTGCCTGTCATGCACAAATTTAAAAGGACTAAAGCCTATCAAGGTTTATGGTGGTTAATCCTATTAGGCAGATATTTTATATGTTACCCAAAATACATAAAAACTTGAGGGAACGTCTGGGAAGATCTATTGTTTCAGGGAAGGGCTCTTTAACAGAGCCCCCTCTCTGCTTTTCTTACCAAATATCTTAAACCCCTTTTGGTATATGTTAGATCTAGAATTCATGACACTACACAATTCCTGAACATTATTCAAGCAATGCAATTGGAAGATAGGTGGCTTATGGTTACTATGGATATTTATGCTTTATATACCAATATTCCACACTAGGCGGGTTTACAGGCCCTTGAATACTGATTGACCAAGGGCTTCCATATGTAACCCTGGATTCAACACCTTTGTATTATGTCTTACAGCGCAAGGTTTGACCAAAAATGTTCTGTATTTTGACAATCAATGTTATTTACACCTTAAAGAAACTGCTATGGGGACTTCTTTTGCCCCCATTTATGCAGACCTTTTCATTGGTTATATTGAGTACCAGCTTATATATGACAGTTGTCATAATATATTTTTGGAATCAATGGACATATGGCGTTGATATTTAGATGACTGTTGGCTGGTGTGGCGCTCAGATGTGGAATATTTAATGGCATTTTTACAATATTTGAATGAGAACAATTGGGGTTCCACTTTACCATGAATTATCATCCCGACCTTTTTGGATGTACATATTACTGTGCTGGAAGATGAATCCCTTTCCACTTCGATTTTTCGCAAGCATCCTCAGTTTAACACCATGCTGCATGCTAGTAGCTGCCACCCACAACATATTTTTGAGAACATTCCCAAGTCTCAGTTCATGAGACTTAAGAGAATTTGTTCTTCTTTACGAAATTTGAACATCAAGCACAGGATATGCCACATAGATTTACCAACAGGGGCTATATTGGTTGGAAAGTTAGGAGGGCCCTTTATTCTTTGGAACAAGTCTCTAGATCTGAGTTATTTCAATATAAAGACAGAAATCCTGGAAGGAATCAACCAGTGAGATTTATAATGAATTATGGGATTAATTCAGTGTTTTTGCAGAAGTTTATACACTCTCATTGGGATGTGTTGACCATGGAAGATAAGTTGCAAGGGGTAATTGACAACAAATGTCGATTTGCCTATAGGAAGGGAAGGAAGTTAGGGGGTTGTTTTAATCATTTCAAAAAAGCAGGTGAGGTGACAACAGATAAATTACAAGGGGACACTGCATGGATTCCCAGCACAGTGGTGTTTTGCTTGTGGTCATTGCAGTTTCTGCAAGTATGTACCCAAGAAAAAGAGTTTCACCTCGTCTAATTGTTCACAGGTTTATGGTATTTTTGTTTATGGGACTTGTACTACTGACTGGGTGGTTTATTTAGTTCAATGTTCTTGTCCTGCATTTGACATAAGACAAACATTACATCCTTTTAAACTTAGGATTTCAGAACATTTGAGTGATGTTAAATGTGCCAGACTCACTAATGCGTTATGAAACATAGACGGCCAGATTTACTTTTACTATTATTGATAGAATATGGGCAGATAATACTTCAAAAGCTGGGTTACACTCTTTGCTTGATTACAAGGAATGTAAATGGATTATTAAATTGGGTGCACTTTTTCCACCTGGAATTAATGAACAGCTTTAAATATCAATTATGCTGCTAACTGGTGTAATATGGTATCAGAAGAGTGGAAGGACATGAGTATGTTACTTGTTGCACTGAGGAAGGCTGTTTGCTGAAACCGGTATGCTTATTTTTTGAATTTACCCTTGGGGTATATTAATACATGGGCTCAATAATAAAATTGTGCCCTTGAACTGTTCTTTGTATGCTGGTCTTCTTTTCTTGAAGTAAAACATTCCACTAACCCAGCAGTTTGTGGATAGTTTACAGTATTTTCATTTCCTTCACCTTAAAGCATTTGCAGAGTGAATTATTCAAGGTATAAATTAAGTTTGCTCTTTGCTGAGTACTTCCTTAGGTATCAATACTCTGGAAAGTAATAAGACTAATTTCCCAGCTTTAGAATTAGCAATGCCTTATATAGGGGATAGCCTTGGGGTATACAGTTGCATACTTAAAAAAAAAAAAAAAAAAAAAAAAAAAAAGATATATTGAAACTAGTTGCTGGATTTTTCCAGTGGTTACACAATATCCATGGCAGTGTGCTCAAATGACATCTCTAGACGAGTTATTTGAAAAAAAAGATTTTTTAAGCCTGGATGAAAGGGCTTTCTTCAGGCATTTAGGGTATCCAGCATAAACGTTCTCAACTTATTTTATTATTCTTGACCAGTAAAATTTTGCTAGAGTTTCTGCTTTCGTCTTGTCCTTTCCTACTCATCATCTCAATACATGCTACATGCTTGCCTCTTCACTAGGTTTCTGAAAGGTTTGAATACTAAAAGGTTTTTTTTTTTCACACTCTTTCCTCTCACTGTCTTCCCTCGTTTCTGATGATAAGAATTGTCTGAGTGTGGCCATCAGGGTTGCTTAGCAAGTTTTTACTTATAGCCCTACCTCCCTGCTCATTCTCGGATAAGCAGAGGAAAGGATGCAGTGGGCTGGCAGTGCTGGTTGTTACTTAATTCTGCAAGTAGCAAAAACCTACCCTCACCTCAAGAGAGGCACTAATGGTGGACATGTTACTTCCTCACTGTCCTTACTTTGTACAAGAAATCATTTTGTAACAAAGTATAGACAAGAAGTGGGAATATTTTGTTCAGCTGTTTCCCCAACAACTTTAACAATATCTACCCTGCTCTGCTTAAAGTGTCATGCTCCCATAGTGCCTTGTTAAAGTTTATCTGGCTTACCCAGATGTTAGCCAAATCTGGGCTGTCTTTGTGGTCAGTCTGTTCTGAGGTAGAAGGCACTGTCTCCTCTCCTGCAGGTACAGACTCTGAGATCTTAGTGTCTAAATATTTTCTTAAGAAAAGCAACTTATACTAGTACTCTTGTGCATTACTTGCTAGGAGAGTGGCCTAATGGTTAAGGTTTTTGCCGTACAAACACAACGTGCAGGGTTTGAGTCTCACAAGGGATAACTGACTAGGCTTAAAATGGCTCACAAGGGCAGTTAGCGTTGTACTTATCTATGAACTTTTGCTTACTTATTTTTCCTTCTTCTTTTCCTCTGTGAACCTGATGAATGTAAATCTGCTTCTACTTAAGACTCCTGTACTTTGACCAGGAATATCATTAAGGTTCTGCACAAGGTTATCTTATCTCTCAGTGTGATTTCTTCTGTTTCATTCCTAGTTTTGGCTTTGCTCCCTCTGTCACAGTGAGACAGAGCATCACCCTCTCCATTTATTTTTCTCCTTTAGGATGTTTTAATTTTGCAAAGGGTCTATTTTTGCTTTTACTTTATTTCATTTTTTTCAGATATCTGTTGCCTAGAACCTTCCCTTATTTGAGGTTTCTGTCTTAGGCTGATAGGTGCTGGATTAGAACTCTGATTGGATAATGTTTCTTCTTTTACAACCCTGATGAAGTCTTTCTTATTTGTTATAATTCTTTTTCTCAGCAGTCAATTACTCTGTAGAACTTTCCATTTCTGAATCTTTCTATTTTAGTTTGGCAGAACGTTTAGAATTCTTTTCATACAATACATTTCCTGACTCCTCTAACTTCATGCCTCTGGAATGCACCCTTTTAACGAGTAATTTTTTTTCTTCAGTCTTGTCATTTCTGCTCCCCACCTGTAACACTTTTACGGTGCAAAGACACTACTACACCCCACTTTGTAAGAATTTCAGGTGTCAGTACTTGACTGTATAACTCCCTTATTTCTACTGCTTCTGCTCCTGCAGGCTAGTATCCAATAGAATTATTCTGATCTATAACTTTAAATGGTTTACCATCGTTTCTGTGAAAGACATTCTGTCAGCAGTTATACTGCCGAAAATCAGAATGTCGTGCACAAAATATAAAGTGTATTGGATAGTCGAACACTTATGCAAATACAGTACTGCATTAGCATAAGTGTGTTCGAGTGTATGCACGGAGATCGCAATACAGTGGGGATTGGAAATTCATCCATATCCCCACTGTAGTGCGATCTCAGAGTTGGAATATATTAGTAGCAGGGGGTGTTGCTGGCGCAAAGGGGCTCGCCCCCCCCCCTGCAAAAATGTGATATGTGGTATAGGAGTTTGACTTACATCAGCTCCTATATGGCTATCATGTGACATTTTCGGCGACAATGTCGACTCAAATGTGTCGATCATTTGGGGCGACATCGTGTACGTTAGAAAAGTTTGGTTTCGGTTTAACTTTTCGTTATTTCAAACAGGAAATGTTTTGCAGTTTGAAATAACAACAGTAAACTGCTTTAAATGGTGTATGTTTTTCCTCTCTCTGTATCCTTAGACACTTTTTGCATTTGTCAGACTTTCTAATACTATGCCTTGATCTTTGTTAGTGTCATACATTCTTATAAATGTGTCTAGTGGTTGTTCCAGCTTCCTTTTCAGATAATATATCTATCTATCTATATTATATATATATCTATATATCTTTCCACTGCCTCCACAAATCTTTAAAGAGGGAAAATCGTTCCACATTACATCATGTTACATTGGAAATGGCAACCACACAGTGAACTGCCTTTCCAAACCCAGACTATATTTCTGCTTGAGTAATGGAATACTGTTTCTTGTCTCCATGAATGGAGAATGCTTCAGCTGCAATTTTAGTAAAAAATGTTTTAACAAACATGCTGTGCCTTTGTAAGAATAAACATACTGCCTGAGTCTAGCAATACCTGCAGCTTGCTGCCATGAATTTAAATATTAAACTTAAATAATTTTGCAATAGCAGAAAGCTGACTCAACTGTTTCAGCTAATATGAAACATCAACTTTCTTAAATTAGTAGGCAAAGCCATTTTAAATTTATCAAAGGCTAATATTTCTATCATTTTAGTATTTTGACCATTATGAACTAACAATAATTTTAGCATATGCTTTAAATTATACAATTGAGATCTTATTGTTTTGTTAGGAGAAATTGTCCCACTATGAAATTTTTGAGCATATAACAGTGCAACACCATCTTCAGCTAACATTGTTTCCTTTAGTTTTATAATTGTCTTGGTAGTCAGTTCCTTCTATGTCCATGAAAGCCTTCAAAAGTTCACCAGTTAGCTGAGCTGACAGGATTCTAGCCCAGTCACTTTGCCCCCATCCCTCCTAGTGGACGCGCTGTTTGAGGGTCACATGATACACCTTCAGGTCTTCCTCCTTTATTAGTTGTTTGAGAGATTAAATTGTCTTTCTTATTGCTAGAGAACTGGAATGTGTCTCCATCCCATCAGTTGTAATAATAGTCAAAAGCAGTTGTTCTATGGCTAACATTTTAGCACAGGAACAAATACAGATACACTCTACATAGTACTTCCACCCAGCACCATAGCACTGCTGTCTCTCCACCTGAGGAAAATTCTCTGTGTTTGTTCAGTTTGTGAAAGGAATAACTTCGGATCCTTTTTGGGGCAAAAAACGGTGCCAAATTTTCCCACTGCACCCACCAGTTTTGTATATAACAATGCAGCAGAGACCATCAGTGAATAAAAAATGAAGGTTTATTGGACAAGAAACAAAATACAGGTACTGACTATTCTTATATACAGATATGAAATCAAAACAAAAAACAAACCAATGAAACAGGAGAGCGAAGCGAGTCCAGGAAACCTCAGGAAGCCAAAAGTAGTGTAAACGTATTTTATTAGAAACGTTTTCGCTTCTGTACAACAGAAGCTTCTTCAGACAAAGAGAAACACCAAATAACCACTGTTTAAATCCTATACTGTTGCTACCATGATGTCATTTCCTTGACAACCAGGATAATTAATTCATGGTTTACTAAAAACACTATTTTCTATAAAAATATACATTTACCATCAAACACAAATAAAATAATGTAAATTATCACATTAAAAAAGTGTTATATTAACCGCTTCAATAACCAAAGGTAATATTGTAAATATTATAAATAAAAACAATCTGGTAAAAACCGGCTAACAGTGTTGAGCACCTTTTTAAAGGCATAAGGTTTTATAAAAACATATTGAAGGAATACTTAACAAAAAAAGAGACCCTATCTTAGTCAAGAAAAATAAAGGGGTAGGAATTTCATGTAATCAACTCTTAACAGATAGAGTACACATTTAATACCTAAGGTAGCTTTTGTATTTTAAAACAACAGAAATGTTGCAGGCTTCATTTAACCCAGGAGTAGAGAAAGCATTTAATAACAGTTGCCATTCCAATTCCTTTATTTCAAGCAGAAGGGGTTGAGGACCCCCTCTAATCCCAACCCTTACAAGGTCGATGCCCATGAAACAAAAACTGTGCCCAACATGATCTAAAATGTGCTTCGAGAGGGCATTATCAACTTTTTTATTTTTTATGGCATAATTATGTTGGTAAACCCGCTCCCGTAACCTACGGTCCGTTTTACCAACATAAAATGCAGGGCAACAGTTACAAAACGCAATGTAAACAACCGACCTAGTGTCACAACAAATCTTGTGTTTAATATTAAATTTTTCACCTTTAATGGTAAAAGAACTCCCTACCCTCAAAAGTCTACACCAATTACAGGCCCCACAGGTGTATGTCCCAGTTTGTCTAGATGTAGAATATAAAAAATCCCCTGTTTGCAACAACTCTTTTAAGTTCCTGCCCCTCTTAAACACAAAAGAGGGGAAGGGGCCCAAAATGTCGGATAGAAGGGCATTATTTAAAATAAAATGCCAGTTCTTCTTAACAATAGAACACATACTATTAACATGTCTATTGTGTGTAATAATTAAACTAGTCTTAAAGTCACAAGGTGGCATGAGTTGGCCATAAGAGGGGCTACTGAGTTCATGTTGAATAGATACAGGTTCCATACTACAAGGGGACACACCCAAAGGTTCTGTGGTGCCAAGGGTAACCTGTTTACTGCCCTGAAGGAGAGGTTGGTAAAATCCAAGGTCTCTTTTTAAGGAAACTTCACCAATTAGATTATCTAATAACTCAATAGGGTATCCCCTATTCAAAAACATATTTTTAAGGGTGGAACACTCATCTTCAAAGGCCGCTAAGGTGTTGCACATGCGTGTAGCTCTAACTAGCTGGCCCTTAACAATTGACCTCCTCTGTTTCCAAGGATGGTTGCTTGAAAAATGTAAGAAAGCATTGCAATAAGTAGGCTTCCTAAAAATACTGGAAAGGAGTCGATTATTATAAAGGTCTTTAACTAATTTAACATCAAGATAATCGATTTCACTGACTGAAAAATGATAAGTAAATTTTAAAAAAGTAGATGACTCATTCATATATTTGATCAAATTTACAGCAACATCTTCATCGCCCTGAATGAGTACAAACACATCATCTAAAAAGCGTGTGTAAAACTTAATAACATTTTTAAACTGAGGGTTGTTTTGTTTCTTACATTTTTCAAGCAACCATCCTTGGAAACAGAGGAGGTCAGTTGTTAAGGGCCAGCTAGTTAGAGCTACATGCATGTGCAACACCTTAGCGGCCTTTGAAGATGAGTGTTCCACCCTTAAAAATATGTTTTTGAATAGGGGATACCCTATTGAGTTATTAGATAATCTAATTGGTGAAGTTTCCTTAAAAAGAGACCTTGGATTTTACCAACCTCTCCTTCAGGGCAGTAAACAGGTTACCCTTGGCACCACAGAACCTTTGGGTGTGTCCCCTTGTAGTATGGAACCTGTATCTATTCAACATGAACTCAGTAGCCCCTCTTATGGCCAACTCATGCCACCTTGTGACTTTAAGACTAGTTTAATTATTACACACAATAGACATGTTAATAGTATATGTTCTATTGTTAAGAAGAACTGGCATTTTATTTTAAATAATGCCCTTCTATCCGACATTTTGGGCCCCTTCCCCTCTTTTGTGTTTAAGAGGGGCAGGAACTTAAAAGAGTTGTTGCAAACAGGGGATTTTTTATATTCTACATCTAGACAAACTGGGACATACACCTGTGGGGCCTGTAATTGGTGTAGACTTTTGAGGGTAGGGAGTTCTTTTACCATTAAAGGTGAAAAATTTAATATTAAACACAAGATTTGTTGTGACACTAGGTCGGTTGTTTACATTGCGTTTTGTAACTGTTGCCCTGCATTTTATGTTGGTAAAACGGACCGTAGGTTACGGGAGCGGGTTTACCAACATAATTATGCCATAAAAAATAAAAAAGTTGATAATGCCCTCTCGAAGCACATTTTAGATCATGTTGGGCACAGTTTTGTTTCATGGGCATCGACCTTGTAAGGGTTGGGATTAGAGGGGGTCCCCAACCCCTTCTGCTTGAAATAAAGGAATTGGAATGGCAACTGTTATTAAATGCTTTCTCTACTCCTGGGTTAAATGAAGCCTGCAACATTTCTGTTGTTTTAAAATACAAAAGCTACCTTAGGTATTAAATGTGTACTCTATCTGTTAAGAGTTGATTACATGAAATTCCTACCCCTTTATTTTTCTTGACTAAGATAGGGTCTCTTTTTTTGTTAAGTATTCCTTCAATATGTTTTTATAAAACCTTATGCCTTTAAAAAGGTGCTCAACACTGTTAGCCGGTTTTTACCAGATTGTTTTTATTTATAATATTTACAATATTACCTTTGGTTATTGAAGCGGTTAATATAACACTTTTTTAATGTGATACTTTACATTATTTTATTTGTGTTTGATGGTAAATGTATATTTTTATAGAAAATAGTGTTTTTAGTAAACCATGAATTAATTATCCTGGTTGTCAAGGAAATGACATCATGGTAGCAACAGTATAGGATTTAAACAGTGGTTATTTGGCGTTTCTCTTTGTCTGAAGAAGCTTCTGTTGTACAGAAGTGAAAACGTTTCTAATAAAATACGTTTACACTACTTTTGGCTTCCCGAGGTTTTCCTGGACTCGTTTCGCTTTCCTGTTTCATATACAGATATGAAGTAACAGAAGCTACATAAAGGACCCTTTCTGTTAATCCTATAAGGAAAAAAAAAATCACAGTTTCCCGTATTAGTTTTAACATAGTTGGAAAGCGATTTCAACCAGTTTCCTTCTTTCTGGATTTAAGTGGATGATGTCCAGGCTTCTGCATGCTATTCTGAAATGTCTTCTCCTTTATTGCAGCACACTCTCCAGACTGGCTTTTCCAGACATAAACTGCTTGACTATATGAAGTGAGACATGATCGAGCTCACTGATTATATGTCTGAGGCAGGTATGAGCCTAGTGCTGAACAGCAAACTACCGACTCCAAGGATGATGCCACATTACGAACAGAAAATTATTTTAACAATTGGCATAGCTTCTAATGTCACTCCAGAAGTATACAATATTTGATGACCTGGGAGGACATGGTTGACTGACCCCGCTGCTTTGCCAGGGATGGTCTGCATTTATCCCCTCAAGACTTTAGGATATTGGCAAAGACCTTTTCAACACCCATAGTGCCTTTTTAGGCCATGCCAAACTAATAAACTTGCTGACTTAACTGAACCTATGAAGGAATATCTTAAGGTGGTATTGCTCACTGCTAGAAGTCTTAACAGGAAACTCCACTCCTGCAAGCCTTCCTCTTCCTGGAGTGTGTAGACATCTGTGTAATAACAGAGACATGTTTTTAAAGTCTCTAAGAGTACCCCAGCAGTGTGAGGTTATGATGCCTTTCACACCTTTAGACAAGTTACTGCACAGGAGGGAACTAAAGCTGGAGGAGTGTCTGTCTATACCAAGATTAATCTCAAATCCAGGCTAGTTAAAGTGTATGACCCACTGGAACTCAAACGTGCAACTCACCATAAGCAGGGTGCTGTACCATATTCTTGCAACATATAGGTCCCGCTCCATGTCCCAGGAAACCCATACTACCTATCTCAACGTACTAGGGTCCCTCACAATTCAACCCAATATGATATTTATTTATTTAATTGTATTTACCAGGATAGTCTGACTGGGTGATAGCTAATTTTCAGCAGAGGCCCGGGAAGAAAAGCTCCAGTACAGGCTTAATTAGTTATTACAAAAATTATACAGTGAACAATAACTGGATTATACAGTAAGTAGAATATTTACAAAATAAAAAATTTTACAGAGTACAAGCTTTTGAAGAATTTACAAAAACAGTGAACTATATTTAGAAGGTTTTATAAGAACACAGAACAAGAAAGAAGCTATTAGGTGAGTGTTTTTAGGAGAAACTGATAAGAAAACATAATGAGAAAAATTTTCATGGAGGATCTCAACTGTTCCTCTACAAATTGGGAAACCTACACTACTTCTAATTCACAAGCCCAGTGATTCCTAAACTTTGTTAATACCAACATGTTGGAACAGTTGGTCCATTCTCCTACCAGAGTACATAATTCCTTGACCTTGTACTCATGAACATGGGGCGGGGGGGGGTCAATGTTCCTCATCCAATGTAATATCTTTGGTCATCAGATCTGACCATAAAGCAATATTACTTGAAATAAAAATTAAATCTGGGGATCCAGCAAAACCAAATTTTTTTAAGAATTATTCCAAGGCTAACCTCTCTCTACTAAGCAACACCTTGGCTAAATTCCAATCACCCCCAAACCCAGTAAACATCATAGAATACACTGAGCTATTTACAAAATTTCTGTACACCCATACTGATAGCTGTATAGATTGAGCTGTGCCCACTCATATTAAGAATAAGACAAACACAAAAGACAAGCCACCCTGGTAGAATCACACTATCAGTCAGTTATAAAATCTTGGTCAAGCATAGTAGGAACAAATCCATACATACTAAAAACCCTCTGACCAATCTAAATGGGCAGCTAAGAGGGTTAAGTATACTTTAAAGGCTAACTTTGAAGTAAAAATAGCTTCTCAGCCAAAAGACAACCAAAAACCTTTCTACAGCTATGTCCGTAACCTCAGAGGAAATACACAACAATGTGCAGAACTTATTGTAAATGGCATCACCCACACTGAACTGGAGGCAATTGCCAACCTTTTGGCTAACAGGTTCAGCTCAAATTTCTCCCTGCACTCCCCCCAATAGTCCAAAGGAAATACTTCATAACACAACCCTCCCTCAATCATTCTAAAGAACAGGTCATTAATGCACTTTCTAAAGCCAAAGCACTGCATCAATGGGCCCAGATAACATCCCAAGATGCTTAATAAATAGCATGAAAGATGACCTGTCTGGTCCACTTGAATCACTTTTCAACTGGAGCCTTCAGTCAGGTTTTGGCCCAAGGAATGGAAGATGGTCACAGTCATTCCCCTGCACAAAGGAGGCCCAACCACTGAGACAGGTAACTACAGGCCCATAAGTCTTACCAGACCCACCTAATATGTAAGGTCATGAGAAGAATCATCATGGGCATGATAAATGAGGACATAGGTAACCTGCAAATGCTGGATCCATCACAGTTTAGCTTTGTTAAAAGAAGGTTATGCCTCTTAAATTTGATGGAATTTTTTGAGAGTGTCGCCAAAGCATTGGATGACGGTAAGTGTGCACACAGCTTACCTCGACCTGGCCAAAGCATTTGGTGCAATGCCCCACTCAGGCATTATAGACCTGTGGTACAGGCTTCTCATCCATGTGAAGCAGAGTTTGTCTATTACCATTTTAAGCACAACCTTGACAAGTGAATGGGGAATAGGAAATTTACACAGGGCCTAGCACCTATGTCCATTATGGACAGAGGTAGCTTGTAAATACCTGACCATCAGTATCTTATTTAGATGCAGGACATCATTATTCTTTCAGGAAATCTTGGCTAGGCTTAGAAAGACCCCTTGGGTCACTAGCCTAGTAACAGTCTATGAATTTATGAATCTATGAAATGGAGTTTAAGCATGATAATGACATAAAGAAATATGAAATGAGGTCTTAATATCAGAATTCACAACAGGAAAAGAAGGATGGGGGCATTGCTCTTAAGTGAAGAAGGCTGAGGGAAATGAGAGATGGATAGAGGAACCAGGAGGAAGGAAGGGAGCATCTAAAAATGGCCTTGATGGAATGCCAATCAAAGTGCTAAAACCTAGTATGTATCCTTTCCAGTGACTAAGTAAAAGATAATTAAAAAACAGTTTAATCTGTCCTCTTGTTCAGGGTAAGAACCATTCCAGATAACTTCAGGTCAGTCATCCTGTTATTAGTGCTCAGGCAGGTGATGGAGAGCATCCTCTGGAGAAAGGCATGAAGACTTTCATAAAGACAGCCATTTTCAGAACCCAAACTAGCATGACTTCACTGATAAAAAGAACTTCTAGTCGGGTTTCAAAGATGGCCGCTGACTAGACTGCTCCCTATTCATTGAGCTCCTCACTGCTATGTAATTACCGGCTACTTTTAACTACTTTTAAGCGAAATTTCTCCACAGTTTTTTTTACAGAAATTATCTCTGATACAAATCCTTCACTTTGGGATTGTTTATTTTTGGAAAAAGGTAAATTTTTGGATTATTTTACCTCAGAATACTTTTGGCTTCAACAGTCTTCGGACAAGTGCACTCCAGATGCTTATCTCTGTGTCAGTTTCTCTGTTTTCACACCTCTAACCTGGGCATGGCTGGCAACTCAGATTCCATGGATGCACAGACAACTAAGGCCAAATTCTCTTCTATGCTTTCTCCAGAGAAGGACACTAGCTCCAAGAGACTTAAAACCTCTAAATCATCTACTGAAATCATAAAAGTAAGTGCAAAAGAAAAAAATGATTCTAATTTTCATTTAGAAGACTTAAAAATGGCATTACAACCCATTCAGAGTGCTATACAGAATTTTTCTGACCAATTTACCTTTTTTTTGGTAAAACTTTAAAACAGATTAATGAAAGAATGGACATTCTTGAAAATAAGTATTTAGCCATAGAAATAAGAGCAGAATCTATTGAAAATGACTTAAAATCTAAAGATAATCTAATTGCTGATTTACAAGCTAAAGTTCTGGATTTGGAGGCAAGGAGCCGGAGAAATAACATAATAATTAGAGGATTGCCGGAATCTTATGAAAATCAAAACTTAATTTCAGTGACTAAACAAATATTTGAGGCTCTACTTAATTGTGAAACAAATACAAAAACTTTAACTGTAGAAAGAGCACACAGAGCCCTGCATGTTAGACAAGACTCTACTTCACCTCGGATTATATACACAAGGTTATTAAACTTTCAAGACACCCAGCGTATCTTAGAAGCAGCCAAAAGTAAAAAATATCTCATCTGGAATAAACATAAATTGACTTTTTCACAGGATTTACCAGCTCAAATAAAATTAAACAGACAAAAACTGTCTCCATTCTGTGCAGACCTGATTAAAAGGGGAATAAAATTTAGGATGCGTTATCCTAATACTCTTTCCTTCAACTATAATGACAGGACTTATGTGTTCACAGACCCACAAGAAGCAAAAGACATATTCTTAAAAGTATTCAAGGCTCTTCCTGCTAATGACACACAAAAATAAAACTCATAATTATTGTAAGTGCATTTGATGTTTTAAGTTTGTGAGCTAACCTTTAATACTATGTCTTTTTTTTCTTTTTTTCAAAATATTGATTATATGACATAGCTTTGACAGGTGAAAAAATAACTCAGCTTTTTTGTATATAAAACATGTGTTTTAATGTTTCTTGGAGTTGTCGCAAACTCACATATTAATATTCCAGTATGTTACGCCTTTACAATATACCAACATCAACTTGGCATTGTTTACATGACAAAGTAATGTTTCTTCATCTAAGAATACATCAGCAGAATGGAGGGAATAATATCTGGTCTCTCATGCTACATAGAGTCACTAATCTTCACTGAATGCCTTGGTTTTGTCTCTGGAATTATTCATGAGCCTTTTACCTTGGTGTATACTCTCTGGATGTCACTAGTGACGCTAGGGTAATACAATTATTTTTATCTGATCAGAATTGTGTTGCTCATGCTGCATACTCTGTGGTCTGATGACAAGTCTTCGGAAAGAAAGCTGAAAAGGATGTAAACATTTGTTCGCGATTGTCTGCTTGCACAGAATATGGTTTCTTGTTCCACTGATATCCCGCATTTGAAGAACTGCTGATTTCATCCTTGGAAACTGTGTTTTGACTTCAGCAGCACTGTTTCTCGCAAGTAAGTGGCTTTCTTTCTTGTAGGTTGTGACAGTGCGCTTTACATGATTCAAGAAGTCTTCTTCTCGTACTGGACTGGTACTACATGCGTGCGGAAGCATTTAAGCCTTTATATCTAACTTTTAAGCTAAAACACTGTGTAATATAGATTGAAAACTTGTTTTTAGCTATAACTTTTACATGTAGTTGGCGCATAACAAATCTAATATTCAGGAGATAATTTATTCTACACATCTATTATCTACTAAGCGCTGACAACTTTAAATGCGATCTACAAGAACACTTATTGTGCTTAATATGCTGCAGTTGGTATATTGGGCCAATTGCGAAAAATGTGGAATATTTTATTTTTATAATTGAGGTATATATTTTCTGTTAAAAATATATTTTCACTTGTATACTTTTAATGACAATACTGGAAGTGTTAGGGTGTAATATTACCCTATAGGGTTAGTTGAAGCCCTTGGTAATTATCACAGTATACATTAATGCATTTTCTCATATTATACTTACATTTATGATAAATATTAAAATATCATCCTACATATTATATGTATGTTATGTTAAAGAATATGAGACTCAGGTGATTTCAATGATATTGATTGACCTTTTACTAGACTTACTGATGTTCTCATTACTAATTGGATTTTCATATACCTGTGTCATACAATTTGTTTTTAAAGATAGTAAAGATGATTAATCAGAGATACTCTGTTTAAAGGATTTAGTAATACAAAGCAATATAGTGTATATTTGAATGTGAAGATCTTAAATCCTTAATTACATTAATCCTTTTTGATTATAGACATATTCGTATATTGCTACACATACATGTATGATCTTTACATGTATAAATATATTAATGTTGCACCAATTAAATTTTTATCTTACTAACATTTTACATCATAGATATATACTGTAGTACAAGATTAACTACATATATACTCTGGTCACAATTATATTTAAATTTACAGGAGTTTTTTGAGTACATTTTTGAATGGGGAATGTATATGTCGGGCATCTTGTTTTTGGATAGCTGTGTAAATATGTTTAGTTTTGTTAACCTGGTTATAGTCCTTTTTAGGACTTTACTTACATTTTCTTCACATATATATGTGATTTTGGTAACCATGTTTTTAAATTGTATATGTAGTTATTTTCATCTTCCCTTGGTAGATAGGTTTAGGTGGGTAGGCACTGGGGTAGGGAAGAGCAAAACTTATGAGGTTAGAGTTAACTTTGCATTAAAACATACACCTATAGGTATTATTTGTTATAATGAGACTAAGTTTGGTTTAATTTCCACATTTATACTTTAGTTAATCACAAACAATCTATATTTTAACATCTTCTTTAACAGACCTTTAATAATTATATGACTAATTTATTAATAATTGATTCCTGGAACGTAAGGAGGATCCAAAATAAAGATAAGAAATCCTTATTATATCATTTAATGTATAAATCACAAGCCAATATATGTTTTTTGCAAGAAACACATATTCTTAGGGATGACTGGGACAAAGTAAGAAATAAAAAATGGATTAAGGAAATATTAGCTTCAGGGGACACTTCTAACTCTAGGGGGGTGGCTATTATAGTTAAGCAAAAATTCCAAGGAACTATTATTGAAGAAAAATATGACGATAAAGGTAGATGGTGCTATTTTACAGCTTTCACGCATAATTTGGACAAACCACTACTGATACTAAATCTTTATGGCCCTTGTAGTGATCAACATACTTTTATATTTCAGATTTACAACATACTTTCATCATACAAAGATCACTTTGTTATTTTGGGAGGGGATTGGAATGCTGTAATTAACCCAGTCATAGATCGTACAAGTTATTCCTCTTCATATAATCAGCAAGCATCCTTTGCTTTGGAGGACTTAATATTAGAGTATAATCTTATAGACCCTCTACAACTCACTAAATACTCAAAATTGATACTTATACCTATTATTCTAAATGCTATCATTCATGGTCTAGATTGGATTTTTTTCTTATTTCAAATTCCCTTTCACAGTTATTAATGGATTTCACTACCGAACCTAGATTTCTATCTGATCACTCTAGAATCTTAGTAAAATTAAATCTAAATTTTAACCTGAGTCATAAACTCAAAAGGAATAACTGGACATTAAACAATAACTTGCTCTCTAACGAAGAAATTAATAAAATATGTATAGAAATAATTCAGGAAATGGAAAATGAGTTAGATTCAACAGATATTCCCTATGATGTGCAGTGGGAGGCATGCAAAGCTAGGTTAAGGGGAATGTTTATTGGTAAGGCTGCATATCTTAAAAAACAACTTAATAGTAAAGAAAGATGTTTAAAACTGAATATTCAATCTCTTGAAAATCAATATTGGCTAAATCCGGACCCCTCATATGAAAAGCAGATTATAGACTTACAAAAGGAACTTATTTTACTACATCAAAACAATCTTTCAATATTGGAGCAAAGATTATTAGCGACTTACTCAGAATGGGCCCAAATTCCTTCCAAAACCTTGGCAAGAATAATTAAGAAAAATTTTGAGAGATCTAAAATATCGCCCATACAATATAAAGATCAAATATATAGTACGGACAAGGAAGTTTTGCATCTCTTCTCATCACTTTATACAGAGTTATATTCTAAATATTTTAATTCTATAAATAATAGTCATATAAATAGTTTTTTAAGTTCCATAATATTTCCCACGTTAAATGAAAAACAGCAAAATACTCTTTCATCTCCTCTTACTCTTTTAGAAATTACAGAGTCAATTGATAGGCTAAAGATTGGCAAATCCCCGGGCCCTGATGGTTTTACACCTAACTTTTTTAAATCCTTTAAAACAGTAATTGCTCCCTTTCTCCTTAAAGTATATAACTATATAATTATAAATGACATATCTGATCTCCACTGGAACACTTCAAAAACTATACTAATTCTGAAAAATAGTAAAGATAAGACTGACCCCCGCAACTATAGACCGATTTCATTAATCAATGTAGATATTAAGATTCTGTCTTCGATTCTTGCTAAGAGATTGGAAAATGTCCTTTCATCAATAATTTCACCAGATCAGACAGGTTTTATGTCCCATAGACACATATGGGAAAACACCTTGACCTTGGAATCTATTATACATCTTACAAAACATGATAATAACCCATTGTATGCACTGATCTTGGATGCATCAAATGCATTTGATAAAGTGTGTTGGAATTTTCTCTTTCAGACTATGTCATGTTTTAATTTCCCCATTACATTTATAAATTTTATCAAAACTCTGTATAAAAAATCCTTTACTAGACTATATATTAACGGAATCACTTCAAATCCTATAAAGCTGACTAATGGTACGAGACAGGGTTGTCCTTTATCTCCTTTTCTTTTTAACATATATTTGGAACCTTTACTTTTGTACATATCACAAAATACATTTCACAAAATTCCTAGGATTCTTAACAATAATTTATTTTTCTCTGCCTTTGCGGACGACTTAGTTATATTCTTTCAAACTCCTCTCTCAGATTTTAAAAAGATTATGAATTCTATTGAGAAATTTTCTCTTGCATCGGACTATCACATTAATCCTCAAAAGACTCATATTTTTCCTTTGAATTATTTAGCTCATAAATCTTACTTATTCCCTGATTCTCATTTCCATATTACATACGGGGTTAAATATCTGGGTATTCATATGGAGCATAATAGCCTATCTTCATTTCAAAATAACTTATATAAATTATGGTCAACAATAATGCTAGATATGCGTAGATGGGAACTTTTGAATCTTTCACTTCTATCAAAAGTTGCCATAATCAAAATGAATATCCTTCCTAAATTTTTGTACCAATTTAGTTCTTCAGATCAAATAATCCCAAAATCTTTTTTTGACAAAGTTAATAAAGAACTAGCTAAATTTTTGTGGTTCCCTAAGGTAGTTAGAATATCTTATTCTAAATTATCATCTTCCAAAGATAGGGGGGGGGGGTTAGGTTTGCCAAATTTTTATCTTTATTACTTAATTGTTTTGGCAAATAAACTTTTGTCCATTTCTAAAATGAATAACATTCACAATAATAATACATCTAATTGGGTTAGGATTTGGAATCAATATATTATATCCAAGAACATAAACCCTGATGCCTTTCCTTTCATATCTACTGATATCTTGAACACCCTCAAAGTCTCGATTTTCCTAAAACATAAGCTCAATGCATTCCAGGAATTATTAAAACTAATCAAAATGGATAAGATTTCATATATACTTCAACCAATTCACCTGAACCCAAATTTTAAGCTGGATAATACATCGTTTAACCTTTCAAATTATCCCCTTATAAAAAATATTAAGGTTTGGACATTTCTGAAATATAAAGACGTGTCCCTGGCTGAACTACGTAAGATTCTGAATGTCAACTGTACTTATACTACAATACTACGCCAAATAAGGGATGTGGTTATAAATAATCACAATCTTATGATGCCAAGAGAACAAGATCTCAATAATTTGGAATTGATAATTAAAACATTATTACTACCTGAGAAAATGTTGTCAAAATCTTATAATTTATTAACTAAATTAATACAAGATTAAGTCATGTCTTTTCTCGAACTTTTGGGTTATTCATAACCCTCATTTAACAGACAACCAAAAACCTTTGGCCATTAGAAATACTCTGGAATACTCTCCTTTCAAGAATTTGGTTTATACCCAACTGATGATTAATAACAATGCTTATTATACTCCTTCCAAACTTAACAAATTTGACGTGAACAAGTCTCCATCATGCCCTTGTTGCTCTTTTCCCAAAGCCGACCTTTTACACATTTTTTGGTATTGCCACTTTTCACAAAAACTTTGGACTTCCTTGAAAGTAAGGTTACAGAAAATGGGGTACCATAAATCCACTTTATCATGGGAAATTGCAATCTTACACATTCCCATGATTCATCTCTCTAAATTGGATACTCATGTGCTGGTATTAATTTGTTCTCTTATTAAACTGTACATTACCAAAAACTGGCTTGATCGCACTAAATTAAATTGGAATGCTTTTAGAACAATGGCATATTTGTATATTTATGCACACAAAATTATTTGGAAGAGTCCTAAGAAAAGGGTTTTAAATAATAAAGTTTTAGAGAAGGTCCTCTTCATTATTAATAGTGATTAATAGTTATCATATTCATTGTCACAATACATTATGTGGATTTATTTACTCTCATACTTCACTTTCTCATTTTGGCTATAGCCTCATTTCATATTTTGATTCTTGGTTATCAATTGTATATATTGTATATATTGTTAGATATTGTTTTGCTCTCACCTTCATGAGTTGAAATGCATTATTACAAGGTGTATAAATTCAATCAACTCATATATGATAAGATTTATAATGTTTTGATGTTTTGTTTTGTTATGTCATACTTTATAAATCAATAAAAAGATTTTTGAGGAAAAAAAAAAAAACTTCTAGTCATACCTCCAGTTTTAGCATCAGGTAACAACACAGATGCAGGAGGGAGTGCTGATGAGTGCATGCTATCTGAATAATTAAGACCTTTTACACTGGGCAACATCAAATACTACCCAGCTTAGTGACTGGATGAGGAGTGGCCTGCTAGGAAGAAATCAGAAAGGGATTGTTAAGAGGAATGTGTAAGAGGTGAAGGAAGAGAACAGCTGTGTCATAAAGGACATTGCTGGCACCCAATCCATTGAAAATGTTCAGCTCTGATACATTGGGTGGGGTGACTAATGCTGACGGAATGAATAACTGTACCAAGACACATGAAAAACCTCAGGACTAGTGAAAGACCCAAAGAAACTCAGATAAAAGAAAAAAAAAATCACTGCTGCCAACAGAATTTTACCATATATCTTTATTAGGCGATGTTGTCCTGTAACATCCCCAGTAAGTCATATGAGTATTATGGGAAAGTAGTGTTTAGTAAAGATATATGGTGGAATTCTGTTGGTAATGGTAATTTCTTCTTTTTTGGAATGACTGACTGAACCTATTTAGAAGTGAAAGAGAAAGAAGTGACATCATTCTGAATGGCAGAAAAAGTTTAAATAGAGATACTGGAAGCCATCTAAGGGTGAGAAAAGATGTGGAAACTGATGTTCAGTTTAGACATGAGCAATGTTCTACATTTCAGGGGAAAAAAAAACAATGCAAAAGCCACATACAAAATAAAGGATGTAAAACTTCTAGAAACAGTGCCTGAAAGGGATATAGTAATCATCACATCATTCCTAAACCATCAGGCACAAATAAAGAGGACAGTAGGGGCAGCTAGAAGAATGCTGGGCTGTATTCTGTGGGTTATAGATGCTAAAGATAGGAAGATTAAATTCTCACTTGGCCGCACACAGATTCATCAGACACTAAGAGCGAGACAGGAAATACATGAGTAAAATATACTATGTGGGAAAACTGAAGAGGATCAAGGAGTGAAAAGGGGTTACCACATACACTTTGAGGGTACTCATAGCAGAAATGAAAGGGTAAGTCCACTTTAACTTGAATTGTTGAAAGGGTGGCCTAATGGTTAAGGTGTTTGCCTTACAAACACAAGGTGCAGGGTTTGAGTCTCACAAGGGATAATTGGCTAGGCTTAAAATGGCTCGCAAGGGCAGTTAGCTTAGTACTAATCTATGAACCTAGATATGACAAATTATTTTCTTAACTGAGAGAGTTGTGAAACCGTGGAACAGAGTGAGTGAGTAGGCAGTATATTTTAAACTAATCAGGGCCTTCAAGATGGCATGAGGCAGCTAGAAGGGGTTGGAAAATACATGCGGGGAGAAAACAGCAGCAAGATATTAGATGCAGACTACATAGACAAATTGTCTCCTTCTACTATCACATTATGTAAGGTAAGGGAATGTAATACAGACAGCCAGATGGAAAGGTATATGTGGTCACCTAGAGTAGTTTGAGGTCATTCTTATCCAAGGGGACAGGTGCATATTGAAACTTGGAGGTGATTTTTCATGATGAGCATAATACCAAATTCTGTTAGAAGTCCAGGTCTAGCGCATCTAAATAAACCAAATTTTAAAAGGTGGTGAGAATGTGGTGAGTCTTCGAATGTGAGCAAAGTCTCAGAGATGCCAAATAGACAAGGAGCTTCAGATTTTAAGCAGTCCCTATCTTTAAAGTTAGACTTATTCAAATGGCTGTCTAGGTGGACATGCAGTAGTTTATGTCATGCATTTGTGGCGTGAATAATGTTGGGTCGCTAGAGGGGTTGATGACAGGAGAAATAATGCCGGGAATGAGAATTAATCCTGCGATCATGAGACCTATAAAGCTGAATATGAGAAAATCAGAAAAAGTGAACTTTTATAAAGAATATTACAGTCATGAATATTAAAAAGATACTTCAATCCAAAGGTTATTGATAGCAGTGATACGGTGCAGGGCTTTAGTGAGGATATATGTCACACCAAATTTGAGGAAATATTGCATTCCCTGACGAAATGCTCAAGACAGTCATTAACTAAACAAAATGCAACACTGTAGTATACAAGATGTAATTTTACTAAGAATACCTATGTAAAGGGCATAACAACTAGCAATGTGAGCAAATAAAAAGCAGAGCATTGACATATTAATGACTATGAATAACTTGCTGTAAATTGGGATTATGAAGGCTGAGTATGTCAGGTAAGACCATGGATTGAAAATCCCAATGTGAAATTTCTGTAGTTGTGTACATGGTGCAAAGCAAAGGAATAATCAAGAATGAAAACATGTATACCTACAGTAGATTAGTATGTTGGCACAAAAACGACGTAGTATCTACTCAGGGTAGAACCTAAGTGTTTGATATTCCTAGCCATAGAACTCGGAAGGTTGTATTGCCCTTACTCCGGTGCAGCGGTGTCAGCGAAGTTAAAGAATATACATATAAAGGAAAGGGGTTCGTCTTGCCTTATCCTGTGTACGGCAGAAGAGTTATAAGCCTTTTCATGTGGGTTGTGTTCTAGCAGCATTTTCAGATTTTTGTATGTGACTTCATTAAACTTGCATGTTAGCTTAGATTTTTATAAATTTTGCATGATTGCATAACTTGAGTTTGCACATCTGATGCATCACATAAAATCATTAAAGTTTTAGCCATTAAGTGGTCATTAATGAAGAAAGGAGGTTGTATCATTTTCGTGATGAAATGCTTCTTCATATTGCTACTGATCCTGCATCCCTTCATCTCCTTCCTCACGATAATCGTATCTTTTCATACATAAATTCCAGCAATAGAAAACTCTCCTTATGACATTCACATCACTTATTTACATTTTGTGCAATTGATACCAGTTCTTCTACATCTGTTTCCACTTTTTATTGTTATATTTCCTTTACAGTTGCACACTGTTCCTCTGGGTTTTATTTCTTAGATATATCATTACACACACACACACACACACACACACACACACACACACACACACACACACACACACACACACACACACACACACACACGTCAAACAACCCATAGAAAACCAAGACATTATACATTCAATTGAAACAAAATAAACACACTCCATACACTGTCCAATTGTTCAAGTCAAAGCTGTTGCACGGAGATGCAGAAATCTGGATACACAAAGTCCATTAATATTCAACGTGGCTGCCTGCTAGGCACAACATCATATGCTGTTTGAGTTCAAAAAATCAGCTGCAAAAGTCACTAAATGCTATTCAGCACTGTTAGGAACTTCCAACAACACCAGTCAACTCCACCGAACAATAACTTGAGAATCACACAAAATCAATAATCCAAGCGTTCAGCGAGGTGAAAGTAAAAGAATTGGTTTATTAAAACATCCGGCAAGCGCTTTCGACAAGGTCTTCTTCAGGCCGTTATACAAATTTTTTAAAAAACATTCACAAACATTTATAAAGGATGTGACATAGACAAAATGATGTCACATCCTGTTCAAACTACAATATATTAAAGATACAAAACATTTTCTTAAAACTTTTGGGCACTACAAAAATGAATCACCTAACATTCTTACTGGGTATGGCAAATTACAGATGCTATTTGCACATACATCAACTAGTGCAGCTCTAAAACTGTTAGCATCAAAGTACATTAAAATAAGTTAAAATGCAAGACATTGTCTGCACCATTCCGGCGCTGTAAAATTGAAGTACCTAATATTTTAGTTAGGTATGACAAAATGCAAACGCTATTTCTACATGCATCAACTAATACAGCTCTTTACCTATTATCAAACAAAATATACATAAGATCTACATTTGTAGTTTAAATCTTGCTCTCAGTAGCTGCATTAAAAAGTCCTGGTTCACTAGTTGTCAAAAATGCAAAGCACTAAATCCAACGTTGTATACACAACTAAATACATAAAACAGATGTCCTTATTCACCTTACAGCATCTAGAAACTATTGCAAATACATGACTGTTGTAAATATGGAGGGTAAGGGGCAGGGAGTGGGTGTGAGTGTAAATTGGGCTGGAAACATAATATAGGAGGTCAGGAGGTGGGACTAAATGAGTGAACAGATGATCATATGAAAGAGGTATAGGGTAAGTGGAAAGACAATGTAGGCAAAGCTACTAGGAATGTAATGGGTGCTGCTGGAACCGTGTAGTCAAAGGGTCTGAATATAAACTGTAGATCTGGATTCAACGAATAGGTTTGCCTTTGAGTATGGGCTTGATTGATACCCTATCATTCAGGCCGGGGCTCCTATCAGCCCTCAGTCTAACAATCCATTTCACCTCTGTCTGTTCTGTTTTATTACATACATCCCCTCTTCTATTACTAGGTCTATTCAGATCTATTACTTGAAAAACATAACTGTGTTCATTCGAGGTGTTCGAGATATGTTTGGCCAGTGCATTGGATGAACATTGCACCTTAATTTTGTATACATGCTCCCTGATTCTCTCTTTTAGTTTTCTATCTGTCTTTCCTACGTAGAACGCAGGACAGTGTACACATGTAGCCAAATATATAACATGTACAGAATCACATGTAGCTGGTGACGTAAATGTATATTCTTGTTTGGTACTTGGATGCATAAAAACATTAGACTCTTTTATATATTTGCATTGATTGCATTTATGACATTTCTTAGTTATGTTGACATTGTCACTAACAGGTGCTCCTCTATCTATCCTATTTGGACCACATAACATCTTATGAAGGTTCATTTTATTTTTATATGTAAATTTGGGGGTATCACCTATCACCTTAGAAATGGCTGCATCTGTCAATAAGATATCCCAATGTTTCTTATAAATGTACTTAATACTATTTACGTCTTGGGTGAAATGTATAGGGATTCGAAAGTATTCATTGCTGTTATCAGGTAAATATCCTGAACTCAATGTGTCAACGTGTGGCATAGCAAAGTACGGATGTGCTCTACCTTCCCTTAGGGTATCTATCCCACTAAAATTTTCTTCAATTTCTTCTTCTGTGTATGAGCGGTCTAAAAATTTAGTCCGTAAGTCATCTAACTCACTCAGAAATCCTGGATAATCAGAATTCAATCTAGAGGCTCTCATCACTTGGCTCCTCATAATATTATTGAATATGTGGCCTGGATGCATGCTGCTACGGTGGAGTAATGTGTTTCTGTAACATTTTTTCCTAAATACCCCTGTGTTCAGGCTACCATCAGGTAGCTTCTCTATGTACACATCTAAGTATGGTATGACTTCTCTCGATTTAGTCATAGAAAATTTTAAAAAGTCAGTTGCCATGTTCATTTCAAATTCCAAGCCACTTAGTTCCTCCTCTGTACCACCCCAAATCAAAAAGAGGTCATCAACAAATCTGGTATAGCACAGAGCATATTTCCTAAATATATCAAGCTGAAATAGGGATACATCCTCCCAATCAGCCATAATTAGGTTGGCGTAGCTATTGGCACATGAGGTGCCCATAGCTACGCCATCCTTTTGTATGTAAATTTGACCATTGAAAATGAAGATGTTATTCGTTAGTACTATTTCCATTAACTTGCATATCACCTCTATTCTACCTGCAGAATAAGTGCCATCCTTCATTAACCGTCTGTTTAATCTGATGAGTCCATCATGATTTGGGATCACTGTGAAGAGTGACTGGACGTCAAAGGTGACTAATAATCTATCATGTATATCATGCTTATGTTGGATTTCTAACATTTTCTCATACAATTTGATTAAAAACTGTTTTGTATCCCTTAGTATGTAATCATACTTGTTAACTATAGGTCTTAGTAAAGATTCCAAGTATAAAGATATGGGCTCGGTGATCCACCCTCTGCCAGCAACGATAGGTCTCATGGGTGGACATTCACCGTCTTTATGTAACTTGGGGATTCCTTGAATGGTAGGTATAGTAGGATGTTCAACTGTGAAATATTTAAACAATTCCTCATTGATTTTGCCTTCCTTCAACATAACGTCTAAACTGGTATACACATTAGATATAATCCTATCAACTATGTTAGTAATAATTTTTTGATAGAAGCTGGTATCATCTAACATTGATTTCATCCGTTGCTTATAAAATTCCATATCCATCACAACAACTGGGCCACCCTTATCAGCAGGTCTTATCATAATTGTTCTATCATTCTTTAAACTTGTAAGTGCTTTCCTTTGGTTTGGCTTTAAATTGCCTGCCCATCTCTTATTCCTATTAGCATGGTCATGTTTGTATAAGTCTTGTTCAACGAGTTGAGATGCGCTTCTATGAAGGGATGGTAACTAGGAACATAAGTACTAGGTTTTCTGAACGGATGTTGTATATCCAAGGAGTTACAAAAATTTAATTTAATTTGTAAGTTACGAATAAATAGTTTCAAATCTATAACACTATCAGTAATGTCGCTTCTAGTAGATGGAATAAAAGTTAAGCCTTTTTCTAGGACAGATTGCTCTTCTTTAGTCAATTTCCTCATAGATATATTCCATACTAGGGATTTTTGTTCCCTTGCCAGATCTTCTTTAATGTAGGTCCAGTTTGAGTTTGTTCTGCTGGCCTCTTTTTCTGTCTCCCCCTGCTTATGGACCGACCTCTCGCCCCTCCTCTCCATTGACTGGCAATAGGGAAAGGGTGGGGTGGGCAGTTGTTCTTACTGGGAGTTCCATTAGTGATAGTACATGGGGTCAAGCTCTTATGTATGTTATCTCCACTTATACTGTTGTTGTCATCCTCTATATGTTCACATATATCTATCCGTCTATTTGCTTCCTCAAAAATAGAAATATCATGTACATTGCTAATTGGTGATGCATTAACATCAATGTTATTATCATGGTGTATCAGGGCTGTTGTTATTATAGTTTTATTTTTCATGCAATCTAGTTCACCCTCTTTTCTCTTTACTGTAGTACTACCACCATGTGTATCTAATGTATTCAGATCTCCAGCCCTTGGTGTAACTACTAGTACATCCTTTTTATTACTGTTGGTAATAGGTGGTTTATCTTGCATATGTTCCCTAACATCCTTTGGCCTAGTGACCGAAGTCTCCACCCTGGGCCAGGTGAAGACATTACCACTTTTGAAATCGTTTGTGTCCCTCCTAATTTTAACTCTTTTTTGTTGTAATAGCTTTTTCTCAAAAATGAATATACCATCTCGCATCCTATCTAGTCTAGTATCTAAAATTTGATTTGGATACAGTGTATATAAGCTCAGTTGTTGTTCTTTAATTTTATCCCTTAGGGCATTTTCAATAGGCAAAAAGTACGTGTTTAATAGTTCCATATACTTATAGCTAGTTTCTAAGTTAATTTGTTGCCATAAATATAATAAATCTGTATATACTGTTCCAGTAGTGGGCATTTTTAAAACCCTCAATCCCCTGGAACAATTTTACGTGCTATACAGGCTTCAAAATGTTGTCTCTGTAATTGGAGACGCTTTAACCTCATAAAATCACTTTCCATTTCTTGTAGCATTGTATCAAGCCCTTGATAATCATGTAATATACCTTCATTCTCATCATTCCCAATTGGGACACTATAGTTAAGTAAAGGGTTAATCTCACCTTTAACAGCATTCTCAAACCTACTGTGGTTATCAACAGAACACATTTGGGATTGCATTATAACTTCCGGTTTGTAAGGTAGTTCTATAGAAGAACTTGCAACATTTTTATCTGCCATGCTTGTGTGAGTGATATAAAATAAATAATCACAATGCAGAGACAAATAAACACTCACAACAAGCTCCGTGCACACACAAAATAATACCAAGTCCAATTGTTCAAGTCAAAACTGTTGCACGGAGATGCAGAAATCTGGATACACAAAGTCCGTTAATATTCAACGTGGCTGCCTGCTAGGCACAACGTCATATGCTGTTTGAGTTCAAAAAATCAGCTGCAAAAGTCACTAAATGCTATTCAGCACTGTTAGGAACTTCCAACAACACCAGTCAACTCCACCGAACAATAACTTGAGAATCACACAAAATCAATAATCCAAGCGTTCAGCGAGGTGAAAGTAAAAGAATTGGTTTATTAAAACATCCAGCAAGTGCTTTCGACAAGGTCTTCTTCAGGCCGTTATAAAGACGGTGAATGTCCACCCATGAGACCTATCGTTGCTGGCAGAGGGTGGATCACCGAGCCCATATCTTTATACTTGGAATCTTTACTAAGACCTATAGTTAACAAGTATGATTACATACTAAGGGATACGAAACAGTTTTTAATCAAATTGTATGAGAAAATGTTAGAAATCCAACATAAGCATGATATACATGATAGATTATTAGTCACCTTTGACGTCCAGTCACTCTTCACAGTGATCCCAAATCATGATGGACTCATCAGATTGAACAGACGGTTAATGAAGGATGGCACTTATTCTGCAGGTAGAATAGAGGTGATATGCAAGTTAATGGAAATAGTACTAACGAATAACATCTTCATTTTCAATGGTCAAATTTACATACAAAAGGATGGCGTAGCTATGGGCACCTCATGTGCCAATAGCTACGCCAACCTAATTATGGCTGATTGGGAGGATGTATCCCTATTTCAGCTTGATATATTTAGGAAATATGCTCTGTGCTATACCAGATTTGTTGATGACCTCTTTTTGATTTGGGGTGGTACAGAGGAGGAACTAAGTGGCTTGGAATTTGAAATGAACATGGCAACTGACTTTTTAAAATTTTCTATGACTAAATCGAGAGAAGTCATACCATACTTAGATGTGTACATAGAGAAGCTACATGATGGTAGCCTGAACACAGGGGTATTTAGGAAAAAATGTTACAGAAACACATTACTCCACCGTAGCAGCATGCATCCAGGCCACATATTCAATAATATTATGAGGAGCCAAGTGATGAGAGCCTCTAGATTGAATTCTGATTATCCAGGATTTCTGAGTGAGTTAGATGACTTACGGACTAAATTTTTAGACCGCTCATACACAGAAGAAGAAATTGAAGAACATTTTAGTGGGATAGATACCCTAAGGGAAGGTAGAGCACATCCGTACTTTGCTATGCCACACGTTGACACATTGAGTTCAGGATATTTACCTGATAACAGCAATGAATACTTTGAATCCTATACATTTCACCCAAGACGTAAATAGTATTAAGTACATTTATAAGAAACATTGGGATATCTTATTGACAGATGCAGCCATTTCTAAGGTGATAGGTGATACCCCCAAATTTACATATAAAAATAAAATGAACCTTCATAAGATGTTATGTGGTCCAAATAGGATAGATAGAGGAGCACCTGTTAGTGACAATGTCAACATAACTAAGAAATGTCATAAATGCAATCAATGCAAATATATAAAAGAGTCTAATGTTTTTACGCATCCAAGTACCAAACAAGAATATACATTTACGTCACCAGCTACATGTGATTCTGTACATGTTATATATTTGCAGTGGCGGCTGGTGACTTCAAATCACAGGGGGGCTGCAGGAGACGCTGAATGGGCGGGGTCAAAGGGAAGGGGTGTGGTCAACCATAAAGGGGAGGAGCTATGCACAAAACCACAAAAAAACTAACTTTAATTAAATACGCTGCCCTGGGTGGCAAACCATCATTATGAAAGTCCAATCAAGACAAAAATAAGTGTAGAAGAATAAAAATATTTCAATGCATTGGCTGCATGACAGCTTACTTAATATCTAGATGGAAACAAAAGGTTGTGAGGCATGAAAAAATAAATTACTTTTTAAATACATTACTGGAATGCCAGTCAAAATCAAGTATAAGAAAAACCAGAAGCACTCAACTCAAACTACTTCTCCTTGCACTGCAGTTCTAATTATAATATATTCAGCTTTATTAAAGTACCAAGCAACATGCTGAAAGTAGAAATCTATGTGATGCCCCCACTTGTAAAATGTTTCTTATCCAAAAAGACCTGCTGCCTGACAACGTTTCATGGGGAAAACATGATAAAAGTAAAAATGAAAAGCAAACAAGAAACAAGCTCAAGATACATTGCTTAAAGGATTACTGTACAGGTTATGGACCACACATGATTGGCATTCTGTTTAGTTTACGGGTAAAGCCTGTAGAGATGACTGGAAGTCTCCAACAAGTGTAATGAGCTTTTTAAAATAATGGAATCCTGTCCTTTAATACCCAAGGCTTATACATTATCTAGTCAAGTATTCTCTGCATGGCAACAACAGAAAGGCTTTCAATGTTGGCAATTCTTTAACAGTATGCTTATTAAAGCTTACTTGCATCTTACGATGTCAGACAAGCTTACCTTATGGTCATTAAAGCATTGCTACTTAAACACAGAGCAACAGGCACTTTGAGTAATAAGCATAAATCAACTGTACAAAAATATGACAGAAACCAGACCATTCTGCAAAATCAAGGACAGATGAAAAGCCACTGTAGTACTTATGCAGTGTGTCCTCCCCATCCAAGGTAGATACAACTACTCCTTGCCTTGCTTGGACACATCCAGAGTCACTACATGGGGGAGTGGGGTGCAACAAGCATGTCACAATTTGAAATCTCTCTGGCTGACTGTGATGGCCCTGACACATTTGTCATACCTCTCAACTTCAAGAGCAAGAAATCTGGACAAAGCCATACACAGAAGTGGGACAAAGGCACAACAAGAAGGACAATTTTTAAATATTGCTCTAATAAACTTAGAAAGATAATAGAATAGGTCTTGCATTAGTATGAATTTTCTGAAGGGTATAAAATCTGAAACTCAAATGTCTGTCATTTTCTAACTTCAGTCTTTAGTGATTTGTCACTAATTTGCCAAAAACACAATTTTATGAAAAATGGACCAAAAATGTGATGCAAAAATATAAAATAGACACACAATACAGCTTCTACCTGTCAAAGAAGGGACACTTTAATATTAGTACTGCTACCTTGAGCAGCTGACAAAATAAAAGAATCTACATGCATTTCAAGTAATCTATAACTTTGATTATTACAGTTATTTCTTAATTGTAAACCCTCCATGTTTTCTTCCAAAATTGCTATTTTTGGAGGGATTATTAGGGGAAGAGCAACATTTTGAGCCAAAATTGGGGACAGTTGAGAGGTTGGCTATGCCTAATTCTATAAAGCAATTTATTTGCATGTACCTCTCAACCTGTTAATGCAGTAAATCTGAACAAGGCCAAATATATTGGGGGCACATATAAACAGTACTAAAAATTGCTCTTGTATAAATTGAGACAGTTGATAGAACGGCTCTTACTTTAACATGCATTTTTATGAAGGTTATGAAGTCTGAAACTTATTATTTAGTGACTTCTGGCAAATCATTTAGGAATTAAAACTACAAATTTTATGAACAACAAACCAAAAATAAGAAGCAAAAATCTATTCATTCTTTGAAAATCTGGACAGTTGGGAGGTATAGTTCAGCTGGGCCTGTCTGAGTTTGCTGCCCTTCGCGGCGCTGACAAAATAATGGTTGAACTGGAGCCTCTGCAGCCATTCCAATTAACCATTACTTGGCTATTTCACTCCATTTACCATAAACACTAATGTGCATACTGCTTTACTTCAATGATTGGACTTCATTTGAAAGTTTTATTTTGTATTTTACAGCACAAACATTAAGTAATCTGTTAAACAAAGCAATGCAGTCTCACAATGAAAACTTAGCATTAAAACTTCTCTGCCCTTGAAACTCACATTCATTGAAACAGCATTGAAACCCACATTCAAAGAAAATACATTTTGCCAGTGGCAGATAAAGATTAATTTTGGGCTGTTTTCGAATCATAGGCCCCTTGCATATGAAACATACATGTGCTCTTTGATACACCTTCCTCATTGTACTAAAATTATATTCCTTGTACAATACAGTACACTTGTTAGAGGGTGTTTTAAATTTGTTTTGAACATTTTTCCAGTAAGCAATGAAACAAAACATATGCACCCATAATGGCAAAACTGCCCAGTTGAGAACATTTATCATAAAAAAAGTCTACTCAGACTTCCACAGTCCACCATTATTAGTAAATATGCACAATTCCACAGTCCACCATTATTAGTAAATATGCACAATTCTACAGTCCACCATTATCAGTAAATATGCACAATTCTACAGTGCACCTTTATCAGTAAATATGCACAATTCTACAGTCCATATTCAGTGAATTCAGTTCTTGCCATAGCTGTCAACCTTAGCACAAAAACCTGGACGAAGCCAATAATGGGGAATACAGTCCCAAAATAGGGACAAATTTAAAATATTCATCTTATAAACTTAGAAAATTGCTAGAAAAAAGGTTGTGCTACTATGTATTCTGAAGAACATGAAGTTTGAAATTCAAATGCCGGTCAATTCTACTGCGGACAGAACAAAAACAATTTTCAGCAGAGGCAGGGATTAATACTGCAGACACGTCTTTGTAAAATGGCAGGGCATCAGAGCAAATCCACACAAACACAGGCAGGAGATGCAGACTCCAAACAGAAGCCACCCCAACCAAGAATCAAACCAGAAAACCTATAGCTGTGAGGCAACAATACTACCACCGCACCATCAATTATGCAAGGAATTAAACATTCAGAAACCTGAAGTCTGAAATTCAAATGCCTGTCAATTTTACTGCGGAGAGAACAAAACCAATTTTCAGCAGGGATTAAAACTGCAGACACGTCTTTGTAAAATGGCAGGGCACCAGAGCAAATCCACACAAACACATGGAGGAGATGCAGACTCCACACAGAAGCCACCCCAACCAAGAATCAAACCAGAAAACCTATAGCTGTGAGGCAACAATACTACCACTGCACCATCAAATCTGCAAGGAATTAAACATTCAGAAACCTGAAGTCTGAAATTCAAATGCCTGTCAATTTTACTGCAGACAGAACAAAACAATTTTCAGCAGAGATGCAGGGATTAATACTGCAGACACGTCTTTGCAAAATGGCAGGGCACCAGAGCAAATCCACACAAATACAGGGAGGAGATGCAGACAGAAGCCACCCCAACCAAGAATCAAACCAGAAAACCTATAGTTGTGAGGTAACAATACTATCACTTCACCATCAATTATACAAGGAATTAAACATTCAGAAACCTGAAGTCTGAAATTCAAATGCCTGTCAATTTTACTGCGGACAGAACAAAAACAATTTTCAGCAGAGACGAGGGATTAAAACTGCAGACACATCTTTGTAAAATGGCAGGGCACCAGAGCAAATCCACACAAACACAGGCAGGAGATGCAGACTCCAAACAGAAGCCACCCCAACCAAGAATCAAACCAGAAAACCTATAGCTGTGAGGCAACAATACTACCACCGCACCATCAATTATGCAAGGAATTAAACATTCAGAAACCTGAAGTCTGAAATTCAAATGCCTGTCAATTTTACTGCGGACAGAACAAAACCAATTTTCAGCAGGGATTACAACTGCAGACACGTCTTTGTAAAATGGCAGGGCACCAGAGCAAATCCACACAAACACATGGAGGAGATGCAGACTCCACACAGAAGCCACCCCAACCAAGAATCAAACCAGAAAACCTATAGCTGTGAGGCAACAATACTACCACTGCACCATCAAATACGCAAGGAATTAAACATTCAGAAACCCTTAAGTCTGAAATTCAAATGCCTATCAATTTTATTTAACATTTTTTAATCAGGACAGTCTGACTTGGAACAAATAAACAAATTTTCAGCAGAGGCCCAGGAAGAAATAATGCAGACATGTCTTTGTAACATGGGAGGCACAAAAGCAAACCCACACAAACACAGGGAGAAGATACAGACCCCACAAAGAAGGAACCCCAGCCAAGAATCAAACCCAAGAACCTGCAGCTGTGAGGCAACAATGCTACTACTACACCATCAAATATCAAGCATTGCAACATTTACAAACCACAGATATTATGAGGAACAGATCAGATCGAATATGAGGTAAAAATCTGAAATTTTTTTACAAATGGTGGTGGGTAGGGAACTCAAGTCTTTAACACCTGCATACAGGGTACAGGGTTCAAGCCTGAGGCATTCCCTACCACACCACCATAAGCACCTGGGGCATTTTCACACACACACACACACACACTCCAGTAAAGCACAAGCACCATACACAAACTCCAGTGCTCCTCTTGCAGTCCGGACGCGTCGCATAATCCTGGCGGGTCTGTGCACAGACGCTCCTTGTGTCCCCCTATGGGGACGGCCGGGCTGCCTTGAGCATGCGCATAGACCGATAAGCCGGGACTCGGTCTATGCGCGAAGTCCGCGAATTTTAAAAAAATATTTTTTTTTATTTTTCATTTTATTTTCTTTCATTTTTTATTTTTGAGGGGGCTGCAGTCCGGCAGCCCTATGCCACGAGCCGCCCCTGTATATTTGGCTACATGCGTACACTGTCCTGCGTTCTACGTAGGAAAGACAGATAGAAAACTAAAAGAGAGAATCAGGGAGCATGTATACAAAATTAAGGTGCAATGTTCATCCAATGCACTGGCCAAACATATCTCGAACACCTCGAATGAACACAGTTTTGTTTTTCAAGTAATAGATCTGAATAGACCTAGTAATAGAAGAGGGGATGTATGTAATAAAACAGAACAGACAGAGGTGAAATGGATTGTTAGACTGAGGGCTGATAGGAGCCCCGGCCTGAATGATAGGGTATCAATCAAGCCCATACTCAAAGGCAAACCTATTAGTTGAATCCAGATCTTCAGTTTATATTCAGACCCTTTGACTACACGGTTCCAGCAGCACCCATTACATTCCTAGTAGCTTTGCCTACATTGTCTTTTCACTTACCCTATACCTCTTTCATATGATCATCTGTTCACTCATTTAGTCCCACCTCCTGACCTCCTATATTATGTTTCCAGCCCAATTTACACTCACACCCACTCCCTGCCCCTTACCTCCCCCCCCTCCATATTTATAACAGTCATGTATTTGCAATAGTTTCTGGATGCTGTAAGGTGAATAAGGACATCTGTTTTATGTATTTAGTTGTGTATACAACGTTGGATTTAGTGCTTTGCATTTTTGACAACTAGTGAACCAGGACTTTTTAATGCAGCTACTGAGAGCAAGATTTAAACTACAAATGTAGATCTTATGTATATTTTGTTTGATAATAGGTAAAGAGCTGTATTAGTTGATGCATGTAGAAATAGCGTTCGCATTTTGTCATACCTAACTAAAATATTAGGTACTTCAATTTTACAGCGCCGGAATGGTGCAGACAATGTCTCGCATTTTAACTTATTTTAATATACTTTGATGCTAATAGTTTTAGAGCTGCACTAGTTGATGTATGTGCAAATAGCATCTGTAATTTGCCATACCCAGTAAGAATGTTAGGTGATTCATTTTTTGTAGTGCCCAAAAGTTTTAAGAAAATGTTTTGTATCTTTAATATAGTGTAGTTTGAACAGGATGTGACATCATTTTGTCTATGTCACATCCTTTTTAAATGTTTGTGAATGTTTTTTAAAAAATTTGTATAACGGCCTGAAGAAGACCTTGTCCAAAGCGCTTGCCGGATGTTTTAATATACCGATTCTTTTACTTTCACCTCGCTGAACGCTTGGATTATTGATTTTGTGTGATTCTCAAGTTATTGTTCGGTGGAGTTGACTGGTGTTGTTGGAAGTTCCTAACAGTGCTGAATAGCATTTAGTGACTTTTCCAGCTGATTTTTTGAACTCAAACAGCGTATGATGTTGTGCCTAGCAGGCAGCCACGTTAAATATTAACGGACTTTGTGTATCCAGATTTCTGCATCTCCGTGCAACAGCTTTGACTTGAACAATTGGACTTGGTATTATTTTGTGTGTGCACGGAGCTTGTTGTGAGTGTTTACTTGTCTCTACACTCCATACACTAACTCACACCTACACAAACAATCTCCACACCACATACACAGAAACACATCACCAGAAACACTAACAAATGCACTAACACATATAAAAGGATATTTGTAGGAAGCAAACTCTCCTGTACCATCCACACCCTCTCAGCTAAAGACAGATTGATAGATAGATAGATAGATAGATAGATAGATAGATAGATAGATAGATAGATAGACAAGCAGACAGGCAGATACATATAAACTCCAAGATTGCACAACAGTGAAGAAAGGGTACATTCCCAGGCTCTGCCACACCATAATCTCACACAACTGACCTTCCCATTCAGGCACTGACCAGCATGACAATCATGACAGCATGACATGGCTTAAGGCCACCCTCTTCACCTATTATTTGGGTTCAGTAGTGTAGGCCATGAGATTGTAATATTTAAGCATTAAGGTAATATAGATCTAACCTCAGTTCTTTAGCCCCCCCACCTCACTCAGCCCTAGCAACATATAACAATTGGTCATGAGTTCAAAAGAAGCAGTCACAGTAAAACTAAAGACCTTGAATACAGAGTTGCTCACTTTTAGCCAGACATTCTGACCTTAGTTGAGGCATTGCTTCAAGATCATGACCTCATATCCACTTATCTTAACACTGTACTTAACTGACAAAACAGCAAATTGTTCTCACTCTCTCCTCCCCTTTTCATCCTTGCTGCATTTTTACAAACAGACATCATACAAGGAAAAACACCCACCCACCCACCCAAATACACACACACACACACACACACACACACACACACACACACACACACACACACACATATACACATGCACACACACACACACACACACACACACACACACACACACACACACACACACACACACACACACACACACACACACACACACACACACACACACACACACACACACACACACACACACAAATATATATATATATATATATATATATATATATATATATATATATATATATATATATATATATATATATATATATATATATATATATATATATTTATTTATTTATATCCTGAATCTACAAACTTCTGCACTCTTCCTTACATAATTTTAACTGCCTACTTGTATTCTTCTCTTTTAACAAACAATATGAACTGTTTACTTTTAGATAATTGTAAATCGTAAATATCACTGATAGTAATTAACTACTGATTAGTTCCATGTCACATGGGGTCACTTCTCTCTGACCAATTATACTCAACTGAAAGGTCTTCCCCTGCTGTCATACTAAATTTGTTAATTATTTTCTTCTCTTTTCTTCTCCCAATTCAACAATTTACCAAGATGTAAAATGTAAAACTAGATGAAACTACTGCCTATACCTAACTAAAAGTTTAAAACTCAAACATGTAGCAGAAAATGCATGGTTCAAATGACATCTACCAGCATTTCTTTCTTTTTTCCCTTTCCTAATCTCTAAGAGAACAACCTAGAAAAGTTATTTAAAAAACTAAATCCAATTGCTTCAAATCATAACAACACACACTACCAGGTAGCTGTAAAACTATACTGGGTAGAAGTCAAGGAACTCTTTCAAAATAACAATTATAATGATTTTACTCCTACCTTAGGTGCCTACAGTAAAACTTGTCACTGTTTAACTCAATACCATCACATAAATATTTATTCTCCTCTCATTTGCCTTCTCTCAACTCAGCAGCTTTACCCAAACTCCATATACTTCCTACTATATCCCAAATTTCATGTTTTCCTTTAACTTCTCACAGTGAAACTAAACACTGATTGCTAAGATATCCAACAGGTCATTTTTGAAACTCCCTCTTGAGCAAAAATTTCTTACGAAAGCCCGCACCTCTGTAACCTCTTCCTAACTTATGCTTTTAGTCTGTGTTTGTATGCATATGTACCATTTCAGAGGAAGATAAGACCACTGTATTATAATCTCTCTTTCCTATTTCTTTGAAAGTCAAGAAAAAGTCACTGGAAGAGTCCTGTTACGTATCCAAAGGATTTTAATAAAATAGTATAGTAAAAACCACACAAATATCAAACAAGTTAGCGCTTTTGGGTGTTAACCCTTCATCAGACAATGAACAAATGTTACAAAGCACTATTTAAGCAAAATACAACGAATCAAAAGTTAATAAAAGACCCGCCTATTTCTTAAGGCAGGCTTAATAGGTACTACATCATTTAAACCTGGGTTCCTGTGTGCAGTGAACTCTATGATCTTCCTAGATTCAACTAACTCAGTATATTGTTTAATGTCCCCTCCCCTCTTGTTCAATCTCACATTAACTATGGCCCTGAAGCCAAAGCAATGAGTAGGATTATCCTTAACATGTCTAAAGAGAGCATTGTGCATGTCATTGTTCCTAATACTGGATAAATGTTGTAGAATCCTTATTTTAAACATATTGTTAGTCTTACCCACATAAAAACATGGGCAAGACTTACAATTGGCCAAATATACTATATCTTTGGTTCTACAAGTAGCCCTAGCTTTTAGTGTGAATACCTTATTAGTAATGGGATGAACAAAGGTAGTATCCTGAAGGATGAAAGGACAGGCCTTACAAGAGCCACATGGCTTACTACCTATTTGTAAAATAGGGGTGACATGATCAATAACCTGTTCTCCACATAAAATATCTTTTAAACACTTATTTTTCCTAAAACCAAACATAGGGGAGGGGCCAACAATGGTGTTAATCTTTTCATCACTGGTAAGAATATTCCAGTTTTTCTTTATTATCCCACTAATATCTTTAGTACTGCTACTATATGTGAGCATAACCTTAGATCTAACATCATGAACTGTTGTCTTAAGAGATGAGTTCAATCTACTATCTGATCGATGCAGCCAAGGCTTATATTTATGCCCCCTTTTTTCTTTATTTTTCTCTAAAATACCTTTAACAAAGGCTTCATTATAACCCCGATCAATAAATAAACCTTCCATATTGTCTAGTTCCCCATCAAAACAAGTATCATCCATGCATAACCTAGATATCCTAGCCAGTTGTCCATGCACTATATTTGAAAAAGTGTAATGCGGATGCATGCTGTCGAAAGTCAAAAATGTATTTTTCCAACATTCCTTCTTATGCAATGTTGTTGAGAAACCTAGAGTAGTTTGTGTTATTGAAACATCCAAAAAATCTATTTTGGTATAAGATGTTTCCTTCGTGAAGCTAAAAAATTCAGTGGTGGAATGTAAAAATGTAATGAAAAGTTCTAATGTAGTACTGTCCCCCTTCCACAAGATAAAAACATCATCAACGAAACGCTTATAAAGTCCTATAAATGGTTTCCATACATTGTTGTTAAGAATATATAGGCTCTTCCAATAAGAAAGCACTAAATTAGCATAAAAATTAGCACAGGGTGTGCCCATGGCTACACCCTGTGCCTGCCTATACATATATTTCAAGCCCAGAAACACATTATTCTCCAAAACCAAATTTAACATTGTAATAATCTGGGTGATATTGTGATCAGTAGCTCCATTATCCTTCAAAAGTGTGCTAATAGCCAAAATGCCATAATCATTGTTGATGACAGTAAAAAGACTCTGCACATCTAGTGTGACCATGAGGTAACACACCTTGGGGGTAGCCCTATCTATCTCACCAAGTGCTTTCAAAAATCCACCCGTATCTAAAAGTATGTTATCCATTTTTTCAACATATGGTCTAAGTGTGATTTCTAGCCAAATGGAAGCATTTTCTGTCACCCATTTTCTACCTGACACTATGGGTCGTAAAGGGGGATCCGTCAAAGACTTATGTATCTTTGGTAACCCTTTCAAAAGTGGTGTGACCACACCTTCCACTTTAAGGAAACTATATAGTTCCTTACTAATAACCATATCATTTAAAAGTTGTTCCAGGGTTTGGTGGACTTTGTCTATTAGATGTTTAACCATTAAAGGATTAATAGGAACATAAGTGCAAGAGTCAGAGAGTATGTGTGTCAATTTGTTATTGTAAAAGGTGGTGTCCATTACAACTATGGCACCTCCTTTGTCTGCCATTTTAATCACAATTTCTCTATTCTCACTTAAATCATGTAGAGCTTGTCTCTGGGCTGAAGTTAAATTATGGTACCTGTGAGTATGTCCTTTATGAAAATAATCTAGCAAATCTTTATCACAAGCATTAACAAATAATTGCAAAGAGGGTGTTTCTTTCTATTTCTTTTCCATTCCTATTTCTTTGAATCTGCCCTTTCAGAACACTGACAACCAACTGCAACTTTTCTCATTTGCCAAAATACCAGAAAAACTTTTATACAAGCAAATCCTAAAATTTAGTCAAGATAATACTCTACTAACTCATTTACTTCAACAGCACTTCATCAAGTTACTAATAGTATTTTCAGAAACATGGGTAAAAATCTTTTTTCTTAAGCAATATTCATTGATTACATGTTACAATATCAGAATGTCTTAATAGCACAGGATGCACATCAAAGACAATTAAATGTTTTGAAAACTATATCATCATCAGACCTTCTGAAATATTTTCTCTAGATGTATGTTCATTTCTACAGTTTATCATTTTTCCCTGCACAAGACTGAATTCTTGCTCTGCTTCTATTCTCAGTATTTATCAGCATCATCCGAACTGTCCAACATCAAATCAAATAGTTGTTTATAATGATGTGCAGTGATACTTCTAATAGGCTAATCCTCCACGTCATAAATATAAGACCTTCTCCAGGATTATGTTAATAAATTCTACACTTGGTTCTCTCACAACAGACTGTTAATTCCCCGAAAATTACATGAATAAATAGTCTTTGGAACCCCACCCAGCATCTTTCCTCTACATTAACTCTTAACATTTCTAACTCTTTAGGTAACCCATCTTGCATATGCTTTAATTTCTTCTTAACCTTTGTATAAAATTCCATTCTGATGTTAACTGTTTACAAAAATCATTGACCATCTTTGAATCACTTATTGACTGCCTCATATACTCACCTCAGGAATTAAAAACTTCACTGGAAAAAAAAAATAGATCTGCTCATTAAGCTTGAATATTCCTTTTCCTTCATCTCATCGAAAAAACAAATCATGAACTCATGAATCACCAAACAATTGTCATTCTATCAACCTCCTAGATGCTGGGATCAACCACTGCAACATTTTCATCTCTACCAGCACTCAAGCTAATAACCAGTCAAAGATTCTCATTTGTTTTTCTCAGTGGTCTGTACAATTTTTAATTTCTATATTTCTGTCCCCTGTCTAGCTTCTAGCTATAACCTGTTCCCCATTTCTCTTCACTATAATAACTTTGATACAAAGTACACCAACTTCCTTTTACTCTTTCTACCACAGAGAGAGCTTTCCAAAACAATTGTTATTGCAGTTTGAAATGGTATTCTTTCCAAAATCAGATACTGTCCGAATCTTAATACATTTTGATCCACTTTCTAAAACTCTCTGCTTGATTCTTTAAGGCATAAATGCTCTGAGTAGCTCCCTTCGTATTTTCAGCATCCTCTCAACTTTACTTTCTCTTTACCTTTATCCATCCCCCTGCTCTTAAAATTCATTTTCACTTCTTGTCTCTCCTCTTCTCCATTCTCTAATTCTCCAGTTATTTATTTTCTCATTGCTCTCTGTTTAATGTAATCTCTGTTCTAAAATGTTGTTCAACAGAATTGCTCTGTAAATTTGTGCAAATTAATTGTTTTGAAATGTCTGTGATCTATGTCATGACTTAAAGTGATCATTAGATCAGTACACCTACCCAGTTAACAAATGTAAAATACATACATACATGCATAATGTACATAAAAATAAAGTATTTTATCAGGGGAAGTTGAGGTAGATGCTAGAATATCAGCTAGGAGAATGAAATGCAGAGCAATTGGGGTTGTGTGGAGACACTAATGACAGTGATATGTGACAGAGTATAAGGCAAAGTATTACAGTACATGGTTTAGAGAACTCTGATGATTATAGACAAGGGGCAAGGAGTGAGGACAAGAGGAAAAAAGGAGAATGTATGGATAAGAGAGAGAGAATGTGGGGATAAGACAGACAGATTAGTAAAGGAATAAGTGAAACAGATGTACAATTATATAAATTAAGTTTAGATAAAGAATGCTATTTAGTTACCTAGGAAGGCCAGAGACCTTAATTTATTTACAGGACTTTGATAAGTCAGAGGCAGAGGTGGAGGTGATAGAGTCACTCGGGGCTATGATTGGGGAAGTAAGACAAATGGGTTTGTTATTTGGGACTATGTAGAATGTGGAAATTAATTCAATATAAAAAGGGAAAGAGAGTTGACTGTAGACCAATACCATTAATCATTCATTGCTTATGTGAAGGTTATTGGCAATGAGCACAGAGGAATAGCAGGATGGTGCAAGTGAGTTTTGTAAAGGGAACAACTTCAGAAATTCACAAACAATTGAACAATACTTTTACACTTTGTAGAGTTGATAGGGAGAACTGTCAGACTGGGGAGTTTATATTGTTTGAAATAAAAGATATTTAAGGCAGTAGATTTGAAAATGTATTTATTACAGTAGATTTGGAGTTTATGTGCAGTTTTTTGTAAAGAGATAATCAAGGATGAAAGTATGCAACAGGCATTAAAATAGATTCTAATATGAGTGTGGCCTTCAGTTGGATGTTGTATGGTAGTGTGAAACTGGAAAAGGGTATACAACACTGTTGTCCCCTGTCACCAGTGTTGTTCATGTTTGCAATGGAAGTACTTGCAGCAAAGATAAGTAACAGGTTACAACAGAATGAATAGAAGAAATGTAGCTGATAATCATATGCTACTTCTCTTGCATATTTGCAGAAAGCTGGCAGATGTGTTTGAAGAATTTGAGAAATTTAGACTTGAATCAGGAATGAAGTATCATCTCACTAAGCTGGTAATGCTGCTGAATGCAAACACCAGGAACATGGGGTGATGGGGTGAGATATTTTAAGGGGAAGTTCTACCCTGTAGTTCAGGGGATTACAGAAGACAGCACCGGGGAACAATTAAGTAATGTAAGTGTGATGCTGGACAAATGATGTGGCCAGCTGCATTATTTAATGACCAGTGAATCAATGGAGCAGACAATGGTGATGCTGCAAGCATTTCACACAATGTATTACCATGGTTAACATGGAAGAGTGGAAGATGGGTGAGGATATTTTGGCAAAGATCCAGGGCTCCTGGGTACTGAGGGAGAAGATAATTTGGGATTTTTCAGGATGACAGTAGCTACAAACATGGTGAAGCAGATAATTAAGGTAGAGGGTTAAGTGGAACAGAGATGGAGCAGTCAGAAGATGTCATAATCAAGGCAACTAGGAGGGAATTTAATAAATTGGCAGGAGTGTGGTTAAGCTGGTCAGGGGTGGAGACAAAAGAAGGATCAGAGCAGAAAAACAGCTGATAAAGGGGACTTCGGGAAAGAAGCTGACCCAAAAAAGGGACCAAACAATTATTTTTCTTCATTTTTATTTTTACTGGGTTGAGTTTGATGGTTATTTACCTAGCAAAAGAGTTCTCCATGAAGTCAAGATTAATAAGACATACACGTAGATAGACAGATAGATAGATAGACAGACATATATTGATACAGTAACACTGATTATGGAAAACGTATATCCACCTTTAAATGTTTACTGAGAGAGTATACTGCAGCATGGAGTGGGGGGATATACCCACAATAATTAACTAAATCACAAGGTCTTAATTGCCCATTCACTGCTCCATAAAAGAAAATGGTCTTAGGGAAGGAATTCAGGAAGTTCATTCCTGACAGGGAGGATCATCTGAAGGATGTTTCTCAAAACAGATCAGGAAGCACGGTATGGGACAATCCAGTCAGTATTACCTGTCTAATGTAACTTTTTATATTTACACAACCATAACCCCATTTTGGGAGAGAGAAATGTGCCATAAATAAGCCAAATAAAAACTTGTCCAAATACAGACCCCTGAGGGACACTAAGATAGATTGTTTTCACTGAAGAAAGAGTATACATTAATCTTACTCTACATAAACTGTAAAATAAACAATTCTTCACCCATCTTATGACATACTGATATAGCTCTTAGCCCAACATAATAGAAATTGATTAATGATGGGGGAATAGTATCAAAAGCCTTTGCTGTATCCAAATAAATGACATATACAGGCACCGTTTCATCCAAAGCTTCCTACAGAGTTTGATAAAAAAATATAGTAAATTTGTCAAACTGAATCTCCCCTGAATAAATCCATGCTGAGTGATATACCTTGTCTAGACCCAAATAATCTATATATAGTATGTATATTTAGAGATAACTCTCTCAAAACATTTTCCAAAAATACGTGACAAACTAATTTATCTGTAATTTTGATTAGCAGATACATCCCCACCCTTAGGGCTTAGAACAACTAAAGCCTCTCTCCAGAGGCTTGGGAACATATCCTGTTCCAAGGTAGGAGTAATGGTTGTAAGAATAGCTCTCAAAAGTAACCATTAATACCATCCAGTTCAGCAGCAGAACATGAGTTGATCTTAGCAAACATTTACTCACCATCATTAAAAAATAACTTTGGAGCCTGTCCAACTAAATTGAAATTAAATAAGTCTTTATCTGAATTACCAACCTCAGATATAACTATAGTGTTACAGTACCTTAAGTCAGTTATTAACTTATCTTTCCACGTAATATTGCAATGAAGGGTATTACACTAATATGCATTCAAATGTTTTAAAAATGCTTCCTTATTATCCACAGTCTGTCTAGCAGGTTTCTTGTTTTATTTCTATCTAATTTGCTTTATACATCTCCTAAATGTAATTCTACCTGGTTTATATCGATTAGTTATACAATCATTAGGATGCTGTCTAACCTTTTGCCAACGGTACCTACTTCTTTTGTTAGTATTCTTTAACTCCTTATTCTCCCCAAGGAGTTTTAAATACCATAGATCTTATAAAAACTTAAAAAACATTAGCAGCAATGGATGCAACAGATAATGTTATATGAAGTATCAGAAAGAAGGCTGGAAAGGATTGGGAAAAGAGAAGTTAATGATGTCAAGCAGGAGGGAGAAAAGAATGAGGGGACAATGTGTGGGATATGGATAAGGAAGTCAGGCTGAAGGAAAAGAACACAACAGAAGGACATGTGCTATGATATACAGCCCAGAAAAATAACCCTAAGACTTTTAGTGGTGTGAGTGAGCGGGAGGTGGGTTGGATGACTTACAGCTTGTCTGCAGGAAAGAGTATGTTTGTGTGTGTGTGTGTGTGTGTGTGTGTGTGTGTGTGTGTGTGTGTGTGTGTGTGTGTGTGTGTGTGTGTGTGTGCGTGTGTGTGTGTGCGTGTGCATGTGTGTGTGCGTGTGTGTGCGTGTGTGTGTGTGTGTGTGTGTGTGTGTGTGTGTGTGTGTGTGTGTGTGTGTGTGTGTGTGTGTGTGTGTGTGTGTGTGTGTTTGTGTGTATGTGTGTGTGTGTGCACTGATGGAGAATGAAGAAAGAGAATGCAAAGAGCAGTGAATAAAGGAAAGAATTATGATACCAGGATTCATAACAAAACTTCCATATTTCTGCAATTTAAATATCTTTCTATTTCCCTGACTTAAGTATAACATGATGTGGTTGGTATTTTATACTGTATTTTTACAGTAACCATTTGAAATGTCAGGACTGACTACAGCTAGTCTTGAAATATGGAGGCTAAATGGCCAAAAAACATAAGACTTTTATATACTTCCACACCCCCTGCAAATTATATATACCAATTCCGAGATCGCACTACAGTCAGGAAAAGGGAAAATTTCCCTGTCCACACTGTACCACGATTTTCATTCACAATGCCAAACTCATAATAGAGAATCCAGCTTTACATTTTTTATTATGGGTTCAAAATATTTCAGTTCAGCATTGTGACACTTTAAAAAAGGCACATTTGAACACACAGTATTCAAAAAAGTGCCTTTCAACATGCATAGACACCTTGATATGCATTAAAAGACCTTCAACTTCCACAAAAACAATTTAAGTAATGGCATATCTGTTTTCTGTTTTCATCTTTATCTAAAATATATTTTTCATTTTTCATTCTTTTAATATTCAGGAAATTACGTTGAATATTTTATATATATATATATATATATATATATATATATATATATATATATATATATATATATGGGTCTACTTCACATCACCTAAATCTCATTTGACTGACTTTCATTTGACTGAGACCAAATCAACTAATTTTCATAATACTAAAAACTCATTTGACTGAATCTTAGGTTCATAGGTAGGTACTAGGCTATCGGTCCAAGGGCCTACATAAGCCTAGCCAACAAGGTTCCCTGGCTTACGCCACCCAAGAAAGTTATTTTTCTGTGCCACTGTCGAGCAGAGACACAGAAGTGATCCCCAGGATGTATTTCCTATTTCCCATCCACTCACAAAGATTTTTCTTGAAGAGTGCTAATGAAAAACTTTGCTTGACATAGATGGGTAGCCTGTTCCAGAATATGGGAAGTCTCTGGGACAGGAATCTATCCCTCCAGCATGTCCTGTTTATTGTGGTGACAAGGTTTAGGTCCCTAGAGTGTGTAGCTTGAGGGATTGGGATTTCTTTAGATGTAGCATGTCCAACATCTCTAGGTTTGACATAGCTTTATATGTTAGGCAGAGATCACCTTGGAGTAGGCGATATGCTATGAAATAAAGCTGGAGTTTTTTGAGACGGTCAGTGTAGGGAATTTGTTTTAGGCCAGTAATCCCCTTTGTGAGGTACTTCTGTGGCCTTTCAAGCTGCTGCAGATGACTTGTGAGGTACATTCCAAAAGGGGCGTTGTACTCTATAATGGGTCTAATGAGTGTCGAGTAGAGGGGAACAATGACCTCTTTTTTCCTGGATGAGAACCTTTTTATGATGAGGTGTGCCATGTAGAAGGACTTCCTGACTACTGTGGCGATGTGACTATCAAAGGAGAGACTACTGTCCACCTGGGTCCCAAGGTCTCTTATCACACATTCGGTGTTAAGTAGATTGCTGTCTATGGGATAGTTCATGGGTATAGAGTTTTTACCAAAGGGGATGACACTGCACTTGTTGACATTGAGCTTGAGGCCATGGCTCTGACACCAGGCATCTGTCTCAGCAAGACCCTTCTGTAGGATGTTTACATCATTTGGGGACTTGACTATGGCTCCTAGTTTGCAGTCATCTGCGAACTTCATTAGCCAGAGGCCTTCTGTGTTAGCCTGTACTTCAGAGAAGAAGATACCAAACAGGAGAGGTCCCAGGACTGAACCCTGTGGTACTCCACTTGTCACTGGTTTGAAGTCAGACTTGGAGTCTGCAACTTTTACATTGTGGGTTCTGTCAGTGAACCAGCTGGCAACCCATCTTGTGATGTAGGGATTTATACCTACTTTAGTGAGTTTAGCTATAATTCCAGAATGGAGGACGGTGTTGAAAGCCTTGGCGAGGTCAAGATAGGCTGTGTGAACTGCCTTACCCTCATCTACAGCTTTGGTGACTGCTTCAAAGAAGTCAGTCAGGTTCAGGAGGCATGATCTGCCTTTCACAAACCCAAACTGGGTGGGATCCAGAGTTTGGAGGTTACCAATGTCTTTGTTTATGAGTTCCATGATGATACGTTCATGGCGTTGCAGACCAGGCTCGTCAGGCTAATAGCTCAATAGTTCCTGGGATCAGTGGTGGCTCCCCCTTTGTGGAGTGGGATAACTGTTGCTGTGCGCCATTCAGTGGGCACAAAGCCTGATGCGAGGCTATTATTGAACATGGTGCTTAAGTGGGGAGCCAGTTCGTTCTGAAGTTTGTGTAAAACGCAGCCTAGGATGTTGTCCAGTCCCATGGATGCTGTGTTTACCTGCATAGTTGTAATTACAGGGACTCTGCATTCTTCCTGTATAGATATGGGCCCTTTAGGGGGTGAGGGGGGGTAAAGTTAGCACTGAACCTATCTGCCGGGATGTTGGCAATATCAGTTGGTTCGGTAATTTTTGTGCCGTTGTGCTGTAACTCAGAGCAGATTTGGGTGTTGCCATCGAGATTGTTGACATAGCTATAGAATGCTTTGTGGTTGTTCTTAGAATCAGTGGCGATTTTGTTTTCATAGCTAGCTTTGGAGGATCTTATAAGGGATCTCAGCTTCTTACTGAGGCTGACCAGGGAGCTCCTCCACTCATGGGATTTTACTCTCTTTTGCAACAGTTTCTTCCTTCTGTTGTACAGTTTGTTTATGGCAGAGGACCACCAGATTGGCTTCCTTTTATCATCTCATTCACTGAAAGCTTACAATGCTAAATTTCAAAAGACTAAATGTTAAACTATAGACAGACACAATTGCAACACTAATGACTACCTCTTTCCAGAATTTAAAAACTACTTACTTACCCTCTTAACAGAAACCAGACAATATAAAACCAAACTAGGTGGGGGGGCTATGCCCCCCACACCCCCCAACTATATAGACTAACTCCAGGATCACACTACAGTGCAGAAAAGGGCATATAACTTTTACTTGCCTTACAGTACTGTACACACTGCCACTACTGCTGGAAATGCACAACACATCCGCAATATTTAGACACTTTCCATAAAAATGTAAATACACATACCTTCATTTAGAAACACTACAACACTACTTTCTACATGATTATCGGTATTCTGACAGTCAGCACTGTAAGTTACAGAAATTCTTTTTATCACAAACAAGTCACAGGTGAAGGGAAACCCACATCATCTCTATGGTTTACAGTTCAGTGAAATGAGATTCAGTCAAATGAGTTTTCAGTATTTTGAAAATTAAGTGATTTGGTCTCACTCAAATGAAATGCAGTCAAATAAGATTTAGGTGATGTGAAGTAGAACCTATATATATATATATATATATATATATATATATATATATATATATATATGTGTGTGTGTGTGTGTGTGTACACACACATATATTATACACATATATATACGTACACACACACACACACGTTTATTATATATAGATAAATATATGTATAATGTATATATATATATATATATATATATATTTTTTTTTTTTTTTTATACTTGTGCTGCATGCTTTTCCACTGCTCAGTTTTCAAAACCATACCAGAGAATTATAACAGCGGTCCAAAATCATAGGAATAAACTCACATCCTGGGGGTGGGACCATAATACAGTAAACTCTCAGTTAACTGGAACTGAAGCAACCAGCATTCTCAAGAAACCAGCAAAAAATATCGAAGAAATACAGTACAATTTTTATGTGTTATACTTTCTGTTTTCCCCCTGCAGAAACATACCTTATGTTTTTTAGAGTTTAAGAGTTTTAAAAAGGTAGATAGGAATAAATGCCCTCTCTCCCCAACCTGAGAACAAGTCAAACCAAACAAATAGCAATGGGTACAGTATTAGTCAGGCCTATTTTTAATAGTAATTCTCATGCAACCAGAAACTACAGTTATCCAGCATCTACCAGTCCCCATGAGTGCTGTTTAACTGAGAGTTTACTGTACAGAAATCTGCTGTGGGATAGCATAACCTGTAAAATTAGTAACTTTGTGGTGCTAACAGATGCACAGCTGCCCTAGAAATGTATCCTTACTATACTGTGATAGACCAGATAAAATAATTGAGTGATGCTGTACTTGACAGTCATGTACTCTGAAATAGATTCGGAGGGCATCATGATTTAAAATACAACAACAAACTTCATTAATATAACTCAACAGACTGATTTAGTACATAATTTTCTCTGAGTTTATTTATCAATTAGTTATACACATAATTCAGCATTTAACGGTTACTTTAATAACCACCATTCAGTATAATTATTCTGTACACACAGAAGCATTTCTTGATGCTAACCCAACCAGGGCAATGCAGATAAGCCTAAGGATTTGAACTGGTAAGCTAACTTGCATTCAGATGTGGATGAATCTGCTAAAAGCCCAGCACAGACTCAGGGATAATATTGCAATATGAACCCCCGGTATGGTTTAGCAGCAGATTGACTCATTCCCTTATCACAGCAACTCGCAGAGTATTCACAAACAGAAACATGGCGGCACAGAGATGGTGATGAGATACTAGCAAAAGCACTGATCATAGATACAGAACTTCTTTCAGGAAGCACTGAAAGCAGCCGCAGAAAAAGTGCACCAGGCAGTTCTTCCTTATCTGTCTTGCACAAGCCACGTCAGCGCATTGAGTGCAGCAGTTACAGACACACATCTTTTTAACACTGCCGGCTTACACTGCAGTCTTCTCTAGTGCCATCCTTAACTTTCTCATTCAATGGAGCAGACAAAAAAAAAACTGGCTGAAATTCATCCAGTTCTCTACATCCTGCAGGGCACTAGCTGAACTCACTGTTTAACATCTAGCAGTGTCATCTATCAGTCCCTTTTATCATGACAATCTCCAGGAAATACAAATAAAATACATAACATAAATTAGTTTCCCATTCACTTTTCAACTGAGCAAATGAGAGTGGAAATCATCACTTTTGGAAGTCAGAGAGGAACCACTGAGCAGATTTACTTCTGTCCATTTAAATATGAACCCTCTTGGAAGTCAGAGTGGAACCACTGAGCAGATTTACTTCTGTCCATTTAAATATGAACCCTCTGTAAATGCAATTGAGAGGTATACTCACTGTATGATACAAAAACTTTAGACAAACTAGCTTTATTTCACTTTAAAGTAATTTTAACTGCCTATATAACTGAGGGTGCTGTAATTGTAGTCAATGTGCTACTTGGAGAAGCAATTATAATTGATTTTCCAAGCAACTATTGTTAACTCTAAATTTTGATGAGAGGTAACTGATAACAATACTTCCTGGGACAGGTTGCCATTCTAAAGAAGAACCCACAATTTTATGTCTAAATTTTGGTTATAAAAATACAACTTAAAAGGCTAATAGTTCTTGAACAAGACGAACAGATAAGGTTTGCTTTTTCTATTCAATTCTTACAATCAGTTCTTAATGTAATGAACTTGCCTTGCAGGATACAGAGTATCAAACTTAACAAATTTAGACCATTGAAACAAGCTAATCCAATATTCACTTCCCTGGGAGACCTTCATATTATGTCTAAGATCTGAATTACTTAAATCTCTTTAACTGCACCTGCCACTGTCTAAATAGGCTTTCCCCTGCTCAAACCTTTATGCAGTATGCATATGTCTATCTTTAGATTCTAATATTTAGACAGCATGATACAGGCCTGATATGTCTGTAGCCTACATGTATGTCATTAATAAATAAATTAAAAGTTCAGAAGAAGACAGCTTGAATAGAAAATTCACCATATATTTCCATATTCTTGTTAATATCACTTGATGCATAGTGTTATTACTATTCCCTCAGTTCAAAATAACACATTTTATTTTGTGAAAGTAGCTTACACTTAACTAACAACAGACACTATTGTATACAGGCAGCCACATAGTCACGTAGCAGAAAGTTACTGATAAACTTATTTCTCCTTTTTTCACTTTTATGATTGAAATAATCTGACCAGTATTGCCTTTGTCTTGGGTACATTGAATTAAAAAAAAATAGTACTGAAGGTTAAAATCACAAAAGGTCAGGGTTTGTACAAAAACTTACATATTTCTTGCAAACTTGAAGTCTATGGATGTGTGTCAAAAACTAAATTTTGTCAGAAAAATTACCACTTTCAAATCATCCACAAATTTCTATTTCAGCCATTATTTTACACTCACTCAGTCTCAGATTTTTGTTATGTAAAAACAGGCTTAGTTTAAGGATTGAACTCCAGCTGTAACATTCCTTCTTTGCTTGTTTCCTGATGCTATGGTCCATCCAATGACCTTATGCAAAGTCCACTCAAAACTAGCCACCCATTTCAAAGTTAATTCATCATCTTCAAGTTATGATGACCATTTTATGGTAATCATAGATTTAGAATACAGATAGTGTGCTATGCATTTGTGACACAATCAATCACACTTCACTTGTTTTCCATTTTTGACTGCTTTCAAATTCTGTGCCCTGTTATATGTCATTCATTTTCAATAGTCTATTTATCAGAATGTAAATACTTAAGAGTCAGACGTCATATATAAATTCATTGTGAAGGTCCCAGACTTGGCATTAGCTCAGTCTCGTCCATAGAGCATTATGTCATGCTACTTTGTGACCTTCACCTCACTGCAGTGGGCTTTGTTCTTGGTAGGATGCGAGGCTCTGAGATATGTTGTTGTATACTGTTTCTGTCCTAGTATGTTTACTTTAGTGGCACAGTAGCATACAGCTGTCTGTCTTTGGCTTTATAAAGTTAACTGATTTATTCACAGAAACTGCTAGGGAAGACTGAAGTAAAGCACATGCTCTGTGCGTTCAGAGTTACACCACTAACTTGCAAACCTATACCACTAACTTGACAAGTTAAAATGTTCTTTTCCCATGATCCTAATCTTATTATTCAGGATTTTCTACTTGCAGAGAGTATGGCTCTCTTCTTGGACTGCATATGCACACAATTCTTTGTCTCTACCCTTTGGTTAACTACTGTCAGGAATAAGCAAATCTGCAAAATGGTATCCTTTAATCAAAGTTCTTCCAATTGGCTGAAACATTTCTTGTCTGCAATTTGCAGTGTGTCTACCTTCAAGCATTCTTTGCAGTCTGTGTCACAGGGACCCAGCTCTTTCCTGTACAATATTTTCAATCGAAAAGCATTTATGTAGATAACAACTGAGAAAGTCCATCTGAATACCTCTACTCTACAGCAAATTTCTTAACATCATTTCAAGAAAGCTCTGTAACAAAAGCTTGCAGTACCTGAAACTTGCAGTTAGGATGGAGATACTAAATATCTTCCCAAAAAGGTGAATGCAGGAGTAAGTTTGTGCATATGTTGTAAAATTCCCTGAGGATATTTTTGTGCCTTTGCATGCAAGAAAACACTTCTACTGGATTTACATTTTACTGTACTATATATGCATAACCGGTCTTAGGCATAGGCCAACTAGGCGGCCGCCTAGGGTGCCACTGTAGCAGAGGCGCTTTTCCAGTATTTATTTGGTGTAGGTAGACCAGGATGAGGGCACCTGGGTGGTGTGTGGAGGGAGGGTGCAGTGGAGCCCTTTTGCTAGGGCACCAGCTGACCTAAGGCCGCTGCTGTATATATGCCAAACAATTCACATTCGTAATGTCTGAAAACAAATGTATATATTAAACCAGCAGCAATGTGAATATAGTGAATACTTGTTTCAAATGATCGCAAAAGTGCATTTAACTATCTTTTATTTTTATTGCACTGATTCTGTATTGTCCATGTTATGATGCTACTTGTATTCTTTCCATGATTTTACCAGATGCTTTATATTAAAAATATGTAGTAATGAGCCCCAATAATATTATCAAGCAATATAGTAGGTCACTGACAGGTTTAATATTGTACAGTAAGCCTGTCTATTTACATGCTAATGTAGTCCGCGTGTGGCGTTAACACTATTGATTTAAAGTGTCAGCTTCTGCTTTAGTGGATGCTGACAAAGCTCATTGGGTGTAAGATTAAATAAATTTGCAATGACACACTGGCATAAAAATCAATCTTGCACTTAATACACTCTGTTTCAATGGTTTATCTTAACCACTTCAGAAACAGTTTTACATTATATTGCTGAAAGCTGCTACTCATGGTAATAAGGTGACCTACAGAAACTAATTTATGTGCAGGGCACAAAGGACCTTAAGTAAAAGTGGTCATACTGTTTTCACTAATGGGTTAACCATTATCTAATGGAAGAATTTTTTTTTTTTTTTTTTTTTTTGCTGATCAGGCTACTTCTATCCTTAGCTACAGATTCTGCATGTCCAGTTAAGCTATATAAAGAGCAAAAAAATGACTCTGGTTATGAAAAAAGAACAAGATTTTACTTTAGGTGATATGAAGAGCATAATTAACACATACAGTGACAAATCAACTCAAACAGATGCAAGTGCATAGGTAATGTTGAAAACTGATGCTATGCATATCAACTTATAAACATTTCATAAACATTCCTAACAATGCAGTCATGCCATAGAGTGAAAACAGCATCAAAGGAAGCTTAACATATATTGTAATTATAACATTTTGTTAAGAGACAAATAAAGATTTGCAACCTCAATACAGTCATCTTGCCCTAATTTTAATAAATCAAGAAAAAAGTGTCCCAAAACCTTTACACTCTAATTCATGAAACTGTACTTTTAATTTATTAAAAGTTTTGCCACTATCTTGTTATTTTTGATCCAGCCTGAAGCTGCAGACAGAATTCATATTGTCTTATTATTTATAAGATTACACACTAATACTGCACTGGTGTTGGTTTGTCTGGTCTTCAGTGTTTTAATTGTCTACAGATGCACATTACAGCCTTCAAAGCTTTTTCTCCAGTCACTTGCAGCTTGCAGCTTGCTGTCCTTACTAACACATAATAAAACAAAGAATTAAAGATGTAGTTCTGAAGAATTATCCTAGTTCAAATACATTACAGAACTCAGTTGTGCTATGCTTGTTTTTTTTTTCCGTTTTCCTTGTAACCAGCTACCATGACAGGATGGTAACAATATTTTAGGTTCAATGTTCTGAGCATCGATCAGGACTCTTGCTCATGAGATGTATAAAATGCAAATGGAGTTTGTGAGTGTCAAACTCCTATCAAAAAAATATAGTCGGCCCTGCATTTTTTGAGCAACAATTGTTATAAAAACATAATTACTTGGTATGTACAATTCACCTTCAGATACTATTTATTGAAGAATTACTATAGTTATCAGTTAAATGGTACAGCAACCATTTCAAGTATGTAGAAGTCCTAATATGCCTATCCTTTAAAAAACCTAATATGTCTATCCTTTAAAAAACAGTATGTACACCCTTTGACTTACTAATTTCTAAATATAAATCCTTACATTGAGCCCGGGAGCATTTGTCCTATTATTTAGCAATAACCCACGACTGCATAGGGCTATATCAGGATTCACACATGGTTGGCATGATTTAATCACTAATCAATAATCACGTTAATTTTCAATGTAGGGTGCTCCAGCTGACAGCTTGTCAACCTGAATAAAGCAGAAATTATTACAGCCTTAGTCACAGCTGCATCACAGACCTTCAACCAGGAGGCCAACCAGACTGGCCATGAGGATGTACAACTCCCAGAAAATGGACAGTTTGAGATTGCTTCAGAGGATTTAAAAATCAATCTGGAGTTAAAGAGACGAACTGGACACCAAACATTTAGAACTAGAATCAGCAGAGATACTGCAGCATTTGGATGTTGAAGCAGAATCAGCAGAAGGACAATGGCTTTTGGATTAGATTCAGCAGAGAGACTGAGATATCTGTAAGCCAAAGAAAATGAGAGGCAGAGGCAACATGAAAAGGAGATGCTAACTCTTCACCAGGGTCATGGAGGTAATGGGGAAGGGATAAACTGAACCCCAGAAGCAATAAACGTCAGTAAATTTCTTCCACAATTTACAGAGGGTGATAATTTTGATAGTTTTATTTATATGTTTGAAAGGGTTTGTAAACAGTATAATACTGACCAAGGTTCATCATAGTCAGTATCATTGTCTGATACTGATTGCTTAAATTATAATACAGTTAAAAATTGTTTATTAGAGTGTTTTGAGTTAACACCTGAAGCATATAGAAAAAAAAAGTTTTGTGATCATAGATGCAAGGCAGATGAAAGTGGGTGTGAATATATTGCTGAACTAAGCACTTATTTTCATAGGTGGGTGAGTGGGTGTCAGGTCACCACTTTTGAAGGGCTGACAGACCTTTTGGTGAGGGAACAAGCCCTTAGCACTTTGCCTGAGGACATGATAATCTAGTTGGCAGACAGAGAATGTAATGCTGCAGATGAATTAGGGAAAAAGGAAGACCTATACCTCGTAAGCAGGGCATCACTGCATAAGAAAGGGATACCCAGTGCTGCACATGGGTCTAAGGGAACCTATGGTTGGCAGCCTAAATTGCCCCAACAGAGTCGGCCAGTAACAGGGGAAGCCACTAATTCTGGTACACGGCCAAGGTTAAGGGTTAAATATTTTAAATGTAACCAATGGAGCCATGTAGCATATAGATGTCCATGGAGGCAAGGTGGGGAACAAAAGGTGGGAGAGCCAGTAAGTGGGAATAACAGAATGCCAGCAGTAAGTTGTTTGGAGACAACAAGGGTACCAAACTACCAGAAGAGGTTATATCCTATCTTAATAGATGGGAAACAGGCCACTGCTAAGAGAGACACAGCCTCTGACCTAACCATTGTGAAGCCTGCAATGGTTAAAGATGAGCACTACTTGCTTGGGCAGTCTATTCCAGTCAGATCTTTAGGAGGGACCCCATTCCAAATACCTTTGGGTAGGGTTCACCTTGACTGTGAGGGTGGAAAAGGAAGCAAGCAAGTAGGTGTGTTTGAAGATATCCCTGCCGATGTACTGATAGGGAATGATTTTGATAATGCAGTACCTTGTGTGCATGCAGTTACACTCAGTCAGGCTTGGAGACAAGCATGTGGGTCTGGTAGCCAGGGGGGACCCAGACAGACCGCACACTTGAAGCCAGGACTGGTGAGGTGGTTACTTCAGGGAGGGAGCTACCCTGTAGCAGTAAGACTGAAGGTGAGCCACAACTGCTTGTGGCTACTGATGTTCCCTTGGACAGAGTGACCACAAGGGCAGAGCTGAGTAGTAGTACCCAGGCTGACAGTGAGGCACCTCTGTCAGAGGATACCAGACTTCCTGTGGAAGGGGAGCTGGGAAGGGTTACAAAGAAAGAGTTGAGACAGGCTCAGCTCTCAGACCCTATATTACAAGGCTTGAGGGAGGTTGCCAGGGAGGCACCTGATTCTCAAGGAAAGGGGGAATCTGTATAGTGGGACAAAGAATTACTGTATAGAGTGGACCTCTGAGGGAGGGCTAGAGGGTGCGAGAGTATAGCAGTTGGTAGTGCCCAGAACTTACCATTTGGTACTTCTAGCCATAGCCCATGGCATTCCCTTTGCAGGCCATATGGAAATAAAGTGTACAAAGAGACTATGCAGAACTTTTATTGGCCTGGGATTTCCAGGGATGTACAGTGCCGAAAGGTAGGCACGGTAGGACATATGGTCAAAGCTCCTTTGATGCCTTTGCTTGTGATTCCAGAGGGTAGCTATGGATATTGTGAGGCCTCTGAGTACCTCAAGTTCCACAGGGAAGAAGTATATCCTAGTGGTAGTAGATTATGCTACCAGATACCCTGGAGCTGTAGCTCTGTCCTCCATTGAGGCAGAAAAGGTGCAAATGCTTTGTTAGGGAGATTCAGCTGGGTATGTTTCCCAAAAGAAATATTGAGTCACAGAGGTGTCAGTTTCATGTCAGACCTGCTGGCTTGTCTGTGGAAGCACTGTGGGGTGAAGAACCTAAAGTCCACCCCTACCATCCCCAGACTAATGGTCTGGAGTAGAGGTTAAACTCTACAATAAAAACCATGCTATGGGCATTTGCAGACTAGTTTAAGAGAGAGTGGGAAAATATTTGCCCCATCTGTTGTTTGTTTACAGGGAGGTGTCTCAGGAATCCACAGGTTTTTCACCCTTTGAGTTGATGTATGGGCATAGGGTGAGGGGACCACTAGATCTGATTTGCGATGAATGGGAGGGTGAGCATGAATCCCACAAAGAGTCTGTTGTGGCATATGCCCTAAACCTCAGGACAAGGCTCAGGGAACTCATGGGCTTGACCCAGGAGAACCTGGCAGAAGCCCAGCAGCAGAAAAAGGTCTGGTATGACAGGAATGGTCAAGCAAGAGAGTATACTGTAGGGCAGCAGGTTATAGTTCTCATTCCTGTCAGACACAACAAGCTGCAGGCAGCTTGGGAGGGACCCTTCAAAGTGGTAAGGAAGGTCAGTGATGTTAACTACATGGTAGAACTGCTAGGCAGGAGGCAGGAGCACAAACTGTACCATGTTAACATGATGAAACTTTACTATGCTAGAGAGGCCCTTGTGCTGAGTATTTGCACTGGATGGCAGGAGCCTGAGGGGGATCTGGAGACTGATGTCCTTAATGAGGCTCGGACTGACACCTCAGTGGAATGGGTAGCAATGTTCCAGCAGCTATCCCCTACTCATGTTTGAGAAATCTGAGCAGTGTTACAGGAGTTTAGGGGTATGTTCACTGGGAAACCAGGGTGTACCCACCTGATGCATCACCATGTGTCTACAGTACCCCAAATGCCTATTAAGCAAGCCCCTTATAGGGTGCCTGGGAGAGTCAAAAAACTCTGAGGGAGGAGATACAGGAAATGTTGGAACTGGAGGTAATCCAGGAGTCCAGTAGTCCCTAGGCCTCCCTAGTAGTCCTGGTACCAGAGAAGGATGGCAGCACCAGGCTCTGTTTAGACTACAGGAAATTAAATAGCCACACATAGTCAGATGCTTACCCCATGCCTAGGACAGATAAAGCCCTAGAGCAGCTGGGTGGGCCTAAGTATCTTACCACTATTGATTTTATCAAGGGCTACTGACAGGTGCTCCTCAGTACCAACACTAGACAGAGGTTAGCCTTTGTATGAGTTCACAAAGATGCCCTTTGGGATGAAAAATGCCCCAGCACTTTCCAGAGGCTGGTAGATCATATCCTTTTAGGGGTAGGAGATTTTTGCCCTTGCTTACCTGGATGAATATGCCTTCTACAGCCATTCCTGGCAAGAACACCTGGCTTTTTGTTAGAGAAGTACCTCGCATCAAGCTCTGTGCAGATGTGGGCATATCCATAATGACTGACAGGTGGAACAGGCATGGAAATGGCTTATGACTGACATGTATGCTGATTTCTGTATGACATCATGCATACATTGGTTGTACCTCTTGCATATTGCTAACATTGAATTCTGCGCAATAAAGGATTCGAACAAGTGCAGTTACAGACAGTTGTACAATCTGCAGGATTTCTTTAAATTACAGTTTATTAAGACATGTGTCTTTCAGTGTTGATTAAGCAGGAAAATCACATGGCTTAATGAAGTATAAAGCAAAGATATCCTGTAGTATGTATTACAAGGTGTAATTGGAATGTGTACCGTTAGCAATGTTTGCATGAAAACAATTCTATACATTGGTTGGAGCTCTTGTATATTATGACAGTTGAGCAGCACTCAAGGAAGGAAATAAAGAAGTGCAATTACAGACTTTGTTACATACTGCACGATTTCATTAAAACCTACTGTAATATGGAAGACAAAAACTTACAAAGCACAATATTACTTGAGTTAAAGACAGCTTTTGCAGCTGCCAGTCATTCAAATGCTTTTACTAAGTCTTGCCTCATTTCAGATTCTCATATTAAGACATACAGCTGGTCAGTGCCTACCTTTGAGACAGAATGTTCAAGATGGACACAAATGTAAGTCAGACACTATTAGCAAAGGTATTCAAAAGTGGTTGTAACTGGGACCTCTGCTTTTCTAAGTATTTATAGAAGACCTTCTCTGGGATCTTCCATGCAAACTGCCCACTGTTTACAGCAGATGTAGAGTTATTACCAAATGACACAAAATTCCAAAAATCTAAATCAGCTACAAGACGACTTTAGCACCTTATGGAACTGGCTTGAATAGCAAACTTGCAAAGTGAGCAGCATTGTTGGCTCAAATAAATAGGATTTCTGGGTCGGTTCTTGTTTGGGGCACCTTCTAAGCAGAATGTGCATGTGTCTCTGCATTCTCATGAGTTTTACTCTGATTTACTCCTACACCACAAAGACACACAATAGGCACACTAATGACTCTAAACTGTGTATAAATAGTGTGTGTGTGTGTGTGTGTGTGTGTGTGTGTGTGTGTGTGTGTGTGTGTGTGTGTGTGTGTGTGTGTATTATATGGAGGAATGGTATGGCGCTCTACTTTAGGTTTATGTTCATAGATTACTACTAGGCCAACTGCCCTTGTGGGCTATTTTAACCCTAGCCAATTACCCCATGTAAGAATCAAAACGTGCACCTTTCACCTTAAAACGTAGTATAAAACAGCAGACCTATTCACCATGGAAACCTAAGTAATTTAAGTACGTGTTCAGCTTAAACTATCCTGTAAGAAACACCAATACACAAAGGAAACCCAATAAATATATGCTTTATACCAAACTGCTTTCCCCACAAAATGCCTCCTTACTTCACAACTAGTGAGAACAAAATGATCGGGTTTCTAGACCTGCTCTAGAGCAGTGCACACACTGTTAATGTGCATAAAGCCAAATGACTCCCTTTGTCAATTATGACAACACCACTACTGCTGAATAGAAACCTACTTCTAGGAAGATACCCCTCCACAGGCATGCTGACTTACTCTCAAAAATATGCTCTTTGAAACTTAGCACCAAACACAACTGGGAAAACTGACAAGCTAATATACTTTTGGAAAGTCCTTAAAGCTCACAATGTTAACAAAATAAGTACATCTGATGAGTGGTTCCTGGATACAATACCAGCTCAATGTCATATTAGACACTACAAATAACCTTTAGTTCCCGGTAAATGCTGTTAAGGCCATTTTCAATGGGCGGTCATTGCACAGCACAACAGACAAATCAATATTCATGCTGGCACAGACAGGAAAATTTAGTAGTTTAAACTTGCCATCAGAAAATCTTGGGGAGGCGTGGTTTGGGTGGGACTTGCTACTACACATTCTGTGAGGTACTTCTCTAATACAAAGCCAAGCACCTTCAGCATGTCAGGGAGGAGCTGAGCAGACTACAGAGGGTAGGGTTAACCATTAAGCCCAGTAAGTGTCAGGTAGGTACAGCAGAGGTCTCCTACCTGGGACATAGAGTGGGGAGTGGTAAGATCAGGCCTGAACCTGCCAAAGTGAAAGCCATTCAGACATCGCCTGCCCCTGTTACTAAAAAGCAGGTGAGGGTATGCTTAGGGACAGCAGGGTACTACAGAAAGTTTGTCCCCAATTATAGTACCATAACTGCTCCCCTCACAGACTTGACAAGGAAAAACTGGTCAGATAAGGTAATGTGGACCCCAGCATGTCAGCAGGCATTCCAGAAGCTTAAAGGAGCTTTGGGGAGGACCCACTGTGTTAGACAGTCCAGATTACAGCAAATATTTTTTGTGCAGGTGTATGCTTCAAACCATGGGGTGGTGGCTGTACTCAGCAAGGTTTCCTCAGAGGGAGAAGAGCACCCAGTGGTATATCTCAGCCATAGGCTCCAACCCAGGGATGAATGCTATGCAGCTGTAGAAAAGGAATGTCTAGTCATAGTGTGGGTACTGCAGAAACTTCAGCCTTATCTGTATGGAAGGAAATTCACTGTAATTACAGACCACAATCCCTTAACATGGCTACATCAAGCAAGTCTGCAAAATGCCAAGCTACTAAGGTGGAACCTAGGGTTACAGGCATATGATATGACAGTGTAGCACCACAGTGGGGTTAGCAATGCCAACACAGATGTGCTCTCCTGCCAGGGTATGCGTAATGTATTCCAAGATAGGCTCATCACTCTCAAGCAATGTTTCTCAGGAGTTACTTGAAAAACTAGCTTGAGTCTTCAAGTAGGGAAAGAAGTGTGACAAAGGGGGATACTGCCAGTTTAGCTGTCTGGAATTTTGTAAACGATTATATGTCATTTGTGAATATCAACATGATTTATATAAGATGCTTGTGTTACAAATTTATTAGAACTGTATGCCATATGTATATCAAACGGTTGATACAGAAGTGTGTGATGAAAAGGTTTTTGCAAAGTGATGTTTGATATGTAACCACAGTGTGCCCTACTGGGAAAAACAGAAATATACATGCACTATTGTAACTGTTTAAATGTATATATTTTAACAGTGGAAACTGGAATACAGAAGGTTAACTTCAGAAAAGTAAATGAAATTAAATGACTTTATGGCTATGCCCTAAAAGATGGTACATTTCAATTTCAATGCAGCAAGGAGACACAATGTCTAAAACTAAGGAGCTTTCTGTATTGTCTTTGGAGTGAACTAATTACTACCTCTGAAAGTATGAAATAATGCAATTGTTTTATGACTTCCAGTATCTGCCAAAGATTTGAGGTCTATGTATTTTCACAGGTAGATGCTAAATACTGCCAAGCTTCCAGCAGTGGTGGCTCACTTGGAAACTAAAAGTCAGATGACAAGAAATTATGTCATTCTATAAGTTATCCCAGCAGTAATATTTGAGATATTGATTTGAGAGGACTTTTAGAGACACACAGCATTCTGTATCCTGTCTTGGACATGGCAGCAAGAAGACCCATTTACCACACATCTGCCTTGCTCTGATGAAGTAAGTTTCTAGGGAACAGTACAATTCTCTTGGATATAGTCAGGAATATAGCAAAGCTTATTTAGATATTTTTCTTTATTTATTTGAGACTGTCCTGCAATGTTGTTTTAAATATTTCTTGTGATTTTGAACTCTGATGTCACTGTGAATATATACTGAGTATCTTCTTGTTCTTTTATTATTTATTATTAAATATATTTAGACCTTTCATTGTGGCTGATCTGTCCAGAGATATTTAAGTTTTGAGAGTACTTGCATATTTATTTGGTGACAGTGTGTGGGCCACTCCTAATAGTGTTGCTCTTGGTCAAACTACAATTTGTATTAATACTAATATTACACAGTAAGATTGGACATCCTTTATTAAGGGCCTTAAAGCAGCTGATAAAGAGTTGGCTGGTAGCAGTGATAACTACCTTATAGTCTGAGCAAAAGGGGACATAGCTAATAAACATGTGACAGCCTTTCCCAGGTGTGTGTGTGTGTGTGTGTGTGTGTGTGTGTGTGTGTGTGTGTGTGTGTGTGTGTGTGTAAATCAAATCTCAAAGAGTGTGTGCATCAACTACTTGGACAGGGACACACAGCACTGGTTGGACAGAGAGGGTGCTGGAGATCTTGCCTTGGCCACTGCTGAGATCTCAACTCTATAGCTGTGCCAATGGGGAGTCTTACTGGGGATCTGGAGGAAGAGAGAGAAACCAGCCCCAGACTGACTGTGGTTTTTGTGTACTCTTAAGGGAAATTGCACTGGATGCAGAGAGCTGCATCTGGAAATACTGTGTGTGTACCTGTCATCCTCTCAGTGTATGCCCCCCGGTGGTGCCAGTGGTGAGGACTGAGGCTCTTTGATTACAGGTCCAGTGGTGGGGCATCACGATTCTCAAGTATAAGATTAAAGTAGATTATAAGTTGAAGACTAAAGACTTCTGTGGTTACAGGTTCTGACCAGTGAAGTACAGAATTAACATGGGATTCTACTTTAATCATGTTACTTAATAAGTCATCTCTTCTAACAAAGCCACATATTTGAAGTATGACAAAATAATTATAAAGTTAATATTCATAGAAATAGAATAATTAAAAGACTTTTGTTTAGCTATCACACAAAATATTAAAGGACATAAGAAGTAGACCAACATAGTTTCATAGGTGCATAGATGATTAATAGGCTAATGACCATCTTGGGGGCCTTTTTAACTCTAGTTTTGCATCCCAAATGTATCTGGCTGGTTAATACTCTAAGGTCATTTTATGGGGTATATGTAGACTTGGGCATGGATGATCAAGCATTTATTGGCTGCTTCTATCTGTTAGAGACTTGATTGCCAGAGTGGAGTAAATTTTCAATTTCCCATCCACTGGTCCAAAATATGCTTGAATTGGGTTGGAGAAAGCATTGTTTGACATGTATAGAGTTCCAGAAAAGGGGTAATCTCTGAGACCCATACATGTTCCTCCTGCATGTATTATTTTTGTTACAGGCAAGGTTTATGTCCCTATATTGGGTAATTCTGATGTTATTTGTTTTGCAGATGTGCAACAGGTCCATCACAGTGGAATTAAAGGATGCTTTGTAGGCCAGGCATAGATCACCTCTCAACAGCTTGTAGGATACTGAGTACAAAGGCAAGGCTTTGAGGCGGTCTGCATAGAACTTCTTGTATATACCCCATATTCTTTTTGAGAAAAACCTCTGTGAATGCTCCAGCTGTTGCTTATCTGGTCAAGTACATACCAAAGTAGGTGTTGTACTCAATGACTGGTATGACGAAGGCCAACTACAGTGGAACAATGGCATCCTTTGATCTAGACACCATACCCTTGCTTATAAGTGCAGCAACGTAGAATTATTTCTTTACCACCATTGACACATGATGGTCAAATGCCAAGTTGCTGTCTACATATATTCCCAGATCCCTGACCACTTGGTCTATTCTTATGGGTGTATTGTCAATGAGGTAGTTTCCAGGGGTAATAATCTTCACAAAGGATACTTTTATGCATTTCTTGGCATTGAGTTTTAGACCATGGCTCTGACACCAGTTATTTGCCTGAGTCAGCCTTCTTGGGGGGGGGCGGGGGGGTGTTTGTGTTATTGCAGGATTCTATAACCGTGTTGTTTGCAACTGTCTGTAAACGAGGTCAGCCAGAGGTCCTTGACATTTGTCTTGACTTCAGAAAAATAGATACCAAAAAGAAGCAGTCCCAGCACCGAGCCCTGAAGGACTCTACTAGTGACTGTCCTCTTTGTAGAGGTAGACTCCGCTACCCCAACTTCTTGGGTCCTATCTGTCAGCCAGCTGGCTATCCATTGGGTGGCATACAGATTTTAATATAATTTTCTGAATTTGGCAAAAATGTCCTCCATCCCCTTACACAAAGTCTGTCTGGATGTTATGGTTAAATAGTGAGTCTACTGGTCTTGATAGGTCATGTCTCATGCTATTAAGGAGGCATCCTGGGATATTATCAGGGCCCATTAATGCAGTGTTCCTTGCCTTGTAAAGAGCATTGAGGACTTGTTTCCTAGTGATATCTGGAGAAGTTATGGCTGAGGGTATTTCCTGAGGGGTGTGTGGTGGGAAGGGGTGGGATTGGAGCTGAATTTTTCATCCAGTAGATTTGCTATATCATCTGACTCATTATAGGTTGCTCCATTTACATTTAGTTTGGGTCATTGCTGTGGATTGTATTTTAGTTTGCAGGCATAGCTGAAGAAAGTCTTCTGATTGTCCTCAGCCTGGAAGACTATTTTTAATTCACACTTAGCTTTGGTAGACTTGATAAGGCCCCTAAGTTGCTAATTAAGATTGTTGAAGGAGTTTTTACCTTGCTGGCCAAAACAATAAAACAACATACCAAGTAATCATTATGCATAAAATAATTTGCACTCAATTATCTGTGATTATTAATCTAAAATATAAAGAAGTAACAAAAGATGTACCAAGCTGTAAGAAAAAAAACAAATAAATATGGTTGGCTCTAAGAAGAGAGTGCTGAAGCCCTGACTATGCCCCAGATGTTTCAAAGTCAGTTCATAATTTTGGCCCTGGAGGAGTCATTCAGAGAAGGACACCCATCCCAAGGGAAGTGTTTGGTACAAGTTCTGCAGCTAGGGCATCACTTGAGCAAAAACTTCACACATGTACTCCAAGGATGTGAGCAGGATGCATGATACCCGATAAGGAATGCATTGCCCTCCAACTGGAAACACACATTTATTTCAGGCTCAGCAAAGGAGTCAGTGAGGAAGTACTTATGAGCACAGAGAATCGCTTAAAACTGCACTGGATAATAACTGTGATCTTCAGTCCTAGGACTCTCGGGTCAGTCTGATACTACCTGATAGTAGTTTTATTGCTGGGAAGGAGAGGCCAAAAATGCAATACAAAAAAAAAATTGCATGCTTACTTAATTCTTTCAAAATACAAGCCACAACAAGTGAAACAAATGCATAATCTAACTGGAAAGTTCTTTCCTACCTTACACAAACTGTACACATACAGTGTATCTCCAATCCCTGCTCATGAGGGCATAAAATAAATACTAGTATCATTCATATGTAAAGCCATTGAATAAATGTAATGGTAAACATCTCTCCAAATACAAAAGGTTTCCAGGAAGTACAAAAACAGACGATAAAATACTATATCACCCTAAATTGGAAAGATAGATCAACCCTATCATGGGAAGGACTCAAACAGATAGTTGGGAAGCAGTAGGATTTGATTTGTTATGTTATGACTAAAAATCAATAAAAAGAATTTTTAAAAGAAATTAGAAATTCAATTTTATGTTAATTCCATATAATTCTCTGGTGCTAAGATAAAACAAATCTGGACAACCCTGGTCTCAATGTAAAGCTTAGGTGGTAGGAAAAAACATTTAAATTGTATTCTGCCCAAAACAGTTTAATGCATCCACATCTACTCATTTAGAAAATGATTTTTTGCAAAGCAATTAATAATAAGCCCTCTGTCATCACAAGCTTACTACACAAGGAGGTTAGGTCCCCTGATGTCACTTGTGGCTTCTCAGTAATAAGAATTAAACTCATGAACATTGTACGCTATCACTTCTATTGTGAAAACTGATGCAAGTGGCAGTGCTTTTGCATTTCTGTCATAAAAGTGGAACAATACATGCTGACCTCAATTATAGACCAGAAACTCTCAGATGCCCTGAAAACTGTATCACTTGGATTAATTAAGATGCTTAAATTGACTTTCATTGGCTGTTTGCAGCAAAAGACTGCAGTTAGTGACCTCTGCTTCAGTCATTTTGAGACAGGCATTTATTAAAACTGCAGCCCGATCGCAGTCTGGCTAAAAGGAAATAATTCCCTGCAACTTTACAAGGCAGAGCAGTAGCATATGATGCCAGAAACCGTGTAATTATTCCTGATACAAGCAGGTGCATTACAGAGAAAAATATATGCTATTATGTATTTCTTTAAAGCACTGATTAATGTAATGAGTGTACTTTGATATTAGCTTGATACAATAGGATTTAATGCTGTTGCTATTAAGAATTTATTAATTTCTTACTGTTAATTTTGACACCTGAGCAGAGTGCACTGCTGGAGAACTATCCTTATATTTACTCAAAATTTTCTGTCCAGGTGGTCCTGTATAAATAATCTTGGCTTATTAGACCCAACCCGTTTAAAAGTTAAATAAATATGTTGCTTTTTTTACACACCAAGCTGTAACAGCGATAATGGAAAAGACCTGAGGTAACCTCATGAATTAAATCTAAAACTGACAGATTATAAGAAAACCGATGGCAAAAGTAAGAGGGACATATCTGACTAAAAGCAGTAATAAGTGAAGTTCCATTAAGGCCTTTGTCAGGTCCAGTCTTTTTTGTTTGCTGTGTGTGTGTGTGTGTGTGTGTGTGTGTGTGTGTGTGTGTGTGTGTGTGTGTGTGTGTGTGTGTGTGTGTGTGTGTGCATGTGTCTGACATGTCGATGAGGGCTGTTAGTAAAAAGTACAACATGTTTGTGGATTATACAAAGGTGAAAAGGCTGTAAGGAAATAAATATGAAATGATTCAGACAGATTAGGAACAGAGAGAAAAATGACAGCTGAGAACTGGAGTAAATATGTTTGCACTTTAGATATAACACTCTTGCCACGGAGTACATGTTGGGAATTCATGACTAACAAAAGAAAGACTGGTATGAGAGTCCAAAAATGTTTTGCTAAAATTATAAGAAGACTGCCAAACAGTAGTTCTGAGGAGAGATGTAACATGTTTAGTCTGTTCAGAATGTAGACAGGAAGTGAAGGAGAAGATATGTATGGGCAAAGCTGAGATGGAAAGGAAAGGAAAGGAAAGGTGACAGTGGCATGGAAGTCAAATGAAAGAGGATTACCACAATCAAATCTTAGATAAATTTCTTTGTGGTTCGTGAGACAGAAAATCAGGACAGGCTACCCAAGAAGATGGTAATCCATAGAACCACAGAAAATTTCAAGGAAGCTTAAGATAGGTAACTGCAGAAGAGCTTTTGAGTTCCTTGGTGAGGAGTTACCGTCCAGCTACACAAAACCCATGGGTTACAGACCATTCTGCTTGACATTCTAACTGTGTATGTTCTTGCATCTATTGACATCTTTCCACTCTCCTGAGCTGCACAGTCTAAGTTCATGTACTCCTGCCTTTCAAACCAGCAGCATTTAAACATTAAACATTAAATACACTGTCAGCTACTTTTATCTCAGACAAATGGTTGATCATGTGAATGGTCTTCTTAACACCACAGTGGTAATTAATGGAACAAACTGTTTTGTTTTTTGAGCATATTTAGAATTGTATAATTTATTAAGCTTGACACATGAAGTGCCAAGATCATATCTGGTTAAAGGGTTTATATCAGCTGTATTTTGGACAGCTTCTCGAAGACTATAATAGCGAAAAATCTGGACAACCCATCCGTGTGGTTTCTTGAGTCTGCCCTATTTCTTATAGAGGACCAGTTTAAGCCTTGTCTTTCCTCTGCCCATGTTATAGTTCTCACTGAAATCCTATACATCAGACCATACCAGACACGGGATACATACTCATTCATGCTAATTACTTTGGTGACTGACCATGCAAAACGAAATATGGTTGTATAAATAATAGAGAATGTGTTACTAGAACTTTTTCTGGAGAAGTTACAGTACAATATCTAGCAATGTAGCATACAATGATAAAGCTGTGGGAAATATAGATAAACCTTTGGATAGTGTAGAGGACATAGCTTATATACATTTTCTGGTTGTTTTTATCCTCTGTCATTATTGCTGTTCACAACAAATACAAGGTCAGTGTGTCCATAATTCTGATAATATACTTGCTATCTAATGGATATGGAACCATCCATTAGCACATGCAGTCATATCATACCCACCAACAAATATCCATGAACAAATCTTACGATCATTGATTTATATTGATTTTGTCTGTCTCTTTGTTTAGACATTATAAAAAAACAAGAAAAAAATACAGACCAGTACTGATTATTCACAAAATGGACTATGGCTTGTTTGATTTGTATATGTATCTCACTTTGTTCATTTTGTGGTTGAGTATACTTTTATATTATACTATACACTGTACCTTGACAAAGTGCTAGGGATAACTCTTCTATCTAGCACTGCTACTTCTATGTGCATTTTTAAAACAACTCCAGAAGTCTTGCTCTGTTCTGATAATGTGGCTCAGAAATCCTTTTTGCACAGCAGTTATGAGAGAAGCATTATTTTTTCTTATAGATAACTGCTAGACTATCTGCACATGTAGGCCATTTTAAGTCTAGCCAGTTTCCCTTTTGCTGTTCAAATGACTGATAATTATATATTACTCTTAATGAGAATAACTGAGATCATACCATAGATAATTTGAGGAGACCCATGAACGGAATAAAGCATTTAGGAACTGCATCTGACAATTAATAGTACATGGGGCAGTCCAGAGTAAATTTTCTGTTTCTCAGCCATAGATTCAAGCTATGTTTAAATATGAACAAGGATAAGCATTATTTTACATGGATGGAGAGTCTGTTCCAGAGCAGCAGTATCCTTTGTGAGATATACCTGTCCCTCCAATCCATTCTGTTGGTGTTGCAGAAGAGGTTTAGATCCCAAGACTGAGCATTTCTAATGCCATTTGACTTGCTGATATTCAATAAATCTATCTGCACTTGGTTGGAGGATACCTTTTTGCCAGACACAGGTCACTTTGCAGTCTGTAGGATACCAAGTATAGTGACAAGGCTTTATATCCAGTCCATGTAGGACATATTGGTTAGGCCTTGTATCCTTTTAATAATGTATCTCTGTGGGAGTTGTGATTGTTGCATGTGATGGACAGATACATGCGAAAGGCATCATCATATTCAATGACTGGCCTAATAAGGACTCAGTGAAGTGCTGCTATACTGGGATTTAGAGTACTGAACTCTAGAACTGAGCTGTGCTAGTAACACATTTGAATGCTGGATCTTGAATTTTATTAATGAAACAGCAACGTGTTCTGCATTTGATAACTAACTCATATGTGAATATGTTCTCATTTTGCTTGTAATGCAACTGCTTACCGACAGTTTATAATTAGTTGGGGGTGTTGCAGACAGCAAACTCTGCTAACAAAGACAGATGCAAATGGCTGTGGTGCTATGAACATGTGCTAATAGTGCAGATACAGTGCAAACAGCAGAGGTCAGTGGCAGACCACAAACTTTATGTGAAAGTTGTAGACACAAGTAAAGTACTACGTGTATACATATACATGTGTCTATGTTTGCATGTAGTACTTTTAGATGTGGAATTACATAAAGATTACGAAAGGGGTGTTTTGCTTTAAATCTTCATAGGAAGTCCACTTTTTCCAACAGCTATCATAGTTGTCATCCAATATTTCTGAAAAAAATCTGTTGCTAAAGGTCAGCTAGTTAGGCTGGTCCGGATGGTATCAGATGAAGCAGTATTTATTATAGAGTGCGGAAAGTTGCTCGTTATGTTCATAAAGCGGAGTTACCCTAATGATTTTTTAAAAGAAATCAAGGAAGAAGTAGTGAGTAAGAGATATTGTTTTTATTGCCCCTTATTATCCAACTCTCACTTAAGGGAAAGGAAGCAGGTGAACGAGTCTTGTATTAATTCCAGAACAAACATGCAGGATGACTTTGGTAAATCATTTGTAATTACCTTTTCCATTGATGCTCATAGTATAGTGAATTCTATTGTTGATAATTGCTTTGTTTCTTCATCAGATGTGCAATTGAAAAAAATTATTGGGAGACAAGCCTAAAATATTTTTTAGGAAAAATAAATGTTTTAAGGAATTGTTGGAAAAAGGTCATTACAATAACAAGAATAGGACAAAACAGCATATGTGAAAATGTGGGCATTATAGTTCCATTTTAGTTGGTGAGTCTGTTTATATTAATGGCCAGTATTTTAAGTCCCAGGGGTACTATAATTGTGACTCCAGTTGGGTGGTTTATGCAGCATGTTGTAACTTTTTCCCTGCTTTTTGTATAGGAAAACCTTCTAGAAAATTGAGAAAGAGAACTCACAGTAAGACACTATCCGGTTTGATTCTCAGCTAGAGTGTCTTCTGCGTGGAGATATGTGAGAATGGGTGCACCTTCATTGAAGGTTGTGTGTCAGGACTGGTAACTCGACATGTAAAAATCAACTACCAGTCATTAGTGGACCGGAGTTCCGCTGTGGCGACCCCTTACCGGGAAAAGCCGAAAGACACAAACAAACTGGAAGTTAAAAAGGGCAAAGTTACCAATGCTTTATATAGACATATTCAAAATTATACAACACATTATTTTACGTTTAGGGTCATGGAACAAGTTAAAAGGGACCCTAGGGGCTATGTAATTGAAGAGCATTTATTGGTGAGAGAATTAATGTGGCAACTAACATTAAATGCCCTGGTGGCCCCGGGATTAAATGAGGCTTGCTCTATTAGTTCTGTACTTAAACTTAAAAGCCTACAATGCAAGATTAAAGTATACAGATTTATTCAAGTTTATAAATATGTTTTAGATGTATTTATTATTTGGAAATGAAAATATGGCTTGTCTGGTTATGATATTTAATCTAAGTTTTAAATAATTCTTTGATTAATATTTATTATTTTACTTAATCGGCTTTGTTGCAGTAAGTTGTGCGACTTAATGAGTTTTATATAAGGGAATTGTTTTAATTAATGGTAATTCTGAAGAAGTCCCATCTGGGATGAAAGTGCTTAATTGTCTTTATTTTCAATAAAGTATAGCTCTGGGTAAAGTTTTTGCTGTGTTTCACTGCTTATCGGTTAATAGTTGGTCTGTAGTGTTTCCAGTCTTTTGTTTTGTGGTCACATATACCTCACTGAACATTCAAACACTTGCAAACACCCACCCATGAGACTAAAAAAATACAAGCAAAATAAAATAGGTATGAAAAGTGTGCATGCTCAACATACACTGCACACTCAGTCGAATGGCAACTCGCCGACATGCAATCATACTCTACAGGCACACATCACCACACAGAATCACTTCAAAATAAGTGACTTTTGTAGGGGGAAGTATTTAAAGGGACTCTGGAAGCTCAGTGGATGATAGATATGTTTTGTGTAGCAATGTATCAGGTGGTGGCCAGCAAGGGAAATATACCTGTACAACTGTGAACTGGAGATGGAAGAGTCCAACTTTTTAGATTCCCTCTTGTTTTATGAAACAATGAATTTTAAATTTAGGATTATGATGGCATTATAAAAGGTGCTTTAAGAAATCTAGAGGAAGTTGTTCAGTGTGTGTGTGTGTGTGTGTGTGTGTGTGTGTGTGTGTGTGTGTGTGTGTGTGTGTGTGTGTATCATGTGGGAAGAACATGCAAATGATAATGGAATTTGTCCTTGTGCTAGGCAAAGACAGTAAAACAGCAAATTTGGATTCTCAAACTTGGAGCTATGTATATGTTGAACAACAATGCAAAGTTAAATTTGTGAAAATTTAATATTTGTTTTTCTTAGAAGCTCTCTGACTTGATTAGCTACTTGACTTTAAAATTCATAAATTTCAAGACTGAATATTTTATGATAGGAATGGGTGTTTGGAAATATGCACAATTACTGTTGTTTCTACTGGGAAAAGAAACAAAAGGGTATGAACTAGACCTGGGTGCACTCAAATAAAAAACTTATTGACAATGAAGTAAGCACTTTCGTACAGGATAATACCAGTACTTCATCAGACAAATGACAAGACAATACTAAATAACTTCCTTATATACACTCTCCCAAAATGCAAATCCAATAACCTCTATCACATGATTAATTAATACATTAATTACATTAAACAAAGAGCAGCAAATAACAGTTGAAAGAAAACTGTTTGAAAATCATGAATAGAAATGAAAAAATATATATACTTATATATATATATATATATATATATATCTATATATCTATATATATACTTATTATATATAACCATGCCTAATAAATATATATTAAAATATGTATAATTGAATAAAAACTTACTTATGAACTATTAGAATGTTTAAAAATGAATGAATAAGTGAAAAATTAATAATGAATTCACAATTAGAAAATGTAGCATTGGGAATAAGACCAAATAAAATGCTGCATAAAAATACTACATAAAAGTACATAAAAGTACTGCATAAAAATATGTGTAGTAGATGATAACATAAATTATGTGCAAATACATTCAACTGTTGTTTCTACCACATCGTTCACTATCAAATTTTCAACATGCATGCTCAGCATTTTACTTTATTTGAAACATACTTCCATTAAGTTCTTTACTTGAATTTTGTATACTTTATAAAGATTTTGACACCTTCTGTACTCTTCTAAATGATATGCCTTATCTATCTTTGGTGGGGATTATAGCTGGAAATTGTTCTTTGTTCATTTTTCCATTAAAGCTTTACTTACGTGGATAAAAACAAAATTAATAAATATTTAAATGTACTATACTCCTCATTTTGCCAATGATTTTGACAGGATATTCCTCATTTTTCCAAGGATTTTGAAAGGACCAATCATTTGCTAATTCTCATATCTTTGTAAGGCTTAGGCTGGCACAATTCTTGGGTTCCAATACTAATAAATATGCAACTCTTTCATTTCTGTTGTTTATTCATTTATTTCTTTAAAGTATTAAAATGCATATGCTACTAAGCACTGTGCAAGCAGTAGAGAGTAATAACATGTACACTTTGCAGATTAAAAACAATTAATATGGTTAAAACGATAATAATTAAAATAAATAATTTAGGACTTCAGCAGTCCTCATTAGCATGCACTGACAGAGATTGGCAGACCCCTATTATGGAGTCACACACTCAGTTTGTTACTGCATGCCCAGTCCTTTTGGAATCTAACACTATTTACTACCACAGCTAAGGTCACACTGCCTCACAGATAGGGGGAATACTTATTTTTCAACAAACAAATAGGTATTACAATTATTCTGAGGTAGTAGGTTCATAGGTTCATAGGTTTATAGGTAGGTACTAGGCTATTGGCCATAGGGCCTGTATAAGCTTAGCCAAAAAGACATCCTGGCTTTCGCTACCCAAGTAAATTATTTTCCTGTGCCCCTGTTGAGCAGAGCCACAGAGGTGATCCCCGGGGTAAATTTTTATTTCCTATCCAATCATCAATATTTTTCTTGAAGAGTGCTAATGAGGAGCTTTGTTTGATATAGATAGGTAGTTTGTTCCAAAGTATGGGAAGTCTCTATCCCTCCAGCATGTTCTGTTTATTGTAGTGACAAGGTTTAGGTCCCTAGAGTGTGTAGCTTGGAGGGATTGGGATTTCTTTAAGTGGAGCATGTCCAACAGCTCTGGGTTTGACATAGCTTTGTATGTTAAACAGAGATCACCTCTGAGTAGGCGATATGCGACGGAGTAAAACTGGAGTTTTTTGAGACGGTCTGCACAGAGCATCTGTTTAAGGCCAGTAATCCTCTGTGAGGTATTTCTGTGGCCTTTCCAGTTGTTGTAGATGTCTTGTGAGGTACATATCAAAAGGGGATTGTACTCTATAATGGGCCTAATGAGTGATGAGTAGAGGGGAACAATGACCTCTTTTTTCCAGGATGAGAAACCTTTTGTGATGAGGTGTGCCGCATAGAAGGATTTCCTGACTACTGTGGTGATGTGATTATCAAAGGAGAGACTACTGTCCACCTGTGTCCCAAGGTCTCTTATCACACTTTTGGTGTTAAGTAGACTACCGCCTATGTGGTAGTTCATGGGTACAGAGTTTTTAGCAAAGGGGATGACAATGCACTTTTTGGCATTGAGCTTGAGGCCATGGCTTTGACACTAGGCATCTGTCTCAGTGAGGCCCTTTTGTAGGATGTCAACATCATTAGGAGTTTCGATTATGGCTCCTAGTTCGCTGTCATCTGTGAACTTCATTAGCCAAAGACCTTCTGTGTTAGCCTGTACTTCAGAGAAGTAGATACCAAACAGGAGAGGACCCAGGACTGAACCCTGTGGTACTCCACTTGTCACTGGTCTGAAGTCAGATTTGGAGTCTGCTATTTTCACAGTGTGGGTTCTGTCTGTTCTATCAGTGAGCCAGTTGGCAACCCATCTTATGACATAGGGATTTATACCTAGTTTAGTGAGTTTATCTATAATTTCAGAGCGGGGGGTTGTGTCAAAAGCCTTGGTGAGATCTAGATAGGCTGTGTGAACCACCTTACCCTTGTCTATGGCTTTGGTGACTGCTACAATGAAGTCTATCAGGTTTAGGAGACATGAACTGCCTTTTACAAACCTGAACTGTGTGGGGCCCAGCGTTTGGAGATTACCAGTGTCTTTGTTTATAAGATCCATGATGATACGTTCCATGGCCTTGCAAACCAGGCTCATCAGGCTAATGGGGCAGTAGTTCCTGGGGTCCATGGTGGCTCTTCCTTTGTGGAGTGGGATAACCATCACTGTGTGCCATTCAGTGGGCACAAAGCATGAGGTGAGGCTATGACTGAACATGGTGCTTAGGTGGGGTGCCAGTTCATTCTGTAGTTCATGTAGAACGCAGCCTGGGATGTTGTCAGGTCCCCTGGATGCTGTGTTCTTGGCTTTGGAGAGTGTGTTTTTTACCTGTGCAACCATGATTACAGGAACTTTGCATTCTTCCAGTATAGAGATGTGCCCTTTAGGGGGTGGTTAATGTTAGCACTGAACCTATCTGCCAGGATGTTGGCAATATCAGTTGGTTCTGTATATTTAGTGCCATTTTGCTGTAACTTAGAGCAGATCTGAGTGTTGCCACTGAGATTCTTGACATAGCTATAGAATGCTTTGTGGTTGTCTTTAGAATCAGCAGCAATTTTGTTTTCATAACTAGCTTTGGAGGATTTTATGAGGGATATCAACTTCTTACTGAAGCTGACCTGGGAGTTCCTCCAATCATGGGATTTTACTCTTTTTTGCAACAGTTTCTTTCTTCTGTTGTAGAGTTTGTTTATGGCAGGGGACCACCAGATTGGTGTCCTTTTTTTTGAGGATAGCATCTTGGTTTTGTAAGGGATAGCACAATCCATGCACTCGTGTAAGTGCTTATAAAGTGCATTTGTGTAGAATTCAACAGTCGTACCTTTACTGTCCATCTGCATGGGTGTCGTGAAGTTTGCCACTTTTGTCTTAAGAAGCGAGAAATTTTTTACAGTGGTTTCCCTAATGGGGGGTGGGGGCAGGATGTGGATGGCTAGGATGATTAGCTTGTGGTCGGATTTGACCAACAAGCAATTGACCTCTGGTGTGGAACACCAGTCGCCCATGTTGGCGATGACCAGGGCTAGGATATTGCTGCCCCTGGTGAGGGTGTGGATAAGTAGATCCACGGTGTTGGAATTTATGAATTCCAGAAAACATTGAGCAAAAGAGTTGGTACATGAGTAGTTTTCCCACTTAATGGCGGGGTAGTTGAAATCACCCATTATTAGGGTGTTGGGTTCTACCCTAATATTTTCCAGTGTATCAAGAAATGAGGAGTGGAAATCCTGGGGCATGGTGAGGGATCTGTAGTAAGTTACAATTTGGATTGCGGTCTTGCCGAGAGTTAGTTGCATTTGGATAATCTCGGATGCATTATGCTGAGCAATTAGCCTGGAGGTGTAGATATCCTTAATGAATATGGACATGCCTCCACCTTTAGTGTTTCGGTCCAAGTTAGGTTGCCGAAAGGTGTGGTATGAATTATAGCCTGGTAATGCAGGGGTGCTCTCTGGTGCCTTGAACCAGGTCTCTGTCACTGCACAGATGTTGATGTTCTCCATTTTAAGGAGCGCCTCGAGTGAGTGCATTTTGAGGTTTAGACTTCTAGCATTGAGTAGTACAACCTCAGAGCTAGTATTAATTAAGCTATCATGGGTATGAGATTACAGCATCCACACTGGGGCTCTACAGAAATTAATACTTTTAATATCAATATATAGACAATTTTATTTTATTATCTGCTTTTTGTGTATAGTGTCCTGCCGATGAGGCTTGGGTTTAGCAATTCAGTCCCATAAATTGCCCAGCTTATAAACGTTTTGTTATAAATTACCTTATAAAACATATAACAGCTTAAATTAATGCAATCAAACATGTCAAGTAGTTTACCAGCAGTCTACATTTTATGGTATTATAATACATGTCATTCCACGCAAATCTGAAAAACTTAGCCACAATTTTATGCCTTAGTTGTATGAGTTGACTCATTCTGCGATGATGTATTTTTAATTTTGCATTACATCTATCTGTATGGAAATATAACATTTGATTAATATAAGCCTTCATATTATACTATTTGAATAAGTCCTACTGGTTTAACAGTTGACTAATTAATCTTTGACCTAAGGTCACATGCTTCTTAATGCTATGTACGGCTACTGTTAAAGATGCACAAACTCCCTAAAGCAGACATTCACACTATAAACAAAATGTTACAAGGAGTGGGACTAAATTTAAAGCTGACTATAGAAATTAAGTGCAATGAGTTTTTTCATATTAGTAAAGAATATCAAGGCTTTCTTCACAGTCAGCAGTATCAAAACAGCACAATTACTGCAAAGATTTATGCCATTTTTTAAATTTTGGTGTGATCTAAGATGCAACAGATTAGAATGACAGCAGTCTATCCGTCCACAACCATTTGTTTCCCATGTTTGCACGGTGATAATCATCTAGAGCCAAGGTTTACACCCCTGGGTGGCTAGCCCTGCTATGGTAGTTCTTTCACATCACACACTTGGACGCACACTCACACCTATGGACAATTTAGAGTATCCAATCCATCTTCTGCATGTCTTTGGAATGTGGAAGGAAACTGCAGCACCTGGAAAAAAAACACACAATAACAGGGAGGACATACAGACTCTACACAGAAGGCATCCCAGCCAAGAATCACATCAGGGAACCTCTTGCTGTCAGGTGACAATGCTATCCACTGTACCACTGTGCATGTATAAGTGTGATATCTGAGGGTGAAGTAGCCAACAGAGAAGTTAAAACTACATACTTAATCTGTAAATAAATGTGGACAGTGTATACTGACTAACTAAAGGAAATGTTTGCAATTAACTGAGTGGTAATATACTTTACTTTTAAACAAAAATCCAGAAGAACAGTGCAAACAAAACACTAGTAAACGATCCACAAAAAGCACTGTGTAGAGGGGAAGCCAAGCACCGGACAGCTGAAGTTAAAATTCCAAATTTATTAAATGAATCAAACACAAACGTGAAACGCTAGCCCAACACAACGTGTTTTTCGTCAATACATCAGACTTCATCAGACAAAGAAAAGTATTTTCAAACCACATATATATAGTAACAGAAATTCAAATGACCCAATAAAAAAAATCTCATAAATATAGAATGTGAAATGTAAAATGCTTTTGAGGTATACACATTGTGAAATAAACCTAAGACCAAGTCAATATTAATATATTTAATATATTACAATAAAATAAAATAAAATAAAATAATATCTTCACAAGAGGATTTCTGAATCCAAATCTATTGTAAAATGTAAATAATTGTAACAGATGAAATTAGTCAATGTTTTGATAACAGAGGAAAAAAGTACTGAAAGGATTACTTATAATACTTGCTGTGTTACCAGGTCAGGCTGTCTTGGTCCTTAAAAAAATAAAGCAAAAGATCTTTGTTGAATCTTATATAAAACTATAATAACTCGTGTATATATTGCAGACTTAATACAATGAACCAGTGAGGTCACACTCACAGTAGAGTTTCAGTGAAGCACACCTTTTCATTACATGGAAGGAATGCAATACATGTGACATCACAGATATGACTTGTTTCTCTTGTTTGAAGTGACACTTTTCTCCAACCTTTATTTATGATATCATATGAAGCTATGAAAATTATGATAATGGCATAATGGGGTATACATATGAGAATGATACAGAATGCGACCTAGTGAAATAATGTTTTCTTTATGTAAAAAATAAATACAAGAGAATTCATGGGAAAAAAAACATGCATCTAATTCTACTTAATCACATACAAGAAGATGGTTTTGTAATTGGTAACTTGATATTAAGCTGCAATAATTCATTGCAGAGTATTATACCCAGCCTACCCTCCCTACACACACATAGTGTGTATGTGCACGCATGCATGTGTGCATGTGTATGTGCGTGTGCATGTGCGTGTATGTGTGTGTGCGTGTGTGTGTGTGTGTGTGTGTGTGTGTGTGTGTGTGTGTGTGTGTGTGTGTGTGTGTGTGTGTGTGTGTGTGTGTGTGTGTGTGTGTGTGTGTGTGTGTGTGTGTGTGTGTATGTGTGAGCATGTATAAACTGAATGAAGCAAGTCTAGTATTTTTAGTAGCATAGTTGGTTAGTATGACTCTTCAAAAGCCAATAAACATCTTTTATTGAATATAAACAGAAACCTCTATATAAAGCAACACTTCTCTTAAAAGAAAAATATAGCTTAAAAACATTGGACTTTTCTCATGGAAGATTGTGCAACATACCTCTGAATCTCTTAGTGCAAGAAATCTGGACAAAGTCTAAAATAACGGGGAGACAAAGGCCTAAAAATATGGACACGTTTGAAATATTGCTCCAATAGATTTAGAAAGTTGCTAGAATAAGTGGATTTGAGTTAGTATGCATTTTCCAAAGGATATGAAGTTTGAAACACAGATGAACGTCATTATTTATTGACTTCAATTCTCAGTGAGTTGTGAGAAAACTGCAAATTTTATGAGGAACAGACAAAAAATATGAAGAAAAAATCTGGACAGTTGAGAAGTTTGTAATGTGGCGTAATCTCATAATATATTTTTCCTGAAACTTGCTTTTTACTCCCTGCTGGAATCCTTATCTTCAGGCAAATTGCAAGCTAAGCTTTGTAGTGCATGGAGTGTGGAGATTACACTTCGATATTTGGAAAAAGACAAATCAGTTTGACTACTTTAGCATGATACCTGACATTAACCAGTAAAGCTCTTAACATTTGTTAAGTAAGGGGCTTGCACTGTAGTAGCTACTACAGTGCAAGCCTCTTACTTAACAAATGTTAAGAGCTTTACTGGTTAATGTCAAGTATCATGCTAAAGTAGTCAAATCTGACAGTACTCACTAGCAAATACAGCGGCATTATAAAGAACAGATTAGATTCTGCCTGCTGTCTGCACTAGTAGCATGTTCCTGAATTCCTGTTATAAACAAATAAAGTAGCTAGAATAACAGAATGCATGTTCAACTGCATTTTCAGAAAAGTGTAGTCTGAAACTCAAAAATATGTCATTATTTAGTGACCTCAATCCTCAGTGGTTTGTCTGAAAAAACATATATTTTAGAAGAACATATCAAATATATGAGGTAAAAATTTGGACATTCTGCAAAAATCTGGACATGTGAGAGGTATGACAAGGTGGGCGTAAACATATGGGACCATGTTACACTGTCTTTCTGACACAGCTCGCTAAGTGCTACTTGGATTTGTAAGCCGGTGGAACACTTGGGGCTTTTCTTTTCCTGTAACTAGTACTGCATGGAGTGGATAAAGCTCCATGCACTACAAGGAATTATGATCGGGTCTTTGAGCATAACCTTTTATTATGTGTTTGAGACATAGATGCCAAGATTCACCTCTTGAGCTTCACTGTTGAAGTGAATTTTTTGCCATCTATGTCACAAACACAAGATAGTTATGGTGGGTGACTTGATCATAATCCTCTGTGTTATGCATGTTGTTGAGAGTATATAAAGTGCAGTGTTTTTCTCACCATACAGGAACCAGGCATTTATTTCTTAAAAAAAAACAGACCTGCCCATAGCCATTTCACCTCTTAACATCATCATCTTACTCTTCCCAAAAGAACACAAGCCATAAATAATAATTACAAATAATGGAAGTCATTGTTAATACGGAGTATCACCTTTATTCAAATGATGCATGCTTCACATGGATCCAGAATTAATGACAGCATTTTTTTCTCGTATGAAAACCTGACAGTTCTAGTATTTGGCCTAACATTTTTTCCATTAGCAGATAAGTATATCAGAACAACTCTCTACCTTTGCATTATTTATTTGACATATTTATGAGACCTCAATTGAACAGAATACATTTTGTATGAAAAACTTCTTATAGAATGTTTTTTGAGAGGGTATTTAAAATGAACTTGGAGTCTCAGTGGGGATAAATAAGTTTTGTGCGGCAATTTAATTTATCAGGTGGTAGCCAATAAGCAAATAATTCTGCACAGCTGTGAAAAGGAGGTGGACCATCTTTTTAGTTGCCTTCTTCTATTATGAAACAGTGGCTTTTGAATTTAGGACTATGACACTGTAAAAAAGTGGTTTTAGTAAGCTATATGAAGTCATTCCATCTGTGTGTGTGTGTGTGTGTGTGTGTGTGTGTGTGTGTGTGTGTGTGTGTGTGTGTGTGTGTGTGTGTGTGTGTATTATGTGGGGACAATATGCAAATACCAAATTTAGTTTCTTAGACAACTTTGTACTTTTTATTTGTCAAGCAACAATATTCAAGATTAAATATTGGATTACAGGAATGAGTATTAGGAAATCTGCATAAATGCAAGCCCAAAGTGAATCCGTCATACTTAAGAAAAAATGTATGTCTGTCTGTCATTTTGGGTCTTGCCTTTCCAATTTTACAGCTAAATTCTAATGTAAACATTCTAAGTAGACTTTGTGTAGTCCCCTGTACATTATTTCTTTACCCCCAATTTACAACTTATTAATAATAATTCTATAAGACATGTACACAGATATATGGCAATCAACTTTGAACCATTTCAGGAAATCTGCTTGAGCATATCAGTCAGCATAACAGGCTGTTCATATATGTACCTCCTTAGAGTAAGTGTGTGTGTGTGTGTGTGTGTGTGTGTGTGTGTGTGTGTGTGTGTGTGTGTGTGTGTGTGTGTGTGTGTGTCTGTGTGTGTGGGTGTGTGCATCTACTGAAGACACACATGCATACAAAACAGAGGTGTACACAAGGTATTTACATTGTCATGGGATCTTGTCCATAAAACACACCTATCAAGACAGCTGAATGCACTTACCTTTACCCCACTAATTATTGATGGTCTAGGAATATGAGTTTCAATCTTCAGCTCCTCTTGGCTTGGATCATCCTTGAGATTTCCAGAAGGTTCCATACCATCTGTAGTACAGCCTGTATTATGAATACCCATGTTGCTATTAGCAGCACTAAAATCACTCAGGCAAGCTTCATTTTTACTTTGTCCCACACAGTATTCTCCATATCCTTTCAATGAGCTTGGCTGTTGGGTACATATTGCTAGAGGTAAGGCTGAATTTGTTGCTGCTTTTTGCAATTCTGTCAGTGAGTTAGGATTAGGCTGGCTCAGTGTGGTATTTTCTCTTTCACCTGCAAAACAATTAAGCAGCCCTGAGCAAGGAAATGAATGCATTTCTGTTTCTTCTGAACAGTTTTGTTTACCTGGCATTCTATAAAACTGCAGAAAGCAGGAAACCTTCAAGTAATGAGCGGATTATGACAGGTGCCCTTAACTCCTGAAGACCTTCAGGGACTTCTGATGTCATAAAAGAGTTATAGTATTAAGAATTTCTAATAACCAACATTGTTGCTGTCTTGCATTTTCTTCTGACACTGTCACTGATGTTAAGCAGCGTATTATTTCAAAGTATAGTACCAATGAACATGTGACGTGTCTAAGATGCTGCTAAGCTTCCAAATGAGCAGGGAACACTGTGAATGCCACTGTGGACAGATGGATTCTGTCCATGGTGTATAGAGTTGCAGCAGAAGGTTTTCCCCAGCAGACAGTTCAGTATTTTAAGACATCGAGCTACTTGTATTGTGGGCCTCAGTTTACCTGCCAGAGTGAAAAGCGTATCATGGCCTGGTTTCGAAAACATTAAAGCACACAGCAGTGTATCAGTGACATCATAACAATAACATAGACCTTCTAGAGTTACTTACTTAAAATATTAATTGAGCAAAATGACACAGCCATTTATCTATCACTGACAGAAATCTAAAAACTTACTTTCAGATCTTGAGCTGGTCATCCATTATTAACGACCAGGCTGCTTTCAACCTTTTGGCTGCAGTCAAAAAATAAGGTCCATTGTCAACACTTGTGTCTTATATTGTCTTTACAGATATAAACACACACACACACACACACACACACACACACACACACACACACACACACACACACACACACACACACACACACACACACACATCAATGCTAAACCTTTCTTAACCACATGAAGCATAACAGGATTTTTTGTTAAAACTAGACATCTTCAAATTTGTATTGATATGTACTTTTAAGTAACTTAAAGGTATCTTTTCTTTCAATATTCTTTTTAAAAACTTCTTCAGCTCTACACATGTAAGCCACCTGCAAAATACGAACATCTGTAGATCTTATTTAACAGGTAGATAGCAAAGATCCCATGTGAAAAGTGCACAAATTAAAATCATAAGTTCTCTAATATTATGGCAACTTACCAAGGAATGTTTTTAATGTGAGTTAAGTTAGATTTTTGGTGGCATAATGTCTTAATCTTAATAAAACACTTGGCACATTTTTGTAACCTCCCCCTCAGCCTTCAGGTTCAGCATTGTTTGAACAGTGCACAGAATGCACACAAGGCTTTGCACGTAACAGAGAAACAGGAGATACATTTGTAGCTGTGTTAATTAACCTATTAGTGGATGTGTGGACCCTGCTTGTTGGGTGATTGTTTGAGAGCATTTTCAGCACCAATTACTAGTGACTACATTTTCTGTACACTCCACATTCACAGACATCTGCAGTACTGTAGTGATGCACACTGTAATGTAATATTCCCGTCTCTAGGCTACATAACAGTCCATATCAAGAAGGTCCATAGGTTGCATAATACTGCTATTGAGCTCCATACTGCAAACTGACAGCACCAAAGATCTGATATTTATATTTCCAAACAAGTAATACAAATGTATACATTTGCCTGATTTAAAGAGATCTCCAAGGATGCACTCTGGAGGAGGAGATGGAGAGAGTGTATCCCTGGTGAGACAAGGAAGATCCTCTTGAATGTCGACTTATATACCTGTTACGTCTAACACTGAAGACTCTCCATGAGGGTTCCTTGGCTGGGCTGAATCCCAAGCAGTAATCAGCAAGGTGGACTGAAGCAGAGGACTGGAGAAGTAAAGAGCTCAGATAGCTGATGCTGGAGTAGTAAATGCCCAAATGTAGCTTGAATACAGATGTAGCAGGTGAGGTAATACTGATCAGTTAAGGAGTACACCAAAGAACAATAGCTGTGGCATAGATACCTGCAAAGGGGGTTATTTCTGAAGCAAGCATTTTAGGTAGCTATACCTCCAGTGGGGAGAGATGGATGCCAGGATTTGCCAGTGGGTGGTTAGCAGCCTGACAGCAAAAAATAAATAAGTAAATAATGCAGCAGGCAAACCATTTGTTAAGTGTCTGCTTAGCAGGTGCAAGACCTTACATCACTAGCACAAATAAAATAAACAAACAGTCCATGTTCCTAAACACATGCTCCCATTTCAGGTAGTACAGTAGCACCTGAGCTGTTGGTGTATCTCCAGGGAGTAGAGAGCCTATCTCTACTGATTTCCGCCACAGGCACAATGCTGAAACCGTCTGCTGAAAGTAAACTGGGTTCATCCTGATTAACATCCTATCTTTGTGAAAAAAAAGAGATATGGTAAGCTATAAGCAGAAGTAATGGCTGCAAGGAAAAGCATTCTTTCAGGAAACAAACTTCAAATCCTTCAGGCTAGTATGTTCAAACAGTGGATGGTTACACCTGTCGTCCATGAATTTCAGCTCTCAAGGAAGAGAGGGTCTCTTCAAAGAAAGAGAAAGAAATGCTACTTATCTAATGTGGTTGTCCAGCTGCTTATAGACCATAACCCTGTCTTCACAAGGTCATGGTCAAATACCAAGTTTTGAGAAGCAAAAAAAGACTGAAAACCCAGGAAAAAAGAAATCTCAAAGTTTGCTCTTCTCTTTTAAACGTCTTTTTTGCAGGGAGGTAAGCATCACTGCAACCCCAATGTGGGGGACTTGCCCCCTATACACACACACACACACACACACACACACACACACACACACACACACACACACACACATATATATATATATATATATATATATATATATATATATATGCCATCTCTGAGATCCCCATACCTCAGAGAAAGGGGAATATTCCAAGTAATGGCCATAGCAAACTGAATATATGTAAGCAGGTCTTGACATTTCAAATGGTTACCAATATGGCTTATATAAACATACAATGCATGCGCGCGCACGCGCACACACACACACACACACACACACACACACACACACACACACACACACACACACACAAACACACACACTTTTATACTATGGAAAAACAACATTTGATTGTAAATTTTATATTGGGCTGGATTCCAAAACAATGGCATGGCATTGCATATAATGCTAAAATCAACTAACAGATTGATTATTGCATACAGTGCCAATATCCAAGTACTGACAGCAAGTGCAGTCTATTTTGGACAGATACTTATGGTGAATTTGCTCTGATAAGAGAGCAAATATCATATGGAAAGTTTATGACAGAAGCGGTGCAAAAATAACAGCATACCTGTCCTTGTCAAATAAGAGTTACATTTTTATTTTTCATTGTAGTGGGGCAGAGGATACTTGTATTATAACTTCACAGTAGCACATAGAAGTACAGCAGAGAAATTTAAAACATCAGTACTACAAAACAAACAAAGCTGCAAGTACAGCAATGTACAGGCAGACACACAAGGAAAAATGTAGTGAGACTAAAGTTTGTAGATGCTGCCACGAAGAGCGCAAGACATTAAAAGAAAAAAATATTTGGTGATATGACACAATGAGTCACATTATCAGCATTTAAATCATCACTGAACTAAAAATCTGTGGGGAGCAGGCCATTTGTGGGGAGCAAACATAATACACCCCCCCTCAAGGAATGAGACACATCGGAAAGAAAAAGAGGTAAGGCAGAAGCTGGATAAATTACACAGAGAGGTGAGAGGGTGGCCAGAGGGATGGTCAGAGAGGCATGAGTATATCATTTTTTACTGCAGGCATATTAGTGGGTAGGGAACTAATGCATGGGTCAGCATGTAAAAATGCTAGTGAATGCACCAATGGAAACAACATAACTGCTCCGATGTTGTGAACGAGGAACTAGCCACAGCAAAGGTGGGCCTTGAAAGACTGCTGGCATGATATGCTTATCATGAAGGATATTCTTGCACAGCAGACCACATACTGAACTACAGACATATCACCTGCATGTAGCCAGAGTTATGTATAAGGATATATCATGCTGTGGCGTGTACCTGAGAATATGGCAGTGACAATTCACTGTCACACCAGCTGCCATCATAAGCAGCAATGGCAGTGCAAGTACAAAGCATATTATTGTGCATTGAGAGCTACAGCTCATTTAGTAGACAGTGCCATCCCCCAGTCTGGTGCTTGTTAACTCTACACCGAGGAGCAAAAAAAAAAGATCCATTCCCTGATCTGGCACTCCTCGTCTAAGGAGCAAGAAAAGTCCTTTTTCACAATCTGCATCCCTCAACACTAAAATTGCCAGTATAGTGAGGCACAGTAAATTATGCCACCTAGCATCATGTACCCAAGCCAGTTGCCCCCTCTACCTCACCCAGCTATGGCTCTGTGCATTATTCTTTGCAGCAAATATAAACATGAACATATCCTGATGCATGTTTGCAAAGTGCATGTAAGGGTACCAAAGTACTACATTACCTAGCCTGCAATAGGCATGCATGCTAGAGTTCTAACATGGACAAATGTATACACTACCAAAGGTGCTTCCATTGGAGATCTCATTTTTGTACATCATGAACATACATTATTACAGTGAAGACTGTCGCAATTGTGGCACAAGAGAGATTGAGGCATCATGTGGCCACACTGCTACACACGTACTGGAGGAGGAGCTGTCCTATGGCATTCATATAGCATAGATGGCATCACACATTAGCATACACAGTAGACAGACAGCAGACATCATGGGTAAGTCATTGCAAGCACTGTACCATCTACAATTAACTGTGAGGTGATGGATATGGAAAGTAGCAGGGTATTGTAGGAATGCATGCACTCTGTCCAACATCATGTCTTCATAGAAGGTGTAAGGTGACAAACTTTGTGTATGACACTAGGCATAAAGTACTGCAAATTGATGTGCATGGGTACATACCCACAGAATTACATGTAAACTTCCCCTGGACCAGTGACACCATGATGGTTCTTTATCACATGAACATAGTACAGGACAGTTTATATTAGAAGTGCTGCATATACCAAGTGGTATCACAACAGCAGTAACTGTTAATGGTTCTCAGGACAAAACATGCGTGAACACCCAAGTAAGTAAGAGTCACACATCGTGCATGTATTTACTTCCATCATGTCATGTAGCTCAATGTGCACAGGAATACATGTGTATGTAGAGGAACTCATGTTTTCAAAGCACATGTTTGATAAGGCATATCTGCATATGTGCCCAGGATTGTCAGAACATCAAATAGCATCTTAGACCATAACTGCGTAATGTAGGTTAATGTAAAAATGTGCTACAAAAGACTAATGGCAAATCAGTAAATTTGTAACAGATGCTAATGGGTGTATCCTGGGATAAGCAATCTACACATTTGGCCAAAATGAAGCAACAATCTTCAGATCTCATCAATGAACAACAACAGCATATTAGTTACATACAATGGTACATCAGTTGTATATAATCCATGCATGCTGTCAATACATGCAGAGTCATGCAAACACATTGCAAAGATAGACACATGTCATATAAGCTGGGATATGTGGTTCGGCTGTGCTGTCCACTTACCGGTACTGGCATTATGGTGACATACAAGGGCAATGTGAATGTCATTTGGATATGTAGTAAGGGTGTTATGTGTTGCTCCCAGGCTCCCCCAAAAACGGGACTGTGGGCCTACCTAGTTAACAAATGGGTATTATTATTATTATTATTATTATTATTATTATTATTATTATTATTATGGCATTTGGAGGCAGGGTTTGCATAATACCTAAGGTCTTTACCTCACAGATACAAGTTATATGGTTTAATTCTGACCTCTGGTTATTGGCTAGGCTTGTAATAGTCTGAAGCCTAGCATTTACCTATAAACCTGTGAACCTCTGACAGCATGTGGTCAAAACAGCACAACATGGAACATGTGGAACACTGAGGAATACAGCTACAAATCTGTGAACAATACAACTTTGATTCAATAATCATCAAGAAGGACAGACCTTGTCTCATGGTGCAAAAGGAGAAAGCCCTGACTGCTCCCCAGATGACCTAAGGTTAACTACCGACATGGGAGCTGGAGGGCTCGGGGGAGAATGGGAACAAATGACTGATACTTGGCTTACTTCACTTGCAGCATGAAGAGCATTCTAATCCCCACACTGAAAATGGTGTGCTGCTCAGTTGTGAGGCTGCAGATGTGCAGAAGCATGCATGAACCTCCTGAAGGCAACCATAGTGGAGCTCACAAGGCTGTTATGGGGGTGCTCAAGTGCATAATGGAAAACATTCCCTAGAAGCAGAATGATACTGAATCAGAGCCCTGAATCACCTCACCAGCCCCACACATAGGTTGTGTAGATCCTGAAGGTGGATTAGACAGGTTCACTAGACCTGTTAAATGAGAAGGAGAGATGGTGTCAGGTGATAGTCAGCTGCAGGGTGTCAAAAAGATAATGGTCTGGAAAGACAGTCATTCTTGGATATGTTTGCCTCACATATAGGTTGTACATGGCTAAATATGCATAGTGAATGTAAATCAAAAGGTGTGGAATATATGTATAGAACTATGCCACAGACATGGACACAAGGATAGTGGAAGACACAGGCTTCACATGCATGGTGGCATACATTGAGAAGTATGGCAGTATGATGCCACAGGGCAAACCATCACAATTGCTCATAAATGTGTAGGTGATATAACAGTAAATGTCATGATATGCATGCCATCTGCATGAACTGATGATACACATGAAAGGAGTGTCACTTTGACAGCCTTTGTATTCTCCATACAAGAGGTGGCCAGGCTTCCCGGTGAGTACACAGATTAATACTGTGCATCAGTCTATGGGGTAGCATGTGAAGTAGCACACACTGCAGTGTTGGCCGATATATACATATCATGAGAATGACAACGTCATCATGTGTGTTAGTGTGTTCCACATGCAATTGCTGGGAACTTCTCACACACCAGAAAGGATATAATGACAGATATGATATACCACATGATCAGTGTCATTAGCACATATGGTTACATGACCTCACATGTGCCATGTTTGGGATACAAAAGAATAGCATATTTTCTATGACAGGGATACATGAAAATGGAAAGCAGTGTCACATATTCATCAATTTTGAGTAATGTCTGACAACCTCACAGTGGTCTTGTAGCAATATCTCTGCATAAACAGTGTGCAAGGACAGTGTGTTACAGTGCACACAGATGCTGCCAAACAAAGTAGTAATGTTTGATATGTCACAATGGACACAAGCCAGATACATACCATGGAAAATGATCAACAAATGATAGCCAAAGTACTTTATGTATCAAGCTCTGGCAGCATATGCAGGCATGTGAATATCCTGTGCCATTGTCAAAAAGTTAGCATAACCTACATATGCAAGAACTTTCTAGTTAAGGATCTGCAGCAAGCATTTAATTAAGCAGTATTATACATATAACAGACATGTATATAAAGAACCTATGTAAATGATCAAGGAGCAGACAGACAATGCTCATTTGTCAGAAGGACCTTCCTCATGGGGCCAACCTTCCCTGAACACCTTATACATGGTGTAGTCTATCTCCTCAAAGAAGTTCTGTATCATGGCCTGAAGATGCTGTAAACAGCTTTCCATATCTCTTCCCTAAAATAATCATCCAGTATGCGAGAAACTTCCAGAGGTCCTGCTCGAATGACAGCATGATGAGCTGCAGGCAGCAGTGATGGTGGTGATGCTGCTGGCTTCACCTCTTTTGTCTCACTTTCTTAGATCATGAGCAGAAGTTGGCATCAGCAGCAGTTCTCAATGGGAGGGCTTATTTGTGTACTTCCTCTGTAAAATATAATACAAAACAAAAACAACTTCTGACATGGCATATCAGGAATTCATCAGCATAATACATCCCTGTGCAGTGTTTCTCCAGATCTTACAAGTGTTATGCACTCCTGTGTCTTTGACTGAGTGAACGTATCATGCTGTGAATAAGTTTTAAAGGAGTGTGTGCTTTTAAATGAGTATGTTGAATGCTGTTGTTATTGCACATGTCACATAAGCATACAGTGGGTACTAAGGGACATATTAAAAGTGGCCAAAAACATGAAGTAAGTTACAAACAACATCAAGTGATGTAGAATGTTGTGTGGGTATACACAAATGGGGGATAATTTGTGAGTAAGGCAACATACACTGTCTGAATAACAGCATGATATAGAACATGGTACTATGAAAATGGTATATGGAGGCATATCACATAGGAAACGCATTCCATTCACATGGAAAAAAAACATTATACATTTACTGGGTGTTTCATTTCTAGCACTGCTTGAATATATAGATTATGCCCTCACTTACCCAAAGAACATACATCTGCTGAAGGAAAGAAATGCAGCAGGGTACGCACATGACAACATCATAAACTTATAAAAAGTGCCCCACAACATGGAATGACAGCATGAGAATTTTTATGCAACATATGCTGATCACCACATTTGTGTACATATGCTGCCTATATGTGCATGCCTGCAGTTTCTAGACAATTTATTTATTTATTTATTGGGGTTTTTTTGGCTCATAGGTTCGTAGGTTCATAGAACGATACTAGGCTATTGGCCTGGAGGCCCATATAAGCCTAGCCAAGAATTTCACCCATGTTCTCACAAAGTTAGTACCTGTTTCGCAGGTCCATCAGGGACACAGATGGGATCTCAGGGGTGCATTTTCTGTTTCCCATCCGGTTGTCCAGGAGAAATGATTTTAAACAGAATGGGTCCCAGGATGGAACCTTATGGAATACCTACTGAAACTGGAGAAAGAATGAGAAATCATCAAAGCATTTCACTGCTTGGACTCTATTGGCTAGGTAGTTTTTGAACCATTGTAGAGGTCTATCATCAAGTTATAGGGCATAGCAGTGGCTTAGCTGGTTCAACCAGCACCCTGGGCTGGAATTATTAACCAATGCTCCACCCCATCAGCTTTTCAAGTGAAAAAAGGACTGGCTAATTACAGGTAGAACTACGCAGCTTCCAGCCACTTCCAGCTCTTTCACTGAAGATAAAAAAATGGATGTTCCTTCTACTGCTACACCAACCAGGTGGCAATATATATATGACATGCCCCCTCTCCTTCCTGCCCCAGACACTCAGATCCCACTTCTGTGCCCTGCCTCTAACTCTCCTTCAACATAATTTCTTCTTTTAAACTGTAGCAAACAGTTGCTACAGTTTATACCCTGCCTGCATGGAGGTCTACAGTACAGTGCTTAAGTACAAAAATTGCCTTTTTAAACTGTAGCAAACTGTCTACTAAAAATGTAACAAACAGTTGCTATAGTTTATATCCTGCCTGGATGGAGTGCTATGGCATTCATGTTTTAATTAAAAAAAAATCTTCTTTTTAAACTGTAGCAAACATTTAGGTTTTACTTTTTAAGTGTTGCAATGTAGAAAGCAGTTGCTAGAGTTTACACCACACACAGAGCACTACAGTGTGCAGGTATGACTGCAAATGCAATACCAACTTTTAAAAGCTGGTATTGGATTAAAGAAAGATAAGGATTATCTGAAAGCACCTTTCACCCCATCCTAGCTACACTACTGGGGAACAGAGTTTATATAAGAGGATGGAGTGTGAAACAATGTTGAAAGTTTCAGTGTTGAACCTTTCTGAAGCCTTCAGCACTGTTTCATACTCCATCCTCTTAGATAAACAGTGTTGAAGCTTTCAGCACAGTTTATTGTGACACACTGTTGATAGCTTCAGAGAGGTCCAGGAAAAGAGCTAATACTGATTTTCTTCATTTTTTGTGTTAATGTTGTTGATAAAAACCAGAAGGAGAATGAGGGTGCTGTGATGGTGGCATAAGCTGTGTTGTGATAGAGAGGATGGTGTATTTTGGTGTAATATAATGTAGCAGTTGTTGAGTGCTTGCATTTCTCAAGACTTTTTGATAGGTAGAGGTGATGGCAATGGGCCTATAATTAGTGAGGCCTAAAGAGTGGCCACCTTTATGCAGATGCAAGATATAACATTTTTCCCAGGTGAGGGGAACATACGATTCACTGATTGAATGATTTATAAGAATTTATATTGAATACGCTATAGCCTCAGCTGCAATTTTAATGTATTAAGCTGGTAGGTTATCAGGAGACAGACAAGTAGGTTTTAGTTTCAGCAAATGCTTTTTAATGGTGGCAGTAGGGACTAAATGGAATGTTACTTTATAGCATAAAGGCTGATCCAAAATCTGATTATTGTTTCAAGGCAAGTTTTTAAGTAAGGTGGATAGGTGGAAACTGACTGAAATATATATATATGTGTGTGTGTGTGTGTGTGTGTGTGTGTGTGTGTGTGTGTGTGTGTGTGTGTGTGTGCGTGTGTGTTTTGGTACTGATTTTTAAGAATAAGGGTGATCTGCAGAGCTGTAGTAACTACAGATGGATTAAATTGATCAGTCACAGCATGAAGTTATGGGAAAGAGTAGAGGAAGCTAGGTTAAGAAGGGATGTGATGATTAGTGATCAGCAGTATGGTTTCATGCCGGGAAAGAGCACTACAGATGTGATGTCTGCCCTGACAGTTTTGATGGAGAAGTACAGAGAAGGTCAGAAGGAGTTGCAGGAGTCAGACTTAGAGAAAGCATATGACAGGGTGCCTAGAGAGGAGTTGTGGTATTGTATGAGGAAGTTGGGAGTGTCAGAGAAGTATGTAAGAGTGGTACAGGCTATGTACAAGGGTAGTGTAACAGTGGTGAGGTCTGTGGTGGGAGTGATGGATGTGATTAAGGTGGAGGTGGCATTATATCAAGGATCAGCGCTGAGCCTTTTCTTATTTGCAATGGTGATTGACAGGTTGACAGATGAGATCAGACAGGAGTCCCCGTGGACTATGATGTTTGCAGATGACATTGTGATCTGTAGTGAGAGTAGAGAACAGGTGGAGGAGACCCTGGAGAGATGGAAATATGCTCGAGAGAGAAGAGGAATGAAGGTCAGCAGGACTAAGACAGAATATATGTGTGTGAATGAGAGGAAGGATAGAGGAATGGTGAGGATGCAAGGAGTAGAGGTGGCAAAGGTGGATGAGTTTAAATACTTGGGATCAATAGTTCAATAGTTCAGAGTAATGGTGAGTGTGGAAGAGAGGTGAAGAAGACAGTACAGGCAGGATGGAGTGGGTGGAGAAGAGTGTCAGGAGTGATTTGTGACAGATGAGTACCTGTAAGAGTGAAAGGGAAGGTCTACAAGAGGGTAGTGAGACCAGCTGTGTTATATGGGTTGGAGACAGCGGCATTGACAAAAAGGCAGGAGTTAGAGCTGGATGTGGCAGAGTTAAAGATGTTAAGATTTGCACTGGGTGTGACGAGGGTGGACAGGATTAGGAATAAGTATATTAGAGGGTCAACCCAGGTTGGAAGGTTTGGAGACAAAGCCAGAGAGGCAAGACTACGTTGGTTTGGACATGTGCTGAGGAGGGATGCTGAGCATATTGGGAAAAAGATGCTAAGGATGAAGCTACCAGGTAGCAGGAAAAAAGGAAGGCCTAAGACAAGGTTTATGGATGTGGTGAGAGAGGACATGCAGGTGGTTGGTGTGACAGACCAAGATGCAAAGGGCAGGAAGAAATGGAAACAGATGATCCACTGTGACAACCCCTAATGGGAGCAGCCAAAAGAAGATGATGATGATGATATATAGATATACATATATCTTTATATGTATCATGGCACATACCTGTGCCACTGACAGTACAATATGAATGACATACATCAGCATGTAACTGCTTGCCAAGACACATTTTCTTGAGACATTGTCATAATACATGTCTGCTTACTCTGGCCTTGAACTGCAATAACAATTATATGTATTTATAGGTCCATAGGTTCATAGGTAGGTACTAGGCTATTGGCCCTAGGGCCTATATAAGCCTAGCCAAAAAATGTACCCTGGCTTTCTCCACCCAAGAAAATTATTTTCCTGTGACCCTGTTGAGTAGAGCCACAGAAGTGATCCCTGGGGTGAATTTCCCATTTCCCATCCAATCATCAAGATTTGTTTTGAAGAGTGCTAATGAGGAGCTCTGTTTGACACAGATAGGTAGTCTGTTCCAGAGTATGGGGAGTCTCTGGGACAGGAATCTATCTCTCCAGCATGTTCTGTTTATTGTGGTGACAAGGTTTAGGTCCCTAGAGTGTGTACCTTGGAGGGATTGGGATTTCTTTAAGTGCAGCATGTCCAACAGCTCTGGGTTTGACATAGCTTTATATGTTAGGCAGAGATCACCCCTGAGTAAGCGATATGTGATGGAGTAAAGCTGTAGTTTTTTTAGGCAGTCTTCATAGGGCATCTGTTTGAGGCCAGTAATCCTCTTTGTGAGGTATTTCTATGGTCTTTCCAGTTGTTGTAGATGTCTTGTGAGGTACATACCAAAAGGGGCATTGTACTCTATAATGGGTCTAATGAGTGATGAGTAGAGGGGAACAATGACCTCTTTTTTTCTGGATGAGAATCCTTTTGTGATGAGATGAGCCATGTAGAAGGATTTCCTGACCACTGTGGTGATGTGATTATCAAAGGAGAGACTACTGTCCACCTGTGTCCCAAGGTCTCTTATCACATTTTCGGCATTAAGTAGACTACCAGCTATGTGGTAGTTCATGGGTACAGAGTTTTTACCAAAGGGGATGACAATACACTTTTTGGCATTGAGCTTCAAGCCATGGCTTTGACACCAGGTATCTGTCTCAGTGAGGCCCTTTTGTAGTTTGTCCACATCGTTAGGTGTTTTGATTATGGTTCCTAGTGTGCAGTCATCTGCAAACTTTGTTAGCCAAAGACCTTCTGTGTTAGCCTGCACTTCAGAGAAGTAGATACCAAACAGGAGAGGACCCAGGACTGAACCCTATGGTACTCCACTTGTCACTGCTCTGAAGTCGGATTTGGAATCCGCTACTTTCACAGTGTGGGTTCTGTCCATGAGCCAGTTGGCAACCCATCTTGTGACATAGGGATTTATACCTAGTTTAGTGAGCTTATCTATAATTCCAGAGTGGGGGATGGTGTTGAAAGCCTTAGAGAGATCTAGATAAGCTGTGTGAACCATTTTACCCTCATCTATGGCTTTGGTGACTGCTTCAAAGAAGTCAGTCAGGTTTAGGAGACATGATCTGCCTTTTACAAATCCAAACTTTGAAGGGTCCAGAGTTTGGAGATTACCAATGTCTTTGTTTATGAGTTCCATGATGATACGTTCCATAGCCTTGCAGACCAGGCTCATCAGGCTAATGGGGTGGTAGTTCCCGGGGTCCATCATGGCTCCTCCTTTATGGAGTGGGATAACCATCGCGGTGCGCCATTCAGTGGGTACAAAGCCTGAGGTGAGGCTATGATTAAACATGGTACTTAGGTAGGGTGCCAGTTCATTCTGTAGTTCGTGTAGAATGCAGCCTGGTATATTGTCATAGTATTAATTGGTCTCAAACTACAATATCAATTATCTCTTTATGGTTTTAGCTATTACCATTTATGCACCACACATCTGCTGTATGTGTAGGCAACATGTCAGTTAAACATCAGTTTCTACTGCATATATTCAGCTATACTGAGAACACATAGGGCATTGTATTATTACATAAGCATTTGTACAGCATACATGCAATTAAAAAAAATAGAAACATTGTAGAACTCTTATTGTTTCAAGTTCCAGCTCTGTATGATGTGAATGCAGATAGACTCGAGTCAGTTATGGTCTATTTCACATGTGATGACCAGACTATCAACAGACACACATGTGCCTTTGGCATCAGAAGGGAAAAAATCTGCTTAAAATACATTGCATTTGCTTTAATGCTAACTGCCAATGTGCTGAAGAAAAGTTAAATACTGTTACATACTTCATGCCTTTATACAAATATGCATGCTGGGTAATATACCTACATGTATATGCAAATTTGCATAAGGTATCAGACTTTCTTTACATACTGATAATGCACGCACTTCAGTAATGCATTTTGCATAACAAATATACATAGACCTCATATATTCATTACTTACAAATAGCCATATTCCATGTCAAACAGCTGTATTTATTATCTCTCCACATGACACCAAATGCCATGAACCACAGTAGTGGTCCATAATGTATACACATGAGGTGCAAGCATGTAGATACTTTTTTACAATATCCAGGGACCTGCCACTACTGCAGCTATGATTGCCTAGTACAACTCCATATGAAACCAGGCTGATACATACCACAATAATGATGGTATCAACACAAATGAACATGTGCTCATTATGTACATACTGTGTGTATAGATTCTGTGAAGTAGTACCATTATGCATGAGCATAGAAACTGCTCATGTGAGCAGCCCATAACAGTACATATACATAAATACACCATTGGTAAGGTACTCATCTTCCTCACATGGCTAAATAGCAAACAAGACCAAACCCTGAATAATTCCAACAGGGGGTGTTGTATAGGCATAAACTGCTGAACATAATCTCCATTAAATATTTGTAGGATAACTTTATAATTACAGTGGTGGTGATGATGATGACAAAGAATGCTGCAACATGGAAACAAAATAAGAATGATTATGTTTGCCACATATATTAAAACTTCCGTAGTATTTGTGAGGCAATTTAGCTATATAGGCTCATAGGTTCAAACAAGGTTACTAGGTTAATGGCCCTAGAGCCCTTACAACCATAGCCATATTTATCCTGAGCTTCCCCAGTTGTCAGTGGTTAGGTGAATGAAATTCACAGAGGTAAGGGTCTATGATAGTTAATAATGATTTCTTCTGTCCATGAGGGACATGGGCACTACCCCAGGAGTGAATTTGTGGTCACCCATCCATTGATCTACATTGTGTTTAAAGAGAGTCTGGGAGAGGCTCTGTTTCAAGTGAATTGGAAGCTTGTTCCAGGGAAGTGGAAGTCCATGGCAGATGTATCTATCTCTCCAGCATGGCCTGTTCATGTCAGTGGCTAGGTTAAGCTCCCTGGAGCTAGTGACCCTTGTGCAGTTTGATTTACAAATGTGTAATATTTCCATCAGGGCTAGGTCAGAGACTGCCCTGTAAACCAGGCACAAGATGCCCCTTAGCAACCTGTAGGAGACAGAATACAGTGACAGAGCTTTCATTCTTTCAGAGCAAGACTTGTTTTGTGTAACCTGTAATTTCTTGGTAAAAAACCTCTATGGTCTCTCCAATTGTTGCAGGTGGCTGCTAAGATACATGCAAAAGGGAGCACTGTACTCAACTATTGGTCTGATAAGGGCCAGCTTAATGGAATTCTAACATCATTAGATCTAGATATGGATGCCTTTACTTAGAAGATGTGCCACATAGTAGAAGGACTTCCTTACTACTGTGGATACAGGGTGGTCAAAGTTCAGGTTAATAGCAACCTGAGTACCTAGATCATGTAGCACTGTGTCTACGCTTAGGGGGTGCTGTCTATAATGCAATTAGCAGGGATGCCAGCTTTTCAAAGGAAAAAATAATGCATTTTTTGCATTTAGCTTTAATCTGTGGCTCTGACAGCAATCATTTGTCTGCGTTAACCCTGTCTGCAGTATATTAAAATTGTTGGGGGACTAAATGATTGCTCCCAATTTGCAATTGTCAGTGGACTTGGTCAGCCACAGGCATTCCAAGTTAGCCTGGACTTCTGAGAAATAAATTCCAAACAAGGGGCCCAGCACAGAACCCTGTGGTACACCATTTGGGACTGGTCTTTTGCTAGCAGTGAAGTCATCCACTTTGACAGTATGTGTCCTGTTGGATAGCCAGGTGGCTACCCATCTGGTAATATAGGGGTTAATTTCCAGTTGGGAGAGTTTCTCTATAATATCTGAGTGGGTGACTATGTCAAATGCCTTGGCTAGGTCTAGATAGGCAGTATGCACTGTCTTTCTCTCATCCAGGTCCTTGGTGATTTAATTGAAGAAGTCAACCATGTTTAACAGGAATGATCTACCATTAACAAATCAACTCTGCCTTTGTTAACAGGTCCATAATGATTCTTTCCATGGCCTTGCAGATGAGGCAAGTCAGACTTATGGGCCGATAATTCCCAGGGTTGGTTGATGGCCTCCCTTTGTGCAGAGCAATTACTGTTGCTGTCATCCATTCCACCTAAACATAGCCAGTTTGCAGGCTATTGTTAAACAGGAATCCAAGTGGGTCAGCTAGGTCATGTTTTAAGTTGTTTAAAAGGCATCCTAGGATGTTGTCTAGTCCTATTGATGCTGTGTTTTTGGACTTGGAGAGTGCTGAGATGACCTGCTCTCTTGAGATAATAGACTGAGTAATGGTGGCAGGTATACTTTGATGGATGACTGGAGGGGACAGGGGATGAAGTTTTCTCCAAATCTGTCAGCTAGCAGGTTAGCTATTACCTCTGGTTGAGTATGGGTGGTGCAATCCAGAACCAGTTCAGGTCATAGGTGGGTATTACCTTTTAGATTTTGGATGTAGATAAAGAATGCCTTATTATCTTTAACTAGCAATGCTATTTTTGCTTTGTAATTATCTTTGGGGGACTTGACAAGATCTCTAATTTGTTTGTTTAAACTATAGAGGGATTTCTTCCTCTGCTGAGCCAGTTCCCTTTTGTTCTTGGACATTAGCTTCTTTTCCTTGTTGCATAGCCTGTTTATATTAGGAGACCACCTGGGTGGCTTGTTTTTTTCTGGTAAGATCTGGTTTTAATCTTATTAGGTACACCTGATTGTATACAACTGCTTAAGTGGTTATACAGGGCATTGGTGTACACCTCTGCATAGTAGTCCATGTTAACTGCATTTGAAGGGGCTTTAAAACTTCTTATACCATCACTTATTAGGAGGTAGTTTGTTTTTGAAAAATTCGTAAGCATTTTTGAGCTTTTTGGGGCATTTGATCTTATACTTACATTGAACAAGACTGATTTATGGTCCGATCTTACCAAGGAGGACATCACACGGGGGGAGTGCAATTCTCTCCCATGTTAGGGAATACTATGTCCAGGACATTTGAGCCTCTTGAAACAGAGCCCCTCCCTGACCCTCTAGCTGTTTCAGAGCATTTGCATTTGACAAAGTCCAAGAACCTCTGAGCAAACATATTTATGATTGTGTATGTCTTCCAGTCAATGGTAGGATAATTAAAATCACCTATGACTAAGGTGTTGAGCTGTATGGTAAGTAATTCCAGTAAACCCAGGTATGCAGTGTGCCTTTTCTGTTTCAAGGTAGGGGACCTATAGCTAGCTATGATGTGGTAGGGGGCTTTGCCAATAGTTAATTGGACATGGATTAGTTCAAGAGAGCCATACTGTTTGACCAGTCTCAATGTGTATTTTTTCTTAATGAAGATGGATACAACTCCTCCTCTGGTTCTTTTATGCTCAGTTTGTGTTCTAAATGTATGGAAGGCATTGTAGCCCTGCATGGCCGGGGTGCTTTCTCTGCCTTTGACCCATGTCTCTGTGACTGCACAGATGTCAGAGTCTTCTAGAGTGAGAAGTGCTTTCAGGCAGTGTAGTTTCTTGTTTAGACTACTAGCATTAAGCAGCATAACTTTGAGTTTATCTATTGAGGATTTTCTTATGATGGGAGGTTGGTTATTTTTATACTGCCTAAAAAAGGCACAATAGTGGTGGCTAATGCCTTTGCCAGTATCCAAAAGCCTAAAGGAGACAGATGAATTCCATCTCTGGTAAAGCAATGTGGCCTGTCAACCATGTCTTCCCATGCTATCAGACATTGGATCCCTTGGACTGACACCAGAAGCTAAGCCAATTGTTAAAGTCAATTGTTTTTTTTTTTTTATTTGTATTGTGGCATCATCCTTGGAGAAGGTAGAATGCTGCTTAAAGCTAGGCTTACACCTGCCTATGACACATAATCTGAAAGCTCAGTCATGTGTCTTTTCATATAGTCCATTGAAGTACATCTCAAGTCATTCACCCCCTAGATAGACTACGAAGGCGTCATACTGGTACTTGTGGTTGAGTGACGTGAGGGCTTGAGTGACTTGATGAATCCTGGTACCTGAAAGGAAGCCAACCATAACCCGCTTCTTATCCATCCTGGTGAGGGGGACATCTGTGTGTCTCACAATGGAGTCACCTATAACCAATACATTAGGTTTTGTCATGTTGCTCAATAAAGGCTTATTGTTGAGACACTGGTGTGTGTGTTATTATGTGTTATGGTTGTTTTTGCATTGTTGTCTAAGTGGTTTCTGTTTGGGATCACTCTGACCTTTTGGTAAGTTACTAGTGAGTACCTCCATATATGTGGGTTTATGTGTCATGTCCTTATTTAGTGTGGGAAGTGTGTGTGTGCTGACAACCTATTTGGCATTGGATTTGTCCTTATGCAAGAGTCTTGCCTCCAATTTCATAGAATAACTACATCTCTCACATAAAGTATTTGTTTCAGAAATAAGTGGTTGTCAGTGTATGTGACAATTGCTACATTGCCTAAGGATGACCATGTCTATCAGGCTGGCCAGAGAGATAATGGGAAACTGCCCATCCATAATAGCAAGCTCTTAATGTATGTTTTATTAGGGAAGAGAATTGGTTAATTTGACAGGACTGTTCTGGCAGGACTGAGACTACAAGAGGGATCTATACTTTTTGTAGACTAAGTCTGATGAATAAGGCAATGCTGCTCAGTGTGCAACTGAGTGACTCCTAGAGCAGCAGAAAAGCTTGGATGGGTTTCACTGACAGCTGTTTAGGGAAAAGCTGAGGTTCTAGGTTTTACATCCCTACAGGGCACTGCTAACCACTGCTGAATGAACACGAGGCTTAAATATGAGAAGAGAGACACAAACTTTAAGCTAACTACCAATCAGGAAAGCACACAATAAGTCTTTCACCAGCAATCCTCAAGTCAGACAGTTTAGACCAGCACACTTCTGCCACAAGAGTGAAGAAAATCACCTTCTTAATCTTGGGCTGGTTTGGAGCCCAAGTGTCACAAGACCACACAAAATGCTGACATAACAGCCCTACAACCAACAGATACAATGTAATATAGTACATTTAACTAGTTAAAGCAGCAGCAGCAAGCAGTGCATTTTCTGAACCTGCTGAAATACAGCCATAGTATATGAGAAGTGCAAAAAAAATACTTAGAACCTTTTTGTGTATTTCCCAGCTCAAATAGACCAGGTAAACACCTACTGCCACTAGATGAATAATCCCAGCCTTCCTAATGTAAAAGCACAGTAAATGAGTGTCCAGAGTGGAAAGCTACCACAAACAAACTTAAGTATATGTTTACATCAGTGCACTTTAAACAGTTTATAAAAGCATGATTATTTAATAAAAGTACTTTGCTTTGTACAAGTATGTGAAGAGCCACTCAATTGTACAGAATTTATAAAGGCACTGAAAACAAGGAAAGCTGATTAATAGGTCCTCCAACTGATAAAACTACATGCAAAAATATTAAGTGTTTCCCCAACCTAAACAGACTTGGCTACTTCCTAAGGCACTAGATGTACAAACAAGTGCTTGCAAGACTATAAAATAAACTACTTTATCCAACAGCTAACTAGATAATGAATTCAGAGCAAGTAAATCAGTAAAACAGACCATGAGAGGCAAAATGCACTTTTTCAATATAAGCACAAGGAAAGGCATATAAATAATTCAATATATCAACAGCAGTGTAGAAAGGGAGGAGCTTTTTAAGCTTAATTTACAGTAGGGGTGTACAGCTTAAAATCACCATGTTTAAAAAACAGATCAACAAATGAGAGGTTGGGTGGGATAAGCAAGCAGGGAATCACCAGCAGTGCTTTAGTTTATGCAGGCTTGGAATCTTTTTGGCAAAAAAACAAAGGCCCAGAAATTTATTGTGTATTTAAGTATTACTCAAGAGACAATTAACCAATGAAAAAACATGTGAAATGTGCAGCCTAGATAATTTAAGTGTCTAACTGTCACATAGAACAAAAACACCAAGCAAAGCAGATTTCTTAAAACAGAGAACAAAATAAGCAGTTAAAACAAAAAGTGGTCACAAACAAAAAAAAAATATATATATATAGGTTTACTTTTCTCACCCAGCAAGGAATCACCACCAGTACTTTACTTTATGCATGCTTGAAATTTTCAGCAAAACACAAAGGTTCAAAAATTCATTGTGTATTTAAGTATCACTCAAGAAACAATTAACCAATGAAAAAACACGTGCAATGTGCAGCGCAGATAATGTAATTGTCTATCTCTCACATAGAACATTGCATCCCATGAATGGCCATGTAGCACACTTTCATGATCATAATTGCAAGCTTGTGTATGGTCCTGCATGTCCCACATGCGATATGCACTGGAATATGGTGGCATACTATACTGCCAAAGCCATACATATGTAGCCAGCTGATGGCTGTGCCTAAATTTTTATCCATGCAAAACTGTACTAAACATAGCTAACATTAACCACTATAATGGGACACTGAATACAGCATGTTCTTTTCAGGGAGAATGCCATATAGTAATGCTATTATTATCTTGAAGGCCAAAGAAGGGCAGTACCTTTAATAGGTGTTGACTGCACACAAAAGTGAAGTATGGCTGTCAGTACTATAAATACAGCATGCTGGCCTGTAACATGTGTAACCTGGTTTTGTGAGCCATGTTTGTCTACATGTGCTATCAGTTTGGTGAGACAACAAGAACAGTATTCAATGTCCAGGAACAAGATGGATCCTTTACTACAGACAGTCATTGCACACAACAGCACCCATATGAATAATGGTGATCTGCAGCTGTGCCATAAGCATTACAGTCTTATTGCAGTCTTCATGGCCAACAGCTGGCCAGATGCCAACCCGAAGTCGGTCAAAGACACACAGAAATGTACCATACACATAGATGCACATCATATGTAAAATTCTAGCAATCACACAGGAGCATATTTTTTAGCACACAATGTCAATAGAAATATTAAAAGGAAACTGTACCTCTCCTCCTCTGATATTGTCCCAGTCAGTGGAGTTTCTAGATCATCATATTGTGATTTGTAGCTATTTTATGCTCAGGTATGAAAAAAGAGAAGAAATATACTGTTAAAAACATTTTGTGACTTTTCACAGAGTGACTTTGCAGTCTTTACAGCCAGTGTGCTCTTCATATGTCTTTCTCACTGAAGTTTTACAGCATTATTTCCACTGTCCATGAACATTACTACTCGCCTTCACCTATGCACCAAAAGTAATGGTGCACAGTAAGATCACAGTAAAGCACATAAATAAATAAATAAATAAAAATAACCCTTAGCATTGCAAGTTAAGTAAATGTTCATACACACAGGCTCTAAATAGCAATTATGCCACATAGATAACATTGCAGTCACCAATACTAATGTATGGTATGTACCTAAGCATAGATATGTTTAAGTGTGTATTGTCCAAATGTGTAAAGTAACTCAAGTGCCTAACCAAGGCACCCAAATCCCTTCATATGGATCTCTACATAAATGCGATACTGGGGACTGTATTTACATGTACATATAATTAACCTTTGTGCATGTTACACAACAACTGACACAAATGTGTAGAAGGGGAGATGTGCTGACGTTACCATACAGATATATATATGTATGCATATATCTATATATATATATATATATATATATATATATATATATATATATATATATATATATATATATATATATCAGGTAACAAAAACACCGCCCAAGTCCAAAGGTCGTGTTCCCAACAAGAAACACTAGTGGAAAGACAAACTGGAAGACGACCACCACGACTCAATTCATAAAAGCAATGAAAGAATTTATTAAGATAAAATAAGCACTTTCATATGCTACAGAGGTATGCTTCTTCAGATTTGACAAAATCATTGTCAAGCAACACTTAAATACCAGCAAAATAGCTGAATGGTTGAATAATTGAATAATTGAATAATTAGTTAGGCGGAGCAAAACATCCTCCTATATACAATTAAATATACAAATAGATATACATGATAAAATACAAAAGCAGTGACATGTTGATATTCTGAAATGACATGTCATGTAGGAGAGACTGGGATCTAGGATTCTGGATGTAGATCCTTAAGGAGAACAACATAGCAATAACAATACAGAATATTATATTCATAAAGTAGCAGAAAGTACTCTAAAAACTAAGCCAACATTGGAATAGAGAAAAGAGATTTGACCATTAGGGATGACTCCAATTAGGGATACAGACAATAGGTGGGAGGGGGCTGGAATTTATTGGAGAAAATTGGCAAAGGAACCAAGGTATTGGAAGCAAATAATTGCAGCAGGAAAGGTAATAGAACGAGAAAAGGCCAAGCATTTATTTGGACTGCAGGATAGAGATTGCCTTCCTTATCAAGGATTGATATCAGAGTATAGGCAAAGAAAAAAGAAATAGGGGGATTCTAAGTGAAAGACCAGCACTGGTAGAATTTTTAGCAGAATCTAGAATAGAAGCTGCTGTTAAAAAAAAGGTAATTAGTACAGCATATAAAATATTGCATAACTATAAGAATCAATCAGAGGAGTTTAGAAATGATTGGGAAGAGTGAATGGATAAGCAATTCACAAAGAAACAATGGGAATTATATGTTTGTCTGCCAAATATGCAATAAAGTCTAGAAGATTTAAAATCTTTGCTTGAAATTGTTTACATAGGTATTTTTATACCCCACTTAGACTCCAAATAATTTTTCCGCAAGTAGACAGCAAATGTTGGAGGTGTGATGGGGAAGAAAAGGATAATTGGGAACATATTTCTTGGGAGTGTAATGAATTAGCAGACTTTAAAAGTTTCCTGCAGACTATTCTATCAGAAATACTGGGTGATCAAATTAGTATAACTAAAGAAATTATTTTTTGAGCTATGATACAGAATCAGAATTGCCTAGACCTAGTAAGGCCTTGCTGAGTCTAATTATGGTGGCTGGCAAAAAAGCAATTACTAGAAAATGTAAACCAAAGTCTAAACCAACTGTACTAGAAGTAATGAGTATAGTAACAGAGATAATACAACTAGAAATTTGATCTTTAGGAAAAGGTAGGAATAAATTACATAGAAAAAATTGGAATTGTGGGAACAATACAGAATAACATTCTAGAGAGGAGGAGGAACAAGGTCTAAAAGAAGGCAGGATTTGAATGAGCTATATAATGTTTGACTGACAATGACTGGATAGAGTATGTGATTTATAATATTTGCTACTAAAATATGTCAATGTGTTTTTTTCATTGATATAAATGTATGATTGCTTATGTCATAACTGATAATTTAATAAAGATTTATTGTTTAAAAAACAATTACAATCGATACTGACCCTGAGAGTCCACTGCTTTACACACACACACACACACACACACACACACACACACACACACACACACACACACACACACACACACACACACACACACACACATACACACACACACACACATAATTATATTTATTATGTAGGAAGCATAAGGTGAGAGCTTTAGCAGGGGCCAACAGATGTGTACTTGTATACTTCAGCACTGAAAGCAGTGCCATAGGTGTACATCCCTGGCATGTATAAATATTAGTATTACATACCTGACCATGTATACAAACATACATTAGTAAAATTAAAAACATGTGGCTAGTGTTTTGCGGTCCTGCCTGTATGCTCACAGGCACACTAAGCTGTAGGTCCACCACATTAACAGTAGTAGTACATTACAAAATTACCACATATATTGCAACAATAAATATAGTCTTTATTTATTTCTTTATTTCTTTATATATGTTTACCAGGGTAGTGCACTGATCAATACTGACCAATTTAATGTTCAACCAGGGTAAAATACAAAACATTTCGCAAACAAAAAATATAGAAATGTAAGCAGTAACAAAGTAGTTCAGGCTAGTTACACAGAAAAAAAAATGTATATACATACTAGTGAACAGACACAGTGCAATGTACAGTCAGAGTGTAATGTACAATATATACATTAGTTAATAAAGTGGGTCAATCTTTAGTAAATCTTGAGAAAGACATGGAAAGGAGTTAAGGATATTGTGTTAAGTGATATGTCCTGTTTTGAAACATGAAGCATTTGGCTTGGATGAAGAAGTGCTGTTTGAGTTGCATTCTGAAATTGGAATAAGTGTTAATTTCCATTCAGTTGATGGGAGAGTTTGCCAAAGACTATACACCTGAGAGGCAAAAGCATGTGCAGTGCTGTGGAGCTTGGTTCTAAGGGTAATGAGAGTTGGTGTGACAGAGCATGTGCAGTGCTGTGGAGCTTGGTTCTAAGGGTAAAGAGAGTTGGTGTGACAGAGCATGTGCAGTGCTGTGGAGCTTGGTTCTAGGGGTAATAAGAGTTGGTGTGACAGAGCATGTGCAGTGCTGTGGAGCTTGGTTCTAGGGGTAATGAGAGTTGGTGTGACAGAGCATGTGCAGTGCTGTGGAGCTTGGTTCTAGGGGCAATGAGAGTTGGTGTGACAGAGCATGTGCAATGCTGTGGAGCTTGGTTCTAGAAGTAATGAGAGTTGGTGTGACAGAGCATATGCAGTGCTGTGGAGTTTGGTTCTAGGGGTAATGAGAGTTGGTGTGGCTTGTGAGAAGTGTCTGAGGTTGTATGAGGAGTTTTTTTTCATGAAATCTAGTTGCAAAGAGAGTAAATGTATGGAGTTGGAGGAGTTTGTAATGCTAGGATCCTAACAATAAGTTAGATCTTTGTTTTATGCATAGCCATTTGGCTTTTCTAGGGTGACACAGTGATGCTCACTGAGACATGAGTTTGTAATGAATCATCAGATGCTGTTAAGAGATAGTCTGGTATGTGTGCGTGTCAGTGTTTTTCTTGGAGGCAGAAGCAAAGACTGGAAGTCCAGATTCAACCTGAGAAAGGAGAAATTTGCCAATGGCTGGCTGATTGGAAAAGAAAAGGGGAGGTCTTTTTGGCCCAGTTGAGATGGAAGTTCATTTGGCTCTCACTTTGTCTATGTTAGTGACTGATCAAGCCATAATCCTGGGTATTTGAAGGTGGAGGTTGACTCTATGGAATGGTTATGTAAGTCAAAGATAGTTAAAAAGTCAGGTTCTTGGTGAATTTTCTGTGGAATTCCAGAAAGCATGGTTATAGTCTTGGTGAGGTTGAAAAGTAGTTTATGGTTTATAAGCTACTGGTGGAGCTCATGTAAGTCCAACTAGAGTTGACAATGAATATTGGTGTGAGAGTGAGCTAACTGGTAAATGTCCATTTCATCAGCATAGAGGATAAGTGGGAGATGGGGAGGTCACAAGGAAGTTTGTTAATGAATATGGAGAAGAGGGGGCAGCAATGGATCTCTGTGGTACACCTCTGGTAATAAGTGAAGATTCAGAATGGAATGATCCTATTTTAACAAGTGTCTGTCAGTGAAGAAGTTTTTAAACCAGGGATCAGTGTCTGGACTGATAATTTCATTTAAATTTTTTTGGAAAAGATAATGGCCATTGAGGTCAAAGTCCTTTGTCAAGTCTATAAATAAGGCACCTGTAAGGAGGCCACTATCAGAGTTTTGCAGGACGTCATCATGGACCAACATGCTCTCATAGTACTTCATCCAGGCCTGAATCCATGCTGTTTAAAGGAGTTCAGGTGGTACTGCTGGACTATATATATATATATATATATATATATATATATATAGAGAGAGAGAGAGAGAGAGTGGGGTGTAGACTAAATTTTCTAGAAGTTTGGCCAGAATTGGGAGGATGGATATTGGACAGAAATGAGAGGTATCTTTTGGATGGTTAGCTTTGGAAGGGGTTTAATTACAGGAATTTTCCGGATTTGTGGCATGATGTTTTGCATGAGACGTAGATTATATATGTGGGTGAAAGGAAGACATAGATGTTCTCTGCGGTGATATATGAACCGGGGGTTTATGTTGTTAGATACAGGACGGGTGTCAGTGGAAATATTTTCAAGCAGAATATAGACTTCTTTTAGATGTATGCATTTAAACTTGAAAAGGGAGAATAAGGGAGGTGGGGAGAATAATTCATGATCTGGGGGAGGTGTGGAGTTTATTGATGGTAGACTGCTAAATTCTTTAAGAAAATCATCTGGAGAAAATTTTGTTGTACCACATTGATTAGTGTTTTTAGACAGTGTATCATGAAGGTTTTCTTCCTGTAAGAGGATTAACTTCTTTCCAAACATGTTTGGGGGAATCTAACACTGTAATTGGTTTCTTTGTTTGGAGATTTCTTTTGTGTCCTCTGATGAACTTCTTCACTAGGCAATGTAAGGCTATAAGGATGGTGTGGTTGTCAGTTGTTGGGGGGGAGGGGCATTTTTTGCCATGCTTTATTCTTTAGAGTTAAAAGATGTTTGAGTTCAGTGGATAGCCATTCCGCTTTGGTGGGTTTATAAAGCCTGTAGATAAAAGGGAAGAATTTGTCTTGCAGCTGGAGTAGAAATTTGGTTAGGCTTACAGCTGCTGTATATAACATGGTGTAAGGAAAGCAAATGGTTTAATCTCTGGGCTGTGATAAACGTTCAAAGGTTGTCGATATTACTACTACTCTGGTTACTAAAGCCTTTTAATATTGAGGGCAGGTTTATAGGATGGCTATTAAATGTAAAGGTGAGTAGGAAGTGGTCACTTGGTGATGGCGACAGAATGTTTATGCTGGATATGGAGTTTGTTTGTAATAATCATACAGTATGTGGAGTATTTAGTTGCTCTGAGGTTAGGTCTTCTTGAGTATTTTATGAGTTGAAGGGACCTAGTTTTGTTAGGAAAATACCCATATCAGATGAAAGAGAACCAGGAAAATTAAGATTGAAGTCACCTAAAAGGATTATAGGTTCATAAGTTTAAAACAACCATTCCCATTTGGTTATAGATTGGCCTTACCCATCATCCCATGGTCAATAATTACATATTACACCTAATGAGTATAACTGGGATCATACTGCACATAAGTTGAGGAGATCCATGCATAACATAAAGCATTTAGGAGCTGCCTCTGTCCATTAGTAGTAGAGGAAGCAGTCCTGGATTAAATTTTCTGATTCCCACCCATAGATCTAAGTTGCACTTGAAAGTGGACAGGGATGCATTTTGCTTTATGTGGATGAGGAGTCTGTTTCAGAGTAGCAGTATCCTCTGTCAGATATACCTGCCCCTCCAAGCCATTCTGTTGACCAAGTATTTCTGATGCAGTTTGGTTGCTAATGTGTAGTAAATCCATCAGTTATGGGCTGAAGGATGCCTTGTATACCAGACACAGGTCACCTCTTAGCAGTCTTTAGAATACCAAGCATAATGAACAGGCTTTGAGTCAGTCCATGTAGGACATGCTGTTTAGGCCTTATATCCTTTTAGTAAGGTACCTCTGTGGGATTTTCAGTTGTTGTATGTGTCTGGATGGATACATGCCAAAGGGGGCATTATATTCAATGAGAACTGCTCCTAGCTTGCAGTCATCTGCAAACTTAGTCAGCCAGAGCCCTTTAGTATTGGCTTTTCCTTCAACAACGTAGATGCCAAGCAGGAGAGGTCCCAGCAAAGAACCCTGGGGGATTACCAATGTATCATTTAGGAGTATGTAGTTTCTCTTAAAGAAATTTCTAAAGGTACCTTGGGTGGAATAGATCTCTGGTTTGTTTTATTTTGAAGGACACTGCTTTATGGTCAGATCTAACAACTGAAGAAGATACACAAGGGATAGTGCAGCATGCTTCCATATTTGTAAGGACAAGATCCCAGATGTTATTTCCCCTAGTGGGTACTCTGACTAATTGTTCCAGGGCATTTGTATTGACAAAGTCCAGGAATCTATGTCCTTGTGTACTAGTGATGATTAGATTTCCCAGTCTTTAGTTTACCAGCCTTGATGTGAGTTTCTTTTGGGTGTAGATTGATACGCTACCACCTGTTTTCCCTTCCTGTACAGTACTTGGGATAAACATGTGGAAGGTGTTATAGCTCCTGCACATCCGGAGTGCTCTCCACTGATTTAAACTGTGTCTCAGTCACTACACAGGTTTCAATGTCTTCCAGGGTGAGAAGGGCTTGTATGGAGTGGAGGTTCTTAATTAGGATTCTTGCATTGATTAGTAACAACTTCTTGTTTTCCTTTGTTTGTTTCATTATGTTGGTAGGTTTATCAGGTTGGCATTGCCTGAAAAAGGCACTAAAGGGTGGACAATGTTTTTGCCAATACAGAACACCCTAGATGGGACAGATGCGGGCCATCCCTGGTGAAGAAGTGTGGTCTGTCGAACATATCCTCCCAAGCTGACAATATTGAATCCCCTTTGAATGGCACCAAAAACTAAGCCAATTATTGAGGTCAATTATTTTTTGCTCATATTATGGCATTGTTCTTGGAGAAGGCAGAATGTTGCTTAATGCTAGGCTCATACCTGCCTTGGACATATCGTCTGAAAACACCACCATGTCTCTCTTCATATAATTCAGGAAGGTACACCTCAATTCAGTGACACCAGCATGAACTGTGACAGACTCATACTGGTACTTGCTGTTTAAGGACTTGAGTAAATGTGCGATCTGATGGATTCTAGCACCAGACAAGCAACTAATCTTCACTCTTTCCTTGTTCAGCCTGGTAAGAGGTACATCTGTATGTCTTAAAATCCTGTCACCTATAACAAGAATGTTTGGTTGGATCAATGTCTGCCTTACGGACTCAGCATCTGTGACCTTGAGACTCCTTGTGCTATGTGAGGAAGTAGGCTTAATATTCTGAGAGTATTTTGTGCCTATATTGTGCTTTGGAGGTCTTTGAGGTTTGGGCAAGTTAATCTTTAGAACCCCAGCATATAATGGATATGTGTACTGTGATAGCCTTGGTGAAGTGTTGCGTGTGGTGTACTGCTGATGATTTTGGTGTTTTGGAGTTTACTGCGTGCGAGATTTTTGCCTCCAAGGATATTATGTGTGTGTATATATATATATATATATATATATATATATATATATATATATATATATATATATATATATATATATATATATATATATATATATATATATATATATATATATATATATATATATATATATATATATATATATATATATATATATATATATATATATATATATCTCAGAAACCATGCTATGCTGCTTTAGTAGCAGATGATCATCAGTCAGAATGAGATGATTCTTACAGTGTCTCAAGATACCCATCTCAATCAGGCTGGCTAGAGAAGTTGTGAGAAGTGCTGGTCCATGATACCAATAGGAATGATTCTAGGGGCACAGGTAAATATAACTGCTTGGAGTTTGGTTTTCAAATGTTTCTTTTTATTTTTGTAACAGTTATTAAGGATTTTAGAGATGACTGACTTGAATTTATTTATGGAAGCAGGGGGTGATTGCTAGGATGTAACGATCAGTAGTGGTTTGCCTTGTTAGAGAATCCAGTTAGGACCAGAGCTTGAGAAGAGTTTCCTTTGAGTTTTGGGTTTAGGTTATTTTTGTACATAACAAAAGACGAATCAGATAACCAGGCTGACAAATGTATAATTTATTTATTGAGAAGCACTTTCGCTGCACTAGGCTCTTCATCAGACCATCAAATACAATAACAATTCCGTATATCGTGGTGAGGTGAATAATGCACTTGCCAAACATTACTGTCTTCCCCAGTCATTCTTTTAGATTTTTAGTGTTACAATTCATTAGTAAAACTCTGTGGGGGGGGTGTGTGTTAGGAATGCAACTGAGATGGCTGAGACCAAATGGATTGCGACACTTCAAGCGAACATGGGATTTGGGTTGAATGACATAGTCCCCTTAAAACCCATTTTGAAAGCTAGGAAGTTGCAATATTGATGTGTTAGATTTGTTTTAATGAATTGATTGATTAACTAGTTAACTTTGTGATTTGATTGTTTGTTTGAGTTTTTACCTAATGTTTTTAAAGATTGTTTTTATTGTATTTGATGGTTTGAAGGAGTTCCTTGTGCACATAAGCACTTACCAATAAATAAATTATATGTTAGTCAGCCTGGTTAGCTGATTCTTCTTTTTTTTGTTACATTTTTGCTTCTGTTGTACTGGCTTCTAGCCATGGTTTTTACTTTTTTGTAGTTATTTTTGTACATAATTAGAGCCTCCACTAGATCATTTACCCGGTCTGGCATTACTGACACACGTGTAGAAGGTTTGAAAATGTTGTAAGGTGGGATGGACTCTTGTATGACCAAGGATGCTGTGACTGCTAGAATATCATGGTTGTGCTGGGAAATAAAATATATGATCTAGCTTGTTTCTGATGCTATGTGCACTGAGGAGGGCACAGGCCAGTGTAGGAAGGGAGTAGTTCTGATTCTGAGGAAGGGGAGTTGCTTAGCATGGGTTGGGTTCAATTTTACTTTTAGAAGTAGCATAAAGATTATGGAGGATAGTTTGAAAGAGGTCTTCAGTGTTTTATGCAGAGAGAAAAATGCTTCTGAGTCTATTACTATTACTCATTTTGCAGCATGTCTGCATATACATTATATTATAAACAGTTTGTTTTACCTATACATTGTCTCATTGTCCTTGGATACCTGCAAAGCCACATAAGGTTATTCATACGTGTCTGCAGGCTCTAAATGGAAATGTACTTGCTTGTTTATCTGTACTGCTAAGTACTGCCACTTTGTATGATGTTCTTTTTACTTGTATATGCATGCTATCTAGTATACATTTCAAAGGTTACAGATGCGTCTGCTCTTTGATAGTATAGCTGCTCTGTCCTTCAACAGCCAGAGATGGAATTTGTTGGTATGTTTGTATGTCAATGAAAATCCACAACCTGTCCACAAATGTACATATGTTTCACAGTAATATCTAGATGATTGCAGCAGTGCATACATGCTTTTGATTTTTGGCTACATTGTGATTATGTAGTAGATATATATATATATATATATATATATATATATATATATATATATATATATATATATATGGGCGCCCTTCATTTGTTCGAACTTTCAAATGTTTGAAACTCATATGGCCGACACCATATGAGCGAACGTTTGAAAGGCCAACAAATGATAGTGGAGATCCCCCTACAGTGCGAGACCGAGAGATTCCCTTTAACTGCACTGTAGTGTGATCTTGGAGTGAGAATATTTAAGTAGTAGGGGGTGAGGGGGTGCAGGGGGCTTGCCCCCCTGCATAACGCAGTTTTACTGTGTTTACAGGTGTGTTTACAGGTAGGTAAATGGTGCTATTTCAGGATGTCGGTCTTTCAGAATGTCAATCATATGGTGTTGGCCATATGAAAGTCGCCATTCTGAATGGTAGACATTCTGAAGTAGACCCATATATATATATATATATATATATATATATATATATATATATATATATATATACATATTAGGATATGTAGTTTCATACCTTCGGGCCTGCATATGCACTAATGAGTTATATGTCCTTTCCTTTACAGTAACTGTAGGTAAATGTGGATTTGTACATTATTAGTTTTTAGCATCCCTTCATCAGGGCTTTTAAGCACTTATTTGTTTACGTTGTTACATGTATATTCATAACTGTGTTTGCACATTAATTTGTGCAACAAAGTGTATATTAGTGTATAAAACACAAGTAGCAATGACCATTTTTGAACATGATGTGTTTTTCAGATGAGATGGACTTGACACAAGGTTCATAATTTTACAGCAAGAGAAAATGAAATGCTACTCAATGTCCTAAAACAGCAATGTTGTGACTTAATTGACAAAGGGAGGATATGAACTGGACCTGAGAAGACATAACTTATAGGGTCAATACTGTGAGGCCCATAAAAGGATAGTGAGGGCCTGTAGCACTGACATGATCGCCCATGCTACTGCCCATATCAGTCAATACAAGCTACGCTGGGACACCACTGAGGTCATCCTTCATAACCTCGACGATTAGACACAGAGGAGTTTCTGGCTTCCCTTAATCAGGAATCTGCAAAGCACAAAATACCTGGCTGGAGAAGAGACTGATGTTGGTGTCCCCAGTTACAGAGTAACTTATTACTGATCATATGATTTGCACATATTATGTGCATGTAATGTACATTACAGATGCTGTCTCCACACAGATGTATACAGAATCCTCAGATGACAAGATACCAAGTAATGAGTTGTCTATAATTCTACAATGATGGTTTGCATACATGGCCATTGCGCTGAACTACATTTCATTTCAGGGCCTTCATACACTGCTACATCAGCCGCCTGACCTGAATATAACTACACTATCCTGCTCTTACATTTTTTACCATTCAGTAGTTCAGCAATGTATACTATTATAGCCTGTAGGTTAGAGAGCATAGACGTGTATTTATGGAACTGTCTTCCAGTTTCCACCATTACATCCTCTGTAAATCCTGTAGCCTCCCCTGCCCCTTCCACTGCCCATGGCACACAAGACATGACACTTTGGTACCTGTTCCCAGCCCTGCACTGTGCATTCTATCTAGCCAGGGTGTAGTCTCCAGCATGAAGGGCAGTGCACCTGAACATGACAGTGAAAATTATGCATCAGGTATAGAATGTGTATATGTAGTCGGATGTCCCCTCCGGGCTCTGCTACTGGTAGTGACATGTCTTCACATCTGACAGCTGCTGTCCACAGAAATGCATGCCCCCATATGGTGGAAGTATGTGGACTTCTCTCCAATGGTCTGTTCATGCTGTTGCTGGCACATGAATGATCACAATACCATCTCAGAGCTGTGTGTAGTTGTTAGGATGAGTGAATATGTGGTATACACCAAATCTCTGTGCTGCAGGGCAGTCAGAAACACAGGCATGTAGAGGTTGTGTCTGACAATGCTCAACTACATAACAGTATGGCTAGTGTTGCACAATCTGTAGAACAGCTAGTTTAGCTGTACACTAGGAGTGCTGCAATGCTGCATGTGCCAGTCTCATATCTATGTCACCTCTGGGTAGGGTTGTATGTGGCCATGCATGTCCCACCTATGAGACTCAGTGCTGCAGACTGCCACTGCATGGTGATATTGTGATATGGCATGTACAGAAACAAACCAATGTTCCTAGGTCAGCCCCAACTGCCAGCATTGCCAGTAACACTGTGTCAGACTACACACAAGTCACCAACACCAGAGATCAAGTGACACAACCTGGGGATGACATAGCAGGATAGCTCAAAGATGTGGTGGAAGTAGAAGCATGAGGTTCCCTCATCTACATTAGTGTATCCATCACATTGCTCCCAAGTGGTCTGTTGGTGTATCATCCCTCTTATCTTGAGGATACTGTGCACCACAGTAGATGCTAAAAGCTGTTGGTCTGTACAAATCTTCCCCCTTATAGGGCACCATGTAGAGTCTGTGCTGCTGCCCACAGCTCCATTCATTGGTGAGTTTGAGCTGGAAACAGTCAGCATGTTTTTAGGAGGTGGGAGGAATCCTAGAGAGACACATGGAGAATATGCACATTCCAAACAGACATTGGCTGGAGATTAGGATTGAACATTGTACCTTGTGCATGGGAGTCGAAGATCTTAACCATTATGCTAAATGGTATCCTCCAACCTGTGATGATGATAACCACTATGCCTTGCACAGCACACTGTGCATCTTTGAGGTCCTTCTCATGACTGATGCCGCAGAACATTACCCCCTCATAGTGTAAACAATACACTGTGTTTGTATACTTTAGCTTTGCTTTGTTTTGATTTGTTTTCTGTGTATATAACTGATGGGTATACTGCAATGCACAGTTAATAACAGCATGTATATTAAAGTTTCAGTAATTTCATATATGGCACCCATCACATTCCACTTCAGTAGTATTCACTGCACATTTACTACCTTCAGCATGGTATAACATTTCACAGACGTACTCCTGCAAATATGGTTAACCAGTTGTACTCTCATGCTGTAGCATTATCTGCAACTCCACAGTTTGCAGGTATACATGATAAGGCACACTTGGTTTGGCCACTGCCTGCCCAGCTATACAAGGAACACATTTTATAGTGACATGCATTGTAAGGTCTGATGTGTCTCTCCTATATCCATAATTACTCTAACATCTGCACATACAAGGTTGCTGGCATGTACACAACAGTATACTGTGAGTAACTTGTTAGCCTCTATTTTGGTACCACTCATTGCACACACATACCACACGTGCATGTAATCTGTAACTTGTGCATCATATTCTGATAATTGTTGCTACTTGTTTGCTGTCAATGCATGCAAGGTCTTTCCTTTGTTATGGAGTATGTGTATTGACTGCTGATTCTTACATTACACATATGTGGATATGCCACATACACATACCACCTTTTGTGCATCATACCTTGATGAGGTGGTTTACAAATTCAGGGCACGTATAGTCATTCACATGTACTTTCTATACAAGGTGCCAATGTGTTGCATGATTTATTAACACATGTACTAAGCTGCATTGTCTGTAGGGGCAAAGTACACCTTTGATGATGTGAGAACAATTCATTAAATCATCACATTGTCAATGTTTAACAATTGTCAATCATTTTCATCATCCATGCAAAATGAGGTTATCCATAAAAACACAGCATGTCCACAGTATTGTTGGCATGCCTGCCCTATAGAACCTGTGAACACACCTCATTGTAGTACTTAACTATTTTGTCTCGCATTCTTCAACCCTGTCCAGAGTGTGTGGTATTGCATATGTCTGTCTGCTTGGAATTTCCATGAGCCTTGTGCAGCAGGGTAGTATATATTTGTGTATGTATGTATGTATGTATGATGGTCCCCATGTATAAGCCAAAAACATATATGTAATTGTTACATTTTGTAGTTACTAACACATATGTATGGGTTTACCTCAAAATTTTCCCTGTATACTACAGTACTTATGGAATATCATTACTCAAAATTCTGGACCAGACATTGCCAAAGAGCCTGAGTCTGCATATACAGCCATAGAGTTCATCCCTTGCACCTTGTTGATAACTTACCTGTGTTTCCTAATCATCCTGTAGAATCTCTTGTTGTTCATGTTCTGTTGTCTGGGGTTCTTGTGGTAGTTCACCTACACCTAGGGCTGGCTGGTCACCATGCTTTAATGTTATCACATTATGTAGCATGGTATATATGGTGACCATCTGCTCAGCCTTCTGTGGTCAATACCATATTGCATCCTCAGAGGTATCATGATACATAAATTAGACTTCCTGCATGCCAAATACTTGTTCCACAGTGTTGTTGCTGTGAGTGATCTATTAAATGCATCTCCAGCAGGCATGAAAGGGGCTTTGAATGGGATCAAAACAGTGGCTTCATCGGATAGCCACAGTCATCTGTTGGTATAGACAACACACATTATAAGTGGACCTTAATATAGCAGTAACACAGATAAACACAGGCCTGTGTGTGAAATCTGTACATTATCAGGCAGAACTTCCTCTATAATGGGTGATTTATAAATTGTCTGTGTTACTTGCTATTGATTACCCGACTTGTGTGACCATAACTTAAATTTTTCAATTTTTAGTTTTTTGACCGTTTATTTTTGAAGCACTTATAGGTAGATTGGTCTGTTAAGTTTTGACTAGGTTTATTTTTTAAGTTGTTTTGCAATCATTTGGTGAATTATTCTGTTTCCGACCTATTTTTTTTAAACTGGCATTGCTGTGAGAATTACTTTTTGTTGATTTTTGAAGTTTAAATGATGAATGTCATGCAGTGCTCTAGACATTAAGGGTATTTGAGATGAGTAAAGGAATTTTTGAGCACTGGTTAATTGAAAACAGTCTATTTTTTAATGTTGGCCAATATTTTGCAATAGGTTACAATGTTACACATCTTTTTATCTGGCAGACAAGTGTGAATTTTGCTGATTTGGGATATAGTTGTTCAAGTTTATTTAGCAGGACTTGAGATACTTCTGTTTCCTTATTTAGCAGGACTTAAGATACTTCTGTTTCCTTAATACAGAGAAGTCTAGAATTCACAGTGGTTGTAGCTAACTTTGCTTTAGCTACAGTTGTAAGGAGAATTCTTGGACTGTGAAGGCTTCTAAGTGTGATGTTGCATTCCTTTATATAAACCCGTATTTGCTTGTTTAAGGAGGGGTTATTGTCCAAGATAAATCTTGTGTATTTGAGTTTGTTGGTATAAGGTATCACATTGTCTGTGGAGTTTTATTTTCTGATATGGATGACCAAACTTTCTTAAAAGGATTTTGTATAATAATGTAAACAAAATAAATTTGAATTGCACTTTCTTGTGTTTAGCATTAAATGAGCATTGTAAAACTATTTCCATGTTAGGTGATTCAGTTTGGAGTGTTTTTGTGCTTTTTGCAAAAAAAAAAAAAAGTTTTAAATTGATCACAGTGCTGTGGTATAATACTAACATAAGGTCTGTGTAGAAAGGGTCTGAAATTGACTTGAGGGACCCCTTTCTTAATGTGAACTCGTTAGATACTTCAGTATCATATTTATTTTGAATAGTACTAAAGATTTATAGATCCAAGGTCATCAATTATGTATTTATTAGTTCTGCGTGGTTTAATGGCATGATCAGTTTAGCATTTTTTTAAACAGGAGTTTGAAATTCTGATTAGTTACTGGTTGAATGGAACATTTTTTACGGGATAGTATTTATTCTAAGATTTGTAAAAGTTAACTGTCTGAAGTTCATGTACATTTTGTATAAACGAAAGTGCTTTCCCTTTCTATTAAACAAGCAAAGTTTTCTGAACCAGTTGGATGTTTGTGTTTTATTGTTTTTGATCGAATTAGTGTCTTTGTCAACAGTGTTTGCAAGTAACTTTGGATTTGGTTTACCTTTAGTGGTGCAGTTGCTTTGTTTGCAACATGGGTAGTGAAAATTATTACCATCCTGAAATTTTGAGAAGCCAAAATGCAATGAAATGGATCCTCACAAATGACAGTGGTTGAGAAGAAAATCTGGAGTTTAAGGATAATGTTATTATACATGGAAGTTAACAGTGTCTGCCTACTAGATTTGGTGAGCAAGTGAAAGAATCTTTTAATATGGTAAAATTATAGACTTTTACTAAACCGTTGTGTGATCAAGTAGAAGACAGTGTTACTGGCTTTGAGAATGAACAGTTATTAAAGGTATATGAACAGAAGCTGTTTAGATACAAGTTATTGCAATGAGACAGTCAGTATTTTAAACAATGCTTGTATGCAGAAATTCTTCCCAAAGGTTTGATTATTGACAAGTCTCTTCTTGGCAAGGAGAACAGTGCATTGTACTTGGAATGGAAGCAGATTTGTGAGTGTGCCAGTAAAGACATTGAGTCTGCTATTGAAACATAATGAGACTGAGTTGGAAATCATTTTGAATGTATTAATCTTTGCAAGAATGGTATAATAGAGAAAACATTCCAGGCAACAAACTTGAGAAGATGTATGAAATTGCTACAAATAAAGGTAAACAAGTTGAGGAGAGGAAGATGAAGTTAGACAGAGATTAATACAGTAAGAATGTTTCCAATAAACCCACATATGCACAAGCTGTTTTTAACAATACTCCAAGTGCTGGTGGATGGTTATCACAACATGAGTTTGCCAGTATCTGTCAGTATCATAGTACAACAAGCCGTGGTCAGTTTGATGGGAACAAACATTATGTGCCATATTAGAACTTAAGAACCAGTAAGGTGTATTTTTTGAGCAAGTTCTTCTGAAGAGTTATCACCTGTTTTGCCCAATCAAAAAACTGGAATAGTGTAGTGGTTAGAGTATTCGCTTAACATGCAGGCAGTCATGGTTCAAGCCCCACAGCTGTCCATATATTTTGGGATGGGAGGTTGGCATAAATGGTTAAGGTGTTTACCTTACAGTCACAAGGTGCAGGGTTTGATTCTTACATGAGGCAATTGGCAAGGCTTAAAATGGCCCACAATGGCAGTTAGTCTATTACTATCAATGAACCTATGAACCTATGTAGTAATATCATACCTGACCCCATCCCTGAACATCATCTGTAGGGTGCCTTCTCTCCTTATGCAGGCTTTATGAATGCTTCCAGAGTGTGCTGCAGTAGAGTATATGATTAGGCCAGCTGCCAAACTCACTGACAGACAATTGAGGGCGGTCCATCCCTTCTGGTTGTAGTAGAATTCATCTTCAATCCTAACTGGTGCTTTTATTGTCACATGGATGTACTCTATTGCACCAAGTACAGAAGGAAAGTTGGCAATGACATCAGCAGTCTGTCACTCCCATGGTGTACTTAGAAAGTTGTGGTAGTCATTCACCTTCTGACACATGACTGCCAGAAACTGTCCTAAAATGTGACTGGTGGCCAAATGGGATACTCCTATGGTATTACTCATATTTTCTAGAATGCCACAGAGACAAGAATACCAAATGTTAAGCATAACTTAATTTGTAATAGGACTGGATTACCTCACAGACTGCATAAGGACATGTGAGTGCAAACATCACACACACAGTCCGCAAAAGATTCCTGCCTAACCTATCTCTATCTATATTTTCTAATCAACATGCTGGCTTAACTGCAGCCTGGATCCCCACTGTGATGGCTGCCTTTTAATCCAGGACACATTTGCAGGACCTTCTCAGTCATGCCCTGTAATAACCCCACATGCTGTAGCTCATCTTCAGGAAGATGTATTGTTAGTAACTGTGTTGTGATTTCTGGAAAGGGAAAGTTGTGCTTTCCACAAAATATATGCAACCCCTGCTGCATATGAATCAGCCCCTGCTGCATATGAATCAGCCCCTGCTGCATATGAATCAGCCCCTGCTGCATATGAATCAGCCCCTGCTGCATATGAATCAGCCCCTGCTGCATATGAATCAGCCCCTGCTGCATATGAATCAGCCCCTGCTGCATATGAATCAGCCCCTGCTGCATATGAATCAGCCCCTGCTGCATATGAATCAGCCCCTGCTGCATATGAATCAGCCCCTGCTGCATATGAGTCTATCTGTCTGGATATGATGTTGTGTACCTCCATTTAATTTAGTTTCTCTTTATTTCTGTATGCTGCAGGCACAGTGTTTCATAATTGAGTCCACTGCAGGGTCACCTCAAGTGATTCCATAGATGAGGCAGCCTTAGTCACCTATCCGGGTATAAAAGCATCAGGAGAACCTTATCCTGGAGTGATTTGTTCTCCGTGGTCAAAACCTTGGTGAAGAATCTGTGCACAGAAATAAGGCCAAATAGCAACATTTTATAATGGAAATAATCCACACCAAGCGAAGACTGGAGGAGACTACTGTGTCTCAAATATCAATGTTCCAAAAGGTGTCAGTCTTGTCCAATGACACCATTCAGATACCCTATAAGAGTGAATACATGATCCCTCATACAGTGACCATCTAAAATAACACAAATGATGTGCTCATTGAAGTTATAGAGGTTTATAATAGGGCAGAGATATTCTGCCCTGTTTAAGACCAGGAAGGTACAGGAGTAAAACCACTAATCCTCCTCCAAAGTTAGAACAGTATGTAAAGCCCCTCTGAGCAGGTTAAATTATAACTGAAAAAAAGGACAAAAATGTGGGATTAGTGAAGAAACATTTAATACTTAGATAAAAATATATTGGTACCTATGGGATTAATATGGGCTGATGTAATTTAGATTGCTTTAAATGCGTTTTTAAATTGTGTTGGGTGTGCTGATTGAATAATTGTTTTTTTTTGTGTTTATAAACTGTGGATATGTATGCAGTTATGTAATCCCAGAAGGCATTTGTGTTGAGGCTTTCTTCACTGTTCCCATGTTTTTTTTTCAGTTAGATATTTATTGAGTGACAGTTTCTGTTGTTTGGTGTGTTAATCCTCTGAATTCTGCTCTGCCAGTGGAGTTCCATCTGTAGATGGATCAGTGAGTTTCACAACATTGCCTAGATGTGAAGTTTCTTCAAGATGAGGTAAACCCAGAGAACCACCCTCCATTTGGCAGCCTCAGACCATAATCAAGACTCCAGTGAGTGCAGCTTCTTGGGTGATCTAGCCAGCAGTAGAGGGAGCAACAATGTGTAACACCTGAAGGTACTCCATCAATGGTAAGTAGGCCCCATCCTCTTTTGTGGTTTTCCAGGACTAGAAGACTAAGGTATGGAAGAAAAAGGAAGATCATAAAGACCTTCAAAAAGGATGAAGACATGCTTCTTTCTCAAGAGGTCATCAAAGAGGACCTGGGCAGGGTGGCCGAAGCACTGATCTCCCAAAACATGAGTACCCAGGAACATCTCCTTGAATTTCTTCTTAAGTGATAACTGTTTCAGTCATGCTGTCTTGTTCAGACATACAGCTGTGCCTGTGGCCCTATGCATAACATCCAAACAGTCAAAATTAAAGAATGACATATGAAATAGCACTGCAAAAGTCATAGGTAAAATTTTAATAATGTTCTCATTGAGCACAGACTCAAAGATGTCCTTGGGCTTATGTTAAGCCCTCCATGCTAAGATGGACAGACAACAGGACCAGTGAGATTAACGGATGGGTTGCAGAGCCCCAAAATGGCATCACATAGTATGAGTTCTGACCACACCTCTTAACAGCAGTAGACTATATCACACAGCAAAGTGGGAAAATGTTGTGAACTCTGGAACATATGCTAGACAAAAGTGATCACACAGAAGTTAGCACTGGGATGTTAAGTAAACTGGTCTACCCATTCAGGCAGGGGCTTGTAAATAGCATATAATTTCCATCGAGCTAAAAGAGCAGAGTCAAGATGCATCAAAATGATGGGAAAACCCAGGCATTGGCCCTGTGAAATAGAAGGATTAAGGCGTGACCATAGCCCAGATAACAGATATTGGTTAGAAGCATAGACATCTGGGGAATTGGGAAGGGATGGATGAGCTTGAGTGTCCAATGCCAGCTGAATCATCCTTGAAGAAGACTTCTAGGCTTGCAGCATTGATGACATCTAGTGACAGCTGGGAATAACTCCTACCTGTAATGACAGGGGAGACTTACACTGTTATCACAGAGCTCTTCTTCACAGAACTGGGGAAAGGGTGAATCACATAAGAAAGCACTGATTACATGCCATAAATGATGATACCTGTGATATCTGCTGAACATAGGTCTTTTCAGGCCTGACATTCACTTCACCTTAAATCTGTTCCCACACTTATGACTCATACATTTACTAGACATCAACATTGTGCAGAATCTGAGATACACAACTTCATGCAATGCAACCAGGAGGTGACATTCGAGATGCAGGCATGCAATAGGGGCATGCAGCATTTTACCCAACCTCCACAGCATCTCAGCCATGCTCCACATCTTCCACCCATCTTTGAGTCATGCCTCTCAATGCAGCATCTTCAGCCTCCACCAGGGATCATTGATACATACACACACACACACACACACACACACACACACACACACACACACACACACACACACACACACACACACACACGCACACACACAGATATTTATATAGACATATGCATCTCTCTCTCTCTCTCTCTATATATATATATATATATATATATATACACACATATATGTATATATACTCACATATACATATACACTGAAACATTCAATTTAACTAGAAGCTTGTGATGCAGTTATCCCTGAAGTACATTAAAATAAGGTAAAAAAGCTAGCTAGCAGATGCATATAGGACCAAACTTGAAAGACACTCACAAAATACTCAATTAAAAAAATCACAGCCGTCTTGTTGATGTGAATATTACAATGCAAAACTGTATTTTCTCTTGTGCTATGTTAATGCAAACCACTAAGTTAAAACATGTCTATACTAGTGGAGTCTATTTTATTGGCCTGACTACGCATTCAATGCAAAATTCACTGACAGCAAGCAGCATGAGTCAAACTTATTGAATAAGACACTTGCCAAAACTAAAGGCAACATCAAGAAAAAAATTTTGTTTTTTTTTTTTTTACAGGGAGGTCACATATACTACCTCCATGGTGATACAACCTTGGGAAAAGAGAAACACCATGCAAGAATGGAAAAACAGCTTGGACAACTGAGTTTGCAGTACAACTGATTGTTAAAATGTTCAATGACCAGTGAGTTCAGAGAGTAATAATTTGTGAGGCTGTTCTCAATGAGATACTTACTATTTGCTGAATGCTAACTCACCCATATGTCATTAGGCACTCATGAGCCAGTGTACTGAAACATTATTTTTTCGTGGTACTTTGTGCATCTCTCCCAAGGTGCCTAAATAAGGAGAGGTTTGTTAACATCTTTTACCTATATATGCATTTTGCCATCCTTTTTTTGGTTCATTTCTCTTTACACCTGCTAGTGGAATTTTGTTTTATGAATCAGAATGAGCTCATGAAGCAGCAAGCATTTTGAATATTAGAAAATAACCCAAATGTACAAAGTTAGCTGTCTAACACAGAAATTAAATTATACAATGACTCCCTATTAATATTAGAAAAAGTGCACGCTGATTGGCCCAGCCCAACCAGCATGCTCGTTGTAAATCACACAATATACCAACAGAAATAGGTCCTGTCGCCCGGACTTTTTTCCATTGGTATAAAGTGCCCCAAAACCATTTTTTTTTACAATTAAAAAAAAAAGAGAGAGAAAAAGGAGAAATGGAGACTTTCTTTTCTCTGTTGCTTCCATTTCAAAACATTGATGTACTGGGTATGCATGGGAATGCAAGCCCCATACGCATGCGCAGTACATCAAAACGAAGAAGCAGTATACCACTACTGGTGGAAGAACAGTAATCTGCCATTATACAAAGACATTATTTAAGAAAAGTAAGTATTTTTTTCTTAAATAATGTCATAGTATAATAGCAATAACCGACTCTGTGATTGTTTTATATTGAAGATTTACCCACGATTGCCTTTGTTTAATACTGTGGGTAAATCTACCACACCAAGTCATCAGTTATTGCTTAATTAACTCATCTGGTGCCCTGTCTAGATCCCCAAACTGGCACCCCTTATCTCAGTTGTGGAGAAAAAAACTCTTCTGAAAGTTGAGCAGCAAAAAAGCAAAACAAAAAAATATGCTCTACTCCACTCCTGCAGATGTAGCAGCTTTCCAAGCTGCTTTTTAAAACTGTTACAAATTTTAACAAACAGATTGCTAGAATTATTACTCTGCATACTTACCTCACATTCAAACTCATTACATCCAAGTAATGCCTCCAGGTGCATCTGCAGTTAACTCCAACTGACGTCTCTAGGTGTCAAATATTGCTTGTTCATATTTACATCAATAATTCCAAAACCATGCTATGTACAGGGTTTTTAAAAAAATCACCTTAAAGCTTACACAATCGTAAACTCAGCTGCATTAACATTTGACCTCTGTCTAGTGCAAGTAAATAGACATTAACTGTAGTTTTTATAATATTAATTTATATAGATATAACTTTCACATTTTTCTAAATATCTCATCAACCAAGTAACATAAACAGAACTCCTTAGCCTCACATGAAAGCTCTCAGCTAGATGAATAAAATGCTGATGACAGTATGTGTGTAACTTGAGTGATTCCTGTGATATTGGAAGTTGTTTACAAAATATTACAAATGTAATAGTTACTATGTTTGCTGTGACTTATAAAATGTACTTTAAGACCCAGAACCTAAAGAATAATACCACCATAAAAATATCTTGTGCTGAAGAGTTTGCCATTTATACTTCTTTCATAACCCCTATGGTTCCAGAGATATGTACATTTGTTTGAAATGTGAGGGCATAATTTGATTCTGTCAAAAGGCCTAGGCTCCGCCCATTTGAAGTTACAGTGCAAATTTCCTGAGCTCCACTGGAGTGAATGAGTTAAGCACTTCAATAAAGGCATTTATCAATACTGATACTGCAATCCCACACCAATGGCACTGGTGGCTGACACTTTCTGACAGCTTCCACCCAGGGCAGATGCCTCCTTTGACCTGCCCTAGTTACAGCCTTGGTCTAATGTAAAATAATTTACTCGCCATTGTATAAGGATGTAACTGTAACTGTAATAGTCTATGCAATTATTTATTTTCATAATCTTATTAACCTTACCTTTTTCTGATTATATACTTATGTTTATGAGAATGTTACCTAGTATTTATTTGCTTTTAGGTCATTTATTGCACCTATGCCTAGTAATCATCAAGCTTCCCCTTAATCAGACATGCACTGGCAGGAGGAGGGGGAGGCTGTCATACAGGCAGACATGAGGGTACCATGAGCTCTCATTGGCATTCCAACAGTGAGAGTTTTTCTAATTTTATGGTCTATTCCTAGCCCTGGTGGTGATGTGAGTGCTTGCATCATCACAAGGGCCACCTACTCCCTTAGTCAATGCATGAATGCATGTCATACCCCCCTATATGTGTCAACAGGAGTTACATTCACCATTTGGGCTGCCTTGTCCACATCTTCCTTGCACCATGATGGGCCTCTATTTTCCAGCTGAGGCCCTGTCATCAGAGCAGTGATGTGAGTCAAGTAGGAACTACCATCTTTACTTCCCCCGGGATGGGTATCCCCTTCCTTCCTCAAGATCCAAGCTGCTAATTAAACTCAGGCCCCTTGGCTGTAATTAGGCTTTTATTGTCTCTATGCCTCCAGCACAGGTTATTATTTGCCTCACTTTGATGAAATATGCCTGTGAAGTTGCTCAGTTATTGTTTTAAACATTTGCAGGAATGTTACACTAAGTGCAATTCATTTGTTGTGGCTAACAATATTCTTAGGGCCAGTTCATTTATTCAGTTACATCTGCACTTTAATAAAGCAGCAACGTTGCATGATAACCTGGGAACTACTAGTGTCACTGTGGAAGTCTAAAGCAGGGAATAAAGAAGAACAAAATCTCAAAATTCAAAAGCTGGTAGGGTTTAGTGAGAACTGTCAGTCATTCCCCGAAATAACTAAAACCAAAAACAGCTTTTCATTTCAGTTTGCATCAGTGGTAGTTTCCCTGTTTTTCATGCAATTATGATCACTTTGGGTATTAGTGTCTTCATGGATTGAACCTGCAACCACATTATGCATGGAGTTCATACACAGATTCTGTTCTAGACAAAGATGTGCAAGAAGCTGTGCAAGCAGCTTTGTCAAGTGCACAAGGGGATGATGATTCGTAATCATCCTGCTGCTCAGTAACACAGCCTTGATCTATGGGGCAGGAAGGGTTTCAGAGCCGTGCATAAATGCAGTAGTGTGTGGGTATGACCTATGATAACTAGGCCTTTTCTTATCCCACTGCAATGCTTGCTGTATGCAGATTCTTGCATAAGTGTATGTGACAATTAGCTCTGTTGTATATATGCATTTCAATGAGAGAATCTGAACAGAGCAAAGTAGAGTAACTCCATGCTTCATCCTGCTCAGACTGCTAATCCAAGTAAGCACTGCAGTGAGATGTGTCTGTGTGTGCATGTGTAAATGTGTATATAGGTGTGCATGTGTGTTTATGCATCTGTGGATACTGGGACAGTTTGTGAGTGCTCAGTGTAATTGTGTGAGCTTGACAGCTTATTGTTACAGTAAGTGTGTAAGTGTCTTGGAGTATTTGATGCCTGCTGTGTGAATCAGAGGTGACCTGTGGGTGATATGGATGGGGAGATCATGAATGCAGGCTGTTCTAGCACTTAATACATGTCTCTGTCTTTGTACTACACACACACACACACACACACACACACACACATATAAATATATATATATATATATATATATATATATATATATATATATATATATATATTTATATATAGGTCTAGGACTCTTGCATGAACGCACGTTTTACCGAATCCCGAATGGGCGGGCATACTTACGCGACAATGCTTTTCACCGAAGCAGCATTTTTGCATAAGTATGCCTGCTGTGCCAGTCGTACTATGGTGCGGATAAGGGAAAATTCCCTTTTACCCACTGTAGCGCGATCTCGGAGTGAGAATATTAAAGTAGGGGGGTGTGGGCATGCAAATGGGCTTGCCCCCCTGCATAAAAGTAGATTTAATATATTTTTTTTGTTTGTTTTTTTTTTAACAGACTTTAGCGAAAGTGCTTTTTCAGTGAAAGTGCTTTCGTTAAAGTGTGTTTGGTTATAGTGGATTCAGACTGTTAAAGTTTTGTTCAACAGTCCCAGATCCATATATATATATATATATATATATATATATATATATATATATATATATATATATATATATAGATATATATATTATACACACACACACACACACACACACACATATATATATATATATATATATATATATGTGTGTGTGTGTGTGTGTGTGCGTGTGTCTGCATATTTGAAACAGAGCAGTTCTATGAGACTGTTCAAGGGGGATGTGGACGAGTGTATGGGGCACCATAAATTATTACCAGGGATAGTGTCCACAACCCTTCTGGACATGGGCATCACTAAATGCGATCTTGGGTATTGAGTAGTACTTCTACGGTATTGCATTGGATTGAAACAGCTAGGCTTAAAATGACCTCTGTGTCGATACCCTAGTAACCTCCTACAATCCTATGATATGATCCAATGCATGTGCTTGTGTGCATGTATAAGTATATATGTGTGTTTATGTTTGTGTGCATGCATGGTGTGCACAAGAGGTGTGCATGCATGGGTCTCTGTAGGTATGTATGTCCATGTGTGGTGTGTGTGCACTATACTATACTATCTGACAGGGAAGGCTGAGTAGATATATATATAAATAAATCCCTGCAAGATATATCTGCATGTGCATGTGTGAGTTTGTGTGTGTGTGTGTGTGTGTGTGTGTGTGTGTGTGTGTGTGTGTGTGTGTGTGTGTGTGTGTGTGTGTGTGTGTGTGTGTGTGTGTGTGTGTGTGTGTGTGTGTGTGTGTGTGTGTGTGTGTGTGTGTGTGCACATATGCACATCTACGGATCAGGGATTTCCCTACAGGAACCTGCACTACTAACCTACAGAGAATGTTAATCCATTCAGCTGAGTATTCATTTAAACTGCTCAGCTGAGAGATTCACAGTCATGCAAATTATTAATTAATGTAATTTAATACCTTACAGATGGAGACAACTGTGAATCTCTGTAGTTTAGACTAGTGCATCTCACATTAACTTAGCAGTGTGAGATGCACTACTGCATGCATGTTTATGAATCCCACCTTTCATCCTCAGTTTTAAGTCTTCCTCTTTTGTTTTCTCTTTTTATTATTACTGTTGTTATTGCTGTTATTGTGTAGCACACAGTAGCATTTTTACACTTAATATTGTACCTTTATGGTATTAGATATTTATTTCCCTTTGCATGTGTGCTCATGATGACATGTGAATGCTTTTGCAAATTTTACAAAATGTGCAACAAAATACTAAAATAACAATTTCTTAAGTTTCCGACCATTACAATGAGAGCATGCAATGGCAGTGGCCAGCAGTCATACAGGACAGTCAACCTTAACAGCTAGAATAGTATTTTCAAAGCTGCAGGTATAAGCACCAATCTTAAAAATAGAAATGCACTCAACTAGCAGAGGAATGTTTTTAGAAATTATACAAATTGTTTAAGTGGAAAATGTGTGTAGTCAGTATCAGAATGAGATGAGACTATCTGTGATTACAATTTACCTAAACATTATGTAGTACCATAAATAAATTTTGTTAAGTTAAAGTAAAACCATGATGGACAGAATAAGCCCACCTGAGGGACTGATGGTGGAATGATGTAGACACAAAAGTGAAGCCATTTGAACAGCATATTTTTGTTGTATATGCCATCCTTTGGTGCCTATAGAATAGATGATATACACAATACCGTGTTGTTTTTCAAAGCAATAAGTCCTGAGGTGACCGATTTCTATAGGACCTTCATATTTGCACAGGAGAATGACAAAAGTTTTAAGGAAGGACATGGGAGTGTTGTTGCTGAATGCAGCACCAAGATGAAAAAATGGTTATGTTTCTCAAAGATTTGGAACTGAAAGCACAGGCAGATAAGCTACTGATTTGTCTATCTCAGTGATCAGAGATCAGGTTGTTTTTGTAGTTCAAAACACCAGGAGCTTTGAGAAAGCCTGTTTAGTAAATATGGATTTATGCTAAAAATTGTGGTAAGTGTATGCCACACAACTGAATTAGCATAGTTCCACATGAAATCTTTTTCTGTTCATAGTTCTTCCTCACATAAGGAAAGTTTACCTGTAGATATAGTCAACAAGGACACAGAAAGCTCCTCTGGTCTCAATTTTTTAGCCACCAAAATGAAAAGGTTTTTTTTATTTCACTAGACATAGTACCTGTCAACAGTTTAGTTAATGACTGATGTATAAAGATGGTGTGTTTGAAGGGAGGAGAGAGAAATTAGTTTGCCAGAAGACATGCAGAACCACAGAGATCTGTATAGGAGAATATTCATGTAGTCTAAGAAGCTGATTCTGATGGCAAATTTATTTTGTTGGTATGATTAGGTGCAATGAAGTAAGCACTCCAATAACATCTCTGTCACAAAAAGTCATAGATGATAGAAAATGCACATGCTGCAAATGTGGTGGCTGATAGGTGGATTTCATCCTTGTTATTAAACGGCTCATTAATTTTTGTCAAACTAGCTGCATGTGCCATAGCAAATTTGTCTAATATGAAGTACCCTAAGATCTTAAATTGGAATGCTACTGTCACAAAGAAAAGGGTGACCCTAAAGATATACTTCCAAGCCATCACAACACAAAACCCTTCCAATTTGTGAAAGTGAAAAAACTTAACTCACTGTCATTTGCAATTATTCCAACAATACTTGGAGACAGAGGGCGTGAGGCCATGAAGCTAAAACAGTGTATGCAATTAATGACAGAATCAGTGTTTATCTTGGTGACCAGAAGAGTTGATGGACAACTTGCTGAGAAAAGAGTTAGGCAGTATTCTGATGTCTTTGCTAAATTAGCTGAGTTGCTATTTGTTCATTCTATTACTCTGGAGTTTGAGTCAGTCAGGTTTATGCTGTCATGTTGCTCAGCAGCACTAAAGCTGAGGGGAATTCAGCAGCATTTGTCTCACTGTTACCACCTTACACATATGCTAACCCTAACAATATCCCTTTTGCTGCTGTAACTCTATCCCTAAGAATAACAATATACAAAACACTCTCATAAACATATGCTTCACATACAGCAACATACCCAAAAAAAATTAAATCTATCCCTTTCCCTAATACTAATTCTAACCCTATCTCACAAACACTCACTTACACACACACACACACACACACACACACACACACACACACACACACACACACACACACACACACACACACACACTTGTACAACTAATGCCAAAGCATTCAGAATATCAGAAAGCTCCAGTATTTAAAAAAATGCTTATCTTCACACAAGCACAGCTCACACATGACAGGAACATTCAATATTCCAAATATTGACATTTCTGAAACTCAAAGACAAGCACTTTCAACATAGCTTATAAACTAGTAAGTCACCAAGGTGTAGGACCTGCAAATGAAAACCTACTTGCAACTAATATGTAGAAATCAACACAAAATGAAATATTAAATGTAAAAAAATGAAGATTGTGTGTACCAGTGTCTGACCCTTTGGATCTCTCAAAGGATTTGAAAAGAGCTAATAACAGTCAGGTCATAAACTCATTAAAATGTCTTCACAGCAAAAACAACTGTACCTAAAATCTACAGGTTTTTACTAAATGTTATCTGAGTATTCTGTATGCTGGGTATATACTACTGATATTATTAATCATGGAGCTTTTCTCCTTGGGCCTCCACTGAAAGAGGCTTGTTTGTCCAGTTGGACTTTCCTGGTAAACAATTGGATATAAATAAATAAAATTACTGTTGGGATTAGAACAGAGATATGAGGTGGACCGTGGGTTAAACTGGTTAAACCTATTCTAAGCATTCCTCCCCTAACCCTCCTCAACCAAACATGGAGCATGTTCAGAGAGATACTATAAACTGTAAGCAGAAAAGAAGCAAACAAAAAAAGAGAAAATGTGGAACTGTTCCATTAAACATGTATCCATTATAAAGCACAGGATTCTCCCTTCTTCCTGTCCAAAAAGCTTCTTATACCAAATTAGCCAGCTGGGTCCCTTGAGCACATATTTTAAGGGAATATCAGTTACAAATTAATAATCCTAGTTAACTCCCTACAGTGACTAAGTTACCTGTATGCATGCAACTGTTGTGCCCCAGTTTGCAACCTGCACATAAGTTTGAGGTAAGTGAATATCTTAAATATTTCCATATTAGGGATCCTAATCTTAATATCTATCTCTGATCTACCTATTTTCCTTTGCAGCATAGATTTGGCTCCAATAACTGTTCTCAGTCATCACATTCTACTCCTATGATACAATGCATGCTTCTTGATATGATTGGCCAAAGCCAATTTCTAGACAATCAATCATTATATCACACCAGCCACTTTTTCACTAAATGAAAGACCTCTGGTAACATTTCAGTTCCTCTGCTCTTTCATATGTAAATAAAACCAGTGCACTCACTAGGTTTAGTTCTGATAGATTCACGTATCTATTTACATAACAATCACAACAGGACTGCCCCACATATAAATCTAGAATAATCAGATTTCCATTTGCAGGGAATCTAGTGGGTTACTAAATCATGTAGTGAACTACTTATTGACTTTTCTCTATTTTTACTCATAAAAACTCATAGGATTTGCCTTACAGAAAGGGAACCCCAACACTTCCCTAGAAGGTATTAATTATCATATGTACATAGTTATTAAAACCTCATACCTTATGGTAACAGACATGCTAACAAAAAATCAAGTGAAGGTGGTATGATTAAGATTAAAGATAGTTATGAGACCTGTGATTATCACATGTTCAGTCATAACACCAATACTATAGATTGTGCAACTGTGAAAATAAATACAACCTCAGCACATATAACAATTGTTGGAGTATATAGAACACCAAAGTCAAGTACTGATAGCCTAGAGGAATTCATAAATTTCTTGCATGTAACACAGGAGGGAAGAATAATAGTGGCTGGGGACTTTAATTTATCAGAAACAGACTGGAATAATATTGATTCAGCAACGTTAGTAAGGAAATTATTCACAACACATGTTCAGGAACAACAATTGCTTCAGATTGTAAAGAAAACCTACCAAGGAAAGGAACATACTGCACATTGTTTGCATTGCTAAAGAAATTACTGTTACTTCATTTCAAGCTTTACCACCATTGATGTGCAGTGATCATGGAGTTATAAAGGTTAATTGCAGATTATACAGAAGCAAAGAGTCAATATGTAAAACTAATCAGAGAGATGCATTCAGCGAAAAAACTGCAGAACAAATGTGGAAAGTTTTGAAAGAGAAATTGAGTGCAAAAATATCAAAAACTGTTTAACATCAGAATCTAGGCATGCAATGTCAGGGGAATATATTTCCATAAAAACAAAATACCTGATTAAGGTGGGAGACAAAAATATAAGAAATGGAAAGGAAGTCAAACTTCAACTTTGAAAACTGAAATAACCGTGTCAAACAAATTAAGCACAGTTAAGTTAAGATCAAGAAAAAATTAAGAAAATGTATATAAAGATATTGAGTATAATAGGAAACTATTTAATAGATACATAAGATGTGGAAGGAGTAAAGGCATACAAATTGATAAACTGTGTGCAGATTCTAAAATTTATTCTCAGATACAACAGATTATAGATATATTTACAAAATCTTATATAAAACAGTTTCATTCCATAAAGGGGTGATAAGTTGTTGTATTGATATCCAGGTGACTTCTGATATAGCTTATACTGAAAAAGAACTATACAAACTGGATCCAAACAAAGCACTGGGAGGAGATGAAATTAGTAATAATGACCCAACAACACTTTAGTAAGAACTTGTAGTACAATTAAATCTATTATTTACTAGATCATATAAAAATGGTGAGATTCCTCAAGATTTAAGACATGCACTTACACCTGTCTTTAATAAAAAAGGGAATAGTACAAACCCAGAGTCATATAGACCCGCAAGTCTATTGTCATGTTGTGGAAAATATTGCAGAAGATAATATTGGATAAGTTACTGTCAGAATTGGAAAGATTGGGACTTGAAAACATATTATCAGCATGCATATGTTGAAAATAGATATATTACCAACTGTAATATGATGTTCTATAACAATATAATAACATCTGTGAATGAAAGAATTGTGCTGTGATGTAATTTATATGGACTTAACTTCAGCATTTGACAGGGTCATACACAAAACACTGATCACTAAATTAGAACAACTAGGTATTTATTAACTCTTTTTTTTTACTTTTTATTTGATTTTAAAATAATAAATAAAAATACAAACATTTATAACAAAACAACTGAAGAAATATTTACAAAAGTCCATAACAAGAGTTTCTTATAAATACTAAGCCATTAATACTTTTCTAGGAGATCACTTAGTTTTTGCCAATATATGAATTGATGAGTGGCATTTAAAGTTCTCATTTTCATAATTAACAATTCTTTATTCCATACATATTTAACTAAACAAAATGTTCATCAAACAAAAGGGTAGAATAGACCAAAGAAGAGGTATTTGTGAGGCTAGTACAGAATTTGGGATTGGAACATTAAATATATCAAAGAATCAATAATGGCACACACATCCAACCACAATGTTTGAGAGAAATTTCTGATCTCTACCCAGAAAGAAGACACTATTTTACAATTTAATCTGACCACAATGCTTGAGAGAAATTTCTGAACTCTATCCAGAAAGAAGACACCATTTTAATCTTTATTACCATGTGAAAACAATCAGCATCAAAGACTTCACTACATCTCCAGCAGTTTATTTTTTCAGATGTATGTATTACGGCAACTTTATGAAGAGTTAAAACTTCTATGTAAAATTTTCATATATAAATTTTCCACTAAATTGAATATTTTGATTTTCCTGCTGATTTTAAGAAAAAATGTATTAACTTCTGAAAAAAATAATTACTATTTTTTGTTGAGTAATTCTAAATATTAAATCAGGAGAAACAAATTCAGTTCTTATAATCTTATATATTATTGATAATTATGACTTATTGTTAGCTGAATTTCTATCAATATTGGAAAAAATCTAAAATGTTTGAAACAGATTTAGACTGATGATCTATTAATACTTTTATTTTATCACAAATATATTCCTTACAGATTTGTATATTTAGCCAACTATTTTTCTCTAAGCTGTATCTCACTAAAAGACAATCGACTGAATGAACTTTATTGCCATTAAGAAATTGATGCCAAAATATTAAATTATTATTTTTAGATCTAACATTTTACTTGAATTAAATGATTCTAAACATCCATTTGTACATGCTATAAGAAACAGCAAAAATAATAATTCTTTAACCATATAATCAGAATTCATAAATCTTTGCAATCTGAAAGAATATGATTAACAAAAGGAATGGAGATACACTTATTTCTATCATTCAAACAGAATTATTTTAGAATCCAATAGAACCTATTAATTTCCAGTTGTGTGCAAGATTAGGTATCTGTTAACTTGATAAGATTGATAGCTGTGTGTTTTACAAATAAGACATTGTAAGCACCATACAGCAGTTGGACAGGTGAAATTCTGTCCTAGGCCCTTACTTGTTTAGATTATATCTTTCAGACCTATCTTTTTTATCTGAGGTGCTCTGCAGTCTGTATGTAGATGATCTGAAATTGGGTAAACTTATTAAATGTGTTACAGATAGGGCATGTCTGCAAAAGAACTTGACTAAATTGACCATTTGGGCACAGGAGAATAATATGCTAATAAGTACATTAAAAACAAGCATATGAGATTTGGTAGACATGCATTGAAAGGTAAATATTTAATACAGCACATAATAACTAAAACTGTAGACTCATTTAAGGACCTGGGTATATGGGTAGATCCAGCTTTGAGTTTTTCAAATCATATTAACTAATTGGTTAATGATAGTTTTAGAATAATAGGCTGTTTATAAAAGTTTATAAAGTCTAGGAAATCAGAAATGGTGAAGTTATTGTTTGTTAATTACATCAGACCCAAACTTCTGCAGGGAATAACAACATGGACACCTTATAGGAAAATAAGCATGAATAAACTAGAAAGAGTACAGCGGAAATATACCAAGGCCATCCATGGATGTGAAAATTTAACTTATTATGAAAGACTAAAATATCTGAACTGGTACAGTGTCTCTTACAGATATTTACGAGGAGAGCTTATTCAGGTATACAGAGCATTTAGAGACAACTACCTCTGGGAGTTTTTGGGGTTATCAAAAAGTATTAGAGAATCATCAGACAACTTATGTAGAAGATTCTATAGGTATTAAAGTGTACTCACTGGATCTTTGAGACAGCAGCTGATGCATGGAACTGATTACCAAATTACATTAAAGCAAGCACTAGTTTAGATATTTTAAGAACAGCCTGCACACGTATTATGGGAACAACTGTCTTGGTACATTGGCAGGCTAGAAGGGCATTAGTGCCTGTACTTGAAATATTTCTATGCATGTATATATGTATATAAAATGAAAACTGTACTGTTAGAATCTATCCCCACAGACTTACATCAATAAAAAATATTTTTGTCATCTAGAATAGAGGCAAACAAGATCACAAAGTGATTTGTGGCTTGTATATCATACTTAACAAGTGTATATGAATCAATAACCTCTTAATGAAAATGATGAGCAAACAGGCTGCATGGCCATGGTGGGGAGACTATGACTTTACCCATGCATGGTTGCATAGTGTGTGAGGCTGTCCTATACTTCAAAGAAGACAGGTCATAACAGACTCCTAAGTCAGAAGCATATTAAATTCCCTTGTGGGCCAGTGGCCTTGCATGACCATTTCCATGCCTGGCAAAACTGTAAGTATGCAAGCATGCAGGCCTGACAGCTGTGCTGTCTGTCAGGTCTGCATTCTCCCATCCACCATATAGGTAGATTTGCATTCCTGTGCAGGATGACCTCAGTGACATGCAGCTCCAGATGTATGGAGACAAGTTACTGCAGATAAGCAGGCCAGCTCCCTGCCTAAAATACCAGGTCTGATATCAAGTTCTCAGGTATTTACTATATTAGGCATAGGTGAAGAGATTTGTTAACATAGCATGTTATTGGCATTGTGAGGTATTGAATTGAGAGAAGACTGTCCCTGGGAATATGTTATCCAAGGGAATGAGGTGGAAAAGGATAGAATGACAGAGGGTCTCCTTCTAACTTTGCCACAGTTTTTAGACTTATGCCCAGAAAGTTATGAGAATACAGAAAAGCCCATAAAATGACTTAAGGCTAACCCACTCAGTTAAAAGTTTCAAGGAAAAGTTAGATTCTTTTTTGGGAATTATGTAAATTTAACATTTTAGTAAAGGTTTATGATCTGCAGCAAAAAGCATCTTATCCTCAACTTATACAATTATATATCTTTTACCTTCCTGAGTCAGAACATGTAAGATCTGTCTTTCTCTTCTGTAGTATGACCCTTTCTAACACTGGAGCAATACAGCATTAATCATGTCAGAAGCATAGCACAGAATGTCTGACTTCTCTAGATTGTGGGAAAGTTGGCACTGTGTACTAATACTATCATAGTCTGCTGGGGAAAAGCAACCTTCTAGTATTTCATATTTAGAAAATATTGCCTCTTATGTACATAAATAAGAAATTACATGTATTTGGATGTTTTGTCTGTGACCATTTTGTTGAATCCTGCTTGACAGGACTAGCTGATCAAACTGAGATTCTGGATTTTGTAAATTCTAACTTATTCCAAAGTTTGGTGAACCATGAGTTAGTTATAATTAACAGAACAGTTCTGGTTGTATTCCCTCAGATTAAAGTTGCTGGAGCAAAGTTTCATTAAAAGAAGATTAGTTTCTGATAGTTTCAGTGTAACTGGCTAATTCCATTTGAAGGGTATTCCCTGAAATGGTCGTCTCTCTACTGTATTATATCCCATGATAGAATATATGCAGCAGTGTCATGAATAGTAACCACAGGAAAATCAGCAAAGGTGCTCTTGTGTAACGCACTAAGCATACAGTACAATGCCCCTTGACCTCTGGATCATTAAACACACTGCAATGGTCTATTACATCATAGAGGGTTATGATCAGGTTTGCAATTATAACCAGTTCATTATGTGTTTGAGATATGGATGCCAGACCCAAGGGGCGAATTCTGGCATTCATGTCAAGAGCCCATTAGCAAAAGGTTATGATCTATGACTCAGTCATAATACTTTGAACTGCATGGAACTTTATCTGCTAAATGTACTACCAGTCACAGAAAAATGAAAGAAAGAAAGTACATTTATGAGTGTTAAGTGTTTTAAAGCAGTTATCTCTGAGAAACAGTAGCATACTTCTCAATTTCTTTGTTTGAGATTTCTGGACAAATCTAACAATACTGGGGACACAAAGAATCAGAATCAGGGACCATTTTTAAATATTGCTCTGATTTGCTTAAAAAGTTAATAGAGCAACATTATTGACTGATTGTAATCCTCAGTGGTTTACTAGAAAGGTAAAAATTGCATGAGGGACAGGATAAAAATATGAGGCAAAATCAGGGAAAGTTGACATGTATGGACAGCAGGCAGAAATTAAGTTCTCCCCTGTAGACCTGTCAGTTTTAAATGTTGTTTAACACTTTGTTTGGCAACATTTTTTGTGGTAGAGTGAAGTTCGAACAGCTTTTAAAAGCTATTCTACCTTCTGCCTCTGCTATTTTGCTGGCTAGCACTGTCTTTTGCTAGTCTCTGACATGAGACCCAATCTTATTAGCATTTAGATGTCATTATCAAACTTTCCCTAAATGCTATTAAAATCAGGTCTCGTGCTATGGAAGTGCATAACAAGGTTATCTTTTTTTTCCAACTTCAGAGCATAATCACTGCAAAAAATTAGATTTGTCTGTCCCTTTAAATAGCACTGAAGATTGTATGATCTCTAAATCGCTGCTGCTAAGGAAAACTAATGTGCCATTATTTGCACATTTCCAAACATTAAATGTTTTGCTGACCACTTAGTAATTCATAGTTAGTGTTTGTGCTTCAGATAAACCATACATTTCTTCTTAAAAGTTTTGCAATAATTTGGAGCTTTTCTCCCCAGGCCGCCATTGAAAATGGGCTTCTACCCAGTCGGACTTTCCCGGTAATCAAATGTCAATAAGTAAATAAATACTCATGGTAACTTACATTGCTATAATTTTGTCAAAAGATTATAACAAATAAATGAATGATGCCGAGTCTTTTTATCTTAGGTCTAATCTGTAAATGGGCACTAGCTCAGTATACAAACTGAATAAATAAAGAAATGAAAAATTAATTCATTAAAATGAGGATATTCTATCATCCACGGAAATGATTTTGTCACCATGTCAGCCATATTATGCCTCTTCTAAAATATAAACATCTGAGTTATGTTTGTAGAATACATGTCTGTGACATGGCAAAATGGTGGAGTGGCTGTAATGCAATTGCTCCGTTTGTTATGAAAATCTTATAGATTTGTCTGTTGACTTTGCAGCTCTGTTTTGCACAGTATTTTTTGTTTTCTGTGACGGGCATGACAACACCAGCAGACCTCTAAATAAATAATTTCTTGCATGCTCACAGCAACACAAAACTGTTAGTTTCTCAATATTTCCGTTTATTGCTAAAGCATTTTATATTTTATCATGCATCGGTTGCAGTTTCTAGGAAGTGTTGCCATCTATTATTAGCAGATATATTCATCAGATGGAGTTCATCATGTCTGCTGTATTCTCTACTTTCTAGTTATGTATAGTGTACTACTCTGCATCTATTTTATTTACATATGATTGTGCCAAATGTAATAAACTTCAAATTCTAGCACTGTTTAATCTGATGTTTGTTATTTCAGTGATCTTGACTATACACACCTGAAGCTCTGAGCAAGTTATGGCTTTCACAGCTTCTAACATATCCATTTCTGGACATCAGTTCTGCTTTTCTGTTTCCCTCTCTTGTATGACTCTCACTTTATTACAGTATATCAGAAGTTTGACATCATACTGGACCCTGCAACACTGTAACTCCTACATTTGTTTCAGTAATTCTGAAACAAATTCTAAAAAAGGAATACTGCCAGTTTATACAGAAAATCGATTTGCATCACCTCAATATAGTTAACCTTTGGTTATAGTATGAAATTATAACAGTCACTGTAATTATAAATAATGTCAAGCAGACAGATTCTAAACAACTTTGGCAGGGCATGACACACTCAGATGAGTGTGTTATATCATGCTCAGTTCCAAAATGCAGGGCTCTGCCATGCCCTATTCGGTATTTGCTAATGAGAAACCGCAGAGCTCTATTCCTAACTGCAGAAGGGAAACTGGTTCTCCACACCAAACTAACTTGGTGTTGCTCATTTACAAGGTCCACCAATGTACAACCCCAAATCACTGGGGAAGCCCTTTGAAATGAATAGGCTTCTTGGCTTGACAGAAGCTCCAGTTGTATCTAGAACATCTGCCAAGCCAAGAAACTCATACATTTCAAGCTCCACCTGTAACTGGAAGTAGGTGCTGCAGGCAGTACTGAGGAGAAATATGGACTGCCTGCACTAGTTGTACTGCAGGTATTCAAACACAGTTGGAGGGACTGCCTTTGAGCTCATGTTGTGCACATTAGAGGATAGTGCAAGCTGCCCCCCCAGCCTCATTAAGGGAAGGCTCATTTTATAAAGTTTGTTAAAAAAAAAAAAATGTAATTTCTTGGTGAAATAGTGACCCCACACTCCGTTCTCACTCCCCTCTTTCTGGATGCTGTAAATGCAGGCAAGATGACTGTTCTAGACTACATGCCTGCATTTACTTGTATGCCCTACAGGTGGATCTGTGGTGTAAAACAGCATCATGGCTGTGTAGTCCCACCTGTGTAATAAAACTAGTGCAGCAGGCTGGCTGCCTAAATGCAAAACCAGCTCCATCTTATAGATGGTGCTGCTCTGCAAAAGAACTTCAGACAGCTTTACACTACACCATGACAAGATAATGCAGTTCATTGGCACTGAATGTTTTTGAAGAGCATTATTTTGCCTGTGTAAAGCAATTCGTCAATCACACCTGAAAAGGAGCACTTGTGTCCAGTGGGAAACAAAATTAAAGCTACTGTACTACAAATAAACTGCATTTTGTCATCACCAAATACAGTTCTTCATACCACTCAGGAATCATAGAAAAACTCACTAAGCTAGGCATCAACCCTTATATTACTAGGTGGGTTGCAAACTGGCTCACAGAGAGAACCCACAGTGTGAAAGTAGCTGACTCCAAGTCAGACTGTCAACCACTCAGGAGTGGAGTCTCACAGGGTTCGGTTTTGGGTCCTCTCTTGTTTGGTATCTACTTCTCTGAAGCTCAGGCCAACACAAAAGGACTGTGGCTGACAAAGTTCACTGACGATTGCAAGTTGGAAGACATAATTAACTCCCCAAGTGATGTTGACATCGTACAGAAAGGCCTCACTGAGTCCAATGACTGGTGTCAGAACCATGGCCTTAAGCTCAATCCCAAAAAATGTGTCGTCATCCCCTTTGGGAAAAACCCGGTTCCCATGAATTACCACATCAGTGGTAGTCCACTGAACACAGAAGGCATCATAAGAGATCTGGGAACACAGGTTGGCAGCAACCTCTCTTTTGACAACCACATTGCCACTGTGGTCAGAAAGTCCTTATATGTGGCACATATCATTACTAAGGGTTTTGCATCCAAGAAGAAAGAGTTCATTGTCTCCCTCTACTCTTCCCTCATTAGGCCAGTCATCAAGTACTATGCCCCATTTGCATGTACCTCACTAGATACCTACAACAACTGGAAAGGCCACAAAAATACCTCGCAAAGAGGATCTTAGGCCTTAAACACTTGTCCTATATGGACAGACTGAAAAAAACTCCAACTATTCTCTGTCTCATATCGCCTACTTAGAGGCGATCTCTGCTTGTCTTGCAAAGCCATGCCTGATCCAGCTCTGTTAGAAATGCTACATCTAAAGAAATCCCAATCCCTCTGCACTACAGGTTCACAACACAGAGACTGCCCATGCTATGGAATAGACTTCTCATACATGTCAAGCAGAAGGCACTCCAGCCAATATACATATATATATATATATATATATATTTACACAAACACACACACACATACAAATAGTGGTATGATTCCAAGTTTTTGGTGTAATTAAAGGGACAGTGTAATGTTTGGGGTTAATTAAAAGGGTAATGCAACAAACAGAGCTCATGAGAAATATGCATGTGACCTGTAATGTTAACTTTGCAGATTTATAGATAATGCAGTAATACACAGTATGTTTAATTTGGTTTTACACACACACACACACACACACACACACACACACACACACACACACACACAAAAATGCACACAAACTAATATATATAGGTAAGGTATGTGTATGTGTGTACATGTCTGCTTGTTTATCTATATATAGATATATATATACAGAGAGAGAGAGAGAGAGAGAGAATTACAAAAGAGAGAATTACAAAATGTAGAACAGAAAGAAAGAAAGTATAACTTTAAACACTGGCCCTCTTCAAGAGAAATCTTGATGAGTGGATGAGAAATAGAAAATTCACCCTGGAGATTACTCCAGTGGCTCTACTTGACAGAGGCACTGGGAACTAGGGTTGGGTGGCATGATGCCAGGGTAATCCTATGGGCTAGGCTTGTAAAGGCTCCAGGGCCATTAGCCTAGTACATACCTATGAACCTATGAACCTATACATGCTTCACTATTTCTCTCACACATAGTTAATTTGCTACACTAAATTGTGTGTATAAACATACATTTATATATATATATATATATATATATATATATATATATATATATATATATATATATATATATTCCATTTCAAACTGGGGTACCCCAAGGCTCCATCCTTGGTCCCCCTTCTTTTCAGCATCTTTATTAATGACCTCCACTCTTCCTGTCCTCTCTCTACCCTTATACAATACACTGACGACTCTACAATTATCTCCTGCTCTAATAGCATCACAAACCTTCATACCCTCACCCAAGAATCCCTCCACTCCGTTGAAAGATGGCTTACTTCCCACCAGCTTCTACTACACCCAAAGAAAACAAAACTCCTCTTGTTTCTCCCTACCTCCCTTCAGCATTATAAATCTTCCTTCTCTGTCTCCTCTCTGAATAATACTACCCTCTCACCAGAACCCCAGACCAAACTCTTAGATGTTATAATAGATGACCATTTCAAATTTGACCTTCACACTCAGCAGTGCATAAAAAAGACCCATCAAAAACTAGGTCTGCTTTATAGACACAGTAAATACCTTACAAATGCCTCCAGACTCTCCCTTGCACAACCCTATCTACTCTCCACTCTCCTCTATGCAGCCCCTATTCTTACACACCTCCAATCAAATATCCTTACTAAACTCGAACTTACCTATAACAAAATAGCTTGATTTGCCTGAAATCTATCTTACTGCACCCACCATTGCATCGTACTAAGAAATTTGCAGTGGCTGATATTTCATCACTAAATCCTATTACCACAACTTCTCTTGGCTCTTTCAGTTCTTCAACAACCTTCTTCCTGTCCTTCTTTCTCCACTCTCATCCAGCCCTATACTTCCAAATGCTCCCTCCACAGCTCACAACAGAACTTTCTCCAAGTATACAGGCCCAATAAAAATATTGGAAAACTACTCTATAACTATTCCATTGCAAATGCCCGGAATAAACTACCGCACAACTCCTTTAAAATAGCAATGAAATAATACTTCCATAAATCATGGACTTGCCTCTACTAAGACCCAACATAAGCTACCTCTACTACCACTGAGTGCTCCCCCCATAGCTAATATCATACCAGACCTTTTTACAGACCCCTCCTGCTCCTCTGTTCTTTCTAACTTCTACTCCTGATACTTTTGTGCTGCTTCTCTACTACACTTTACCAGCATCAGCCTTATATATCTTGGTATTTTTCACCTCATATATTCTTTACTAATTGCTATTTCTCTATATACCTCCTTCCCTCTCTATAAGGTCACTTCCTAAATATAATTATAACTGTTCTTACTTTGTTATTATCAGACATTTATCCAGGTTAGTCCCTGATGATAATATCTCCAAATTACTTGTATTTTTCTCATTTTTCCTCAGAATGTGTAAAAAAAGTATTATTCATTGATTAATTCATATTATTATGTTCATTGTTTAATTCATATTTATCTCAATTTATTTCATTTTTTATATCCACTGAATATATATATATATATATAAATATAATATATATATATATATATATATATATATATATATATATATATATATATATATATATATAAATATATCTGTGTGTGTGTGTGTGTGTGTGTGTGTGTGTGTGTGTGTGTGTGTGTGTGTGTGTGTTTGTGTGTGTGTATAAGATGCAGGGCTGCTTGCCCCCATACAAAACTGATGAGTTGTTTTTTTTTTTTTTTGTTTTTAGGTTTTCCACGTGCTGAGGAAGAGTCTGCTCTTCACTTTTTCCCTTAGAACTGCTCTATCTCTCAATTTAAACACCATATTCTCATTCTATGGCCCTTCACTGGTCCAATTAAGTAATCCTACAAGTTAGCACTATTAAACCATAAGCACTACTTACTCTTATACTCTCTACGATTACCCTGTCCTCTATTGGTCCGTCTTAAATTCAGTTTCCCTGTTACTCTAGCATGTCCAAAGGTCAGTCAATGGTTTCCTCTCCAGTCCAGCTGGTGAATCTGGGAATTTTGAGGCAATGTTACAACTGTCTCATGTACACGGACAACCCTCTCCTCCTTCAAACAGGTTCAAATATATGTGAGAGATGCAACTATTTAGCCAAACTGGAGGCTGAGCTCTCTCATCTCAAAACTGGTGTAACCAGTCAGGAGGAGAAGGTAACCTCACACAACACAATTCCAGTATCACATAGTCCCACCACATCAGCGAACCAAACACATAAATACACAAAACATACTCGGAGGCTCTAAATAAAAATCTACCTAAGCAACAGAGACCTCCAAAGCAGACATCCAAGCAAATGCTACCTCAAAACAAAACACACACAACACATAACCCACAAAGTCAGTGTGCCAAGCAGCCACAGCCCTTAAGGCTGAATAACACACCTGATACTCTTGTTATAGTTGACTCTGTTGTCAGACACACTGACGTCCCGCTCACCAGGCTGAATAAAGAGAAGGTCACGGTGAGCTGCCTGTCGGGTGCTAGGATCCGACACATAACGCAAGCACTCAGGTCACTCCAAAGCAAATACAAATATGACTCAGTCATTGTACATGCTGGTGTGAATGACCTGAGATGTACCTCCATGGACTATATGAAAAGAGACATAGAGGAGCTCTCTGATCATGTAGCCCAGGCTGGTATGACCCTGACCTTGAGCAGCATCTTACCCTCACCTAGAATGATGCCACAGTACAAAGACAAAATGATCGATTTTAACAATTGGCTAAAATTTTGGTGTCATTCAAAGGGGATCCAGTGTCTGTCAGCCTGGGATGACATGCTCGACAAGCCACGTTATCGCTAGGGATGGCTTGCACCTGTCACCACTGGGCTTTTGGATATTGGCAAAGGCTCTTGCCACCCCCATAGTGCCTTTTTTAGGCAAGGCTCAAAAGTCAGACCCACCCCCATAGACAGCACAAGGAACAAGAAACTAAGGGTAATGCTGCTAAACGCCAGAAGTCTTAACCTCAAGATGCACGCACTCGAAGCTCTCCTCAGTATGGAGAACATTGATATCTGTGCAGTGACAGAAACCTGGTTCAAGGCTCCAGAGAGCACCCCAGCACTACCAGGCTATACCTCGTATCATGCTTTTCAGCCCCAAAACCCGGACTGAACCACAAAAGGAGGGGGAGTTTCCATATTTATCAAGGATATCCACACCTCCAGGTTAGTGGCATTGCACGAAGTATCGGAGACCATCCATGTGCAACTAACAGTGGGCAAGATTGCTTTTCAGTTTATAGCATCCTACAGACCACCCTCTCAAAGTCAGGAATCCCATTTGGCTTTCCTGAAAACATTGGAGAACATGAAGATCTCTCCGAACACCATTATATTGGGCGACTTCAACTACCCAAACATTGACGGGGAGCACTACTCAAGCCCCAGCACCTTAGCCCAAAGATTCCTGGAAATTATAAACTCAAATGCTATGGAACAAATAGTCACCACTCCCACAAGAGGGGACAACATACTAGACCTGATCATTACCAACATGGGGACTCGATGCTCCACACCAGAAGTATATCCCTCATTGGTAAGATCAGACCATAAATTAATTTCACTGGATGTCCACATCCCGACCCCACCCCCAGCCCAGAAAACCACAGTGAAAAACTTCTCAAAAGCGAACTTCTCACTTCTCAAAACTGAAGTGGAATCCTTCAAGGCCCCAGGGTCAGTGGAAACTACAGCCCAAACTGCAGAATCCTATATAAATGCATTCTACGGACATCTCCAGGAATGCATGGATCATGCTATCCCAAACAAAACCAAGTCCCAATCATCCAAAGGCAGGCGTCCAGTCTGGTGGACCCCTGCCATAAATAAACTGTACAACAGAAAGAGGAAGCTACTACATGATAGAGCAAAATCCCTAATAGGGAAGGCATCTCTGATCAGTACTAGCAAAAAATTACAATCCCTCATAAAATCCTCCAAGGCCAGCTTCGAGAGAAAAATTGCACAGGACACCAAAGACAATCATAAGGCTTTTTACAGTTATGTTAGAAACCTGGGATGCAACTCCCAGACTTGTTCTGAGTTGATTCTAAATGACAAAAAATACACTGAACCCACAGACATCGCCAATATCCTGGCAGACAGGTTCAGTGCAAACTTCTCAACCCCCCCCCCCACAAAGGCAAGTATCTATCCCGGCAGAGGGCTGCCTCCCAAACATCTCAGATGCTCAGGTGAAGGCTGCCCTCTTCAAAGCAAAAAACACTGCTTCCATGGGACCAGATGGTGTCCCAGGTTGCGTCCTACATGAACTACAAGAAGAACTAATCCCTCAAATAAAACAGCTATACAATCTCAGCCTCACTACAGGATATGTGCCCACAGAATGGCGTACAGCAACAGTGGTCCCACTCCACAAAGGTGGAGCCTCTACGGACCCTGGAAACTATCACCCCATAAGCCTGACTAGCTTAGTCTGCAAGGCTATGGAGAGGATCATCATGGAGCTCATAAACAAAGACATTGGGGACCTACAGACACTAGATCCTACCCAGTTCGGCTTTGTCAAGGGCAGATCCTGCCTTTTGAACCTGGTTGACTTCTTTGAAACAGTCACCAAAGCCATAGATGAAGGGAAGGTAGTCCACACAGCCTATCTGGACCTTGCAAAGGCATTTGACACAATACCTCACTCGGGCATCATAGATAAGCTATCCAGCTTAAATATAAACCCCTATGTCACAAGATGGGTCGCAAACTGGCTCAAAGACAGAACCCACAGAGTGAGAGTTGCTGGAGCCATGTCAGACTCGAAACCGGTCACAAGTGGCATCCCACAGGGTTCTGTCCTGGGACCACTCTTGTTCGGTATATACTTTTCCGAGGTACAGGCAAACGTGGGAGGACTATGGCTCACCAAGTTCGCAGATGACTGCAAACTGGGCGCCATAATCAACTCTCCAGCTGACACAAACATCCTTCAAAAAGGTCTCACAGAGACAGATAACTGGTGCCAGTGCCATGGTTTAAAGCTAAATGCCAAAAAATATATAGTCATACCCTTTGGCAAAAACAATGTGCCCACAAATTACCACATAGGTGGAAACCCATTAAGTACAGAGAAAGTTATTAGGGACCTGGGGACCCAAGTTGATAGCAATCTCTCCTTTGAAAACCACATTGCCAAAGTGGTTAGAAAGACCTTCTACATAGCCCACCTCATCACAAAGGGTTTCACATCTAGATCAAGAGAGGTAATCATGCCCCTTTATTCATCCCTCATCAGGCCCATCATAGAATACAATGCCCCTTTTGGGATGTACCTTACCCGACACCTGCAGCAATTAGAAAGACCCCAAAAGTATCTCACCAAGAGGATCAGGGGTCTCAAACAGATGCCATATGCTGCTCGGTTAAAAAAACTCCAGCTCTACTCAGTTGCATACCGCCTACTTAGGGGCGATCTATGCCTGACATACAAAGCTATGTCAAATCCAGAATTAATGGACATGCTCCACCTCAGTAAATCTAAATCCCTTAGAGCCACACGCTCGAGGGACTTGAACCTCAGCACAGAAATAAATAGAACTTGCTGGAGGGACAGGTTCATAACCCAGAGGCTCCCTTCACTCTGGAATAGAATTCCAGTTCATGTGAGGCAGAGCACCTCACTGAATCTCTTCAAGAAGAATCTCGATAAGTGGATGGGGGATCGTAGGTTTGTCCCAGGGATTACTCCAGTGTCACTATTAGACAGAGGCACATTAAACTAAACCTTAAAAAGGGCACAGTATACTCAAATCAAGGGGTGGCGTAAGCCATACAGAATCGGGCTAGGCTTATAATTGCCCCAGGGCAGATAGCCTAGTATGAACCTATGAACCTATGAACCTATGGTACATGTGTAGTACTGTGTCAACATTCACATTTTTGATGCATTGTGATTTCTGTTTTGGACGTCCACAAAAGTGAATGCTGATATAAGCTTTCATGTCCACATCCACATCCACAACCCCTTTTTCCTGTTTTTGCTTATGGGGTCAGGGTGTCACTTCAACGGTGACAGTCATCTAGAGCCAAGGTTTACACCACTAGGTGGCTAGACCTTCCATTGTAGTTTTTCCAAACCACACTCTCACATGCACACTCACACCTATGGCCAATTTAGAACGTTCAGTCCATCTACTGCATGTCTTTGGAGTATTTATTTAACATTTGGAGAAGTCCGACTGGGCAACTTTGCTCATTTTCAGCAGAGGCCCGGGGAGAAAAGCTTCACATAATAACAACATAGCAGTCAGTATTTTAAACAATAGTGAAACAATCAGAGAAATGATAGTAATAAATCACATAATAACATATTATCACAGTTCAAGTTAGTAATAAAGCTAACAGGATCACTTAGTAACACATATTTTTGACAGTTACACTTATTCTGTGGAGTAGTGTCTCAGAGATACAACAGCTTAGGATACAATGCAGTAGTGTCCCAGATATGCCTGTTTGGTACTGCAAATGTTATGCTTAATGTTGTTATAATTACATGGGATCAGTAAGCAAATAGAGATATATTGAAAGTGGAGAGTAGGGTGAGACAGGGTGAGGATAGGAGTAAGTAAAGTATTCAATAAGCATTGAGATATAGTGAAAGTGGAGAATAGGAAGAGAGAGGGTGAGGAGGGGAGAAATAGGCTCAGCCTGGTGAGGAGCAGGAGCATAACCAGTTGTCATTTAGGTCGGACTTTAGCAGTTTTTTGAAGTGCATTAGGTTTGGTGTGTTTAGTATGTTCTGGGGGGTGGAGTTCCATGATTTAGTTACATAGTTAGAATATAATGAGTATCCAAAGCTCTTCTTCTTCTTCTTTCGGCTTTTTCCCGGTTAGGGGTCACCACAGTGGATCACCTGTCCGCTCATGATTGGCAGTGGAGTTTTACAGTGCCGAGGTGCCAGCCCACTGCCCAACCTTCCACAGAAGACACACACACACACACACACACACACACACACACACACACACACACACACACACACACACACACACACACTCACACACATTCACACCTAGGGCCAATTTGGAGTGTCCAATCCACCTACAGCATGTCTTTGGGATGTGGGAGGAAACCGGAGGACCTGGAGGAAACCCACTCGACCACAGGGAGGACATGCAGACTCCACACAGAAGGTACCACAGCCGAGAAATGAACCGGATAACCTCTTGCTGTGAGGTGGCAATGCTAACCGCTGCACCACTATGGCTATTGCTGGATTTTGTTAACTTTGAGTAGTAGTTTTTTTGAGGATTGTAGAGTCCTGATATTGAGGTGGGTTTGTACTAGATCCTGCAGGGATGGACATTTGTCAGACAGGTAAATTATGGAACAGGCTATGGTAAGTTGGTTTAGGATTAGTAGGTTGGGCAGCTCTAGCCATTTGAGTTGTTTCAGAGCAAGACAATGATGGGTTCTGTGGGGCAGGTTAGCAGCAAATCTGGTTATCTTATGGGAGCATGATTCAAGTTTGCTTAAGTCTGAATTTTTGAGGTTAGTAAATATAGCGGAGGCACAGAGTAAAGTGGATAGTAGGTGGGTCCTGGCAATAGCTTGTCTGGAAGAGTTTGTTAAGAAAGGTTTCATTCTGTAAAGGGAACCTAATTTAATGTGGGCCTTTTTGATGGCACAAGATATATGTTTGTCAAATTTTAACTTGTCATCTAGAATGATACCTAGTAGTTTGGTTTCTGATGTGGGTTTAATTAGACTGTGATTGGATGAGGTGATTGTAAAGTCATGGTTGGGGGAGTTTGTTTTGTGGCATTGGTTAGGGAACAGCATTAGTTTGGTTTTGTTGGGATTAAAGATGAGCTGGTATTTTTCTAAGAAAGACGTGATGGTAGTAAAAGATTTTTGAGTATTATTTTGTAGTTGTTTTATGCTACGTGCAGTGCAGATGGCAGTGGAGTCATCTTCATATTGTATGATGGAAGCAAGATTAGTAGCTTTGTGTAGGTTATTGGTCAGAAGTGTGAAGAGCAGAGGCCTAAGAATTGAGCACACTGTGTCAAATGCCTTTGACATGTCAAGAAATATTGAGGCAACAATTTGGCCATTGTTTTTTAGTTGGTTGACAGTATTGGTAAATTTGAGCAGTGCTGTGGTGGTTCTCTGGCCTGGTTGAAATCTGTTTTGTGCATGGTAAGGAATGGGAGGAAACTGCAGCCACTGGAGGAAATGCATTTGAATAGAAGGAGGACATGCAAACTCCACACAGAAGACACTCCAGCCAATTATATATACACAAACACACACACACACACATACAAATAGATAGTGGTGGGATTCAAGTTTTAAGTGTAATTAAAGGGACAGTGTAATGTTTGGGGTTAATTAAAGGGTTAATGCAACAAACAGAGCTCATGAGAAATATGCATGTGACCTGTAATGTTAACTTTGCAGATTTATAGATAATGCAGAAATACACAGTATGTTGAATTTGGTTACACACACACACACACACACACACACACACACACACACACACACACACACACACACACACACACACACAAACAAAAATGCACACAAACTAATATATATATATATATATATATATATATATATATATATATATAGCTAAAGTATGTGTATGGGGTCTATATTATAACATGGAAGTTTTAAAACTTCGAATGTTATAATATCGAACCCTTTAGAGTGAAAGCTGACAATAGCGAAGCCTCAGAACATCGAAATTGTACCTAGGGTAAGATTTCGGTGGTCCGTTCCGTGGCTTTGCTATTTACAGCACTGTGGTGCGATGGTTATGGTCCGGGTTTAGGGAAGTGAGCGAACGGAGGTTACAGATTGGGTTCAGGTAAGAGTGGTGCAATAGTTATGGACCGGGTTAAAGTAAGTGAGCTAACGGACTGGGGTAAGGTGAGTGTGTGGTAGTTAGGGACTTTAGGGTTAGGGGCAGGTTAAGTGAGTTAGGGTTAGGGCGTGAGTCAGGTAAATGTGCGATTGTGTGGACATGAGTGTTAGGGTGGGGTAGGTGAGTTAGGGTTAGGGAGCAGGTGAGTGTGCGATAGTTAGGGACCTTAGGGTTAGGGTTGGGTTAAGGTAAGTGGATAGCTAGTGGTGTATGTCTGGTTTAGTATAGGGTTTCATGAAGTGTATGTGTGTGGATTATTTATTTTGGTGTGCTTGAGTTGTGTGTATGTTTATCAGAATAGCAAATTTTTTCCCTGGGAAAAAATTTGCTATTCTGACTGTTCGGTTTTCTGGTGTTTCGATTGAATGGGCTCAATATTATAACATTTGATGCTTTTAGACTTCGATGTTACAATATAGACCCTGCGTATGTGTGTACGTGTCTGCTTGTGTGACTATATATATATATATATATATATATATATATATATATATATATATATATATATAGATATAGATATATAGATATAGATATATGGATATATATATATATATATATATATATATGTAGAGAGAGAGAGAATTACAAAATGTAGAACAGAAAGAAAGAAAGAAAGTATATCTCTAAAAACAGTAATTCCTTCTTTGCAACAAGGATATGTAATTACTAGTGGATGGGCTGTGAAAGCAGTATGTTGTTATGGGCATCTCCGGATAGCAAACAGATGTCCATGCTAAGAATATAACATACCTTATGGGCAGCATACATGTGTGAAAGAAGTTGCATCAATGTCTACAAAGGTGCCCACAAGAAGCATTCCAATGGAAGAATTGCCATCTACATAGAGTGCTTTCCAAAGGAAGCCTCAGAAATGTAAGCAATATTATAATATACAGGTAGTAATATCTTCCATGCAAGTCTTCAGCTGCAACAAACACTTAGCCAGAGCAATATAGTCATGTGCATTTTGAACACAGAAGTATAAAGTAATACAGGACAACAAAAGTTACATAAAATAAGCGACTATACCTTGTTATCAAGCAGCTATGCTACTCTTTCACCATATATTGGTAAGCCAGTATATGTCAGCCTCTCACATTACTACTGACATATCGGCTGCCGTAATTTTCACTTCAACACTATATTTCATTCATGGACCTCAATATATTTCAGAATTTTGGGAAGTGACAGCACACAGTGTCAATGTCTGCTAACAATGGGTGAGTCCAAAAGTCTGTCCCACAATCCACAAGTCTCATAGAGGAAGCCAGTTTTGTTGGTGTATAGATATAACACCCTTATTAGGAACCACAAAAACTAGGCAGAAAAAACACCAAGGCTAACGTGAAATCTCCAGACTGGAGACAGATATCTGAACAATATGATCCAAGTAAACAAATCCAAAGTTCGTTAAAAGAATTTATTGAATAAAATTCAAAATTGAGGTTAAAAATGATATAAAGTCCCTGAATGCTCACATACGATAAGCGCTTTCGATTAAGTCTTGATGTTCTCTATAGCTCCTTTCCTCAAACATGGATATACAACCTCCATAGCTTTAAACACAAATGAACGGTCTTTGTATATTAGTCACCAATGCTAATGCAACCAAATTAAAGGCGGGATCCAACTATGAAAGCTTTTGGTTGGTGTTACGAATTAAAAGAGACTTGGAAGGAAGAAAAGTCACTGGTTATTCGCATTTTGCAAGTTGTCATTGGCTAACTGATGGTTAAAGATTGTGTATAAAAGTAAGACTGTCCCTACTTAAATTACGATCTGAAGAAGACTTAACCGAAAGCGCTTATCGTATGTGAGCATTCAAGGACTTTATATCATTTTTAACCTCAGTTTTAAATTTTATTCAATAAATTCTTTTAATGAACTTTGTATTTGTTTACTTGGATCATATCGTTCAGATATCTGTTTCCAGTCGGGAGATTTCACGTTAGCCTTGGTGTTTTTTCTGCCTAGTTTTTGTGTTTATTCTATTGGATTGGCAGTTTCACCACAGCAGTTGGAAGACATTTCTGCTTATTAGAAACCAGGTAACCTGGTATCAATTAGTGACTCAAGCACCTGGAAGAGTTGGGGGGGGGGTGACAAGACTATATATGCTACAGTTCTCATCCCAGAAAACACACACACACACATGCACGTGCGTGTGTGTGCACAAACATGCATATACAAATAAACACACTTGGTGAATTGTTGCACCTGTACAGTGATGACAACATGTATTCTACTGTGTTGTACCTCATATGAAAAAATATCTCCCACCACGGCTTTGCTGTACCCCCACAATAGCATCATTGGTAACATGTACACACAGTGTGATGTATTCAGTTGTGCAAGACATAAGAACAACTGTCCATGTCTGGGATCATATCTGTTAGGCTAATAAACAGACCTTGGCCATCAGCCTTCACCCATTTATTATCTATACTATAAATTTCCTACAACATGGCTTGATCATGCCACACATATCCCCACCTTTCCACTGTATGGTCTGGCAGTTACAAGTAACACTTATGGGCATGATACTTCCTTTATGATAGACCCTCTGCAGTCCCTCCTGTCTTAGATGCCCTTTTGGATACACTTACTACAGCTTCTCAGGCTCCCGACTCTCAACCTCTGGCCTCTAAGAAGTCAGACAGATTTTATAAAGTTCCTAAGGATCACATACTTGTGTAAAAGTCCTTCATCTGATCCTGCTGTGTTTTCATATCCACAGATAAGCCATCCAAACTGATTTCCTCTTCCAAGTTTTACCATCTAACAAGGACAGCCATACTATGGAGAGGTAATGGGGAAAAGTGCACACTTCTGCTTCTTTGGCTATTAGGGCCATTAAATATCAGACCAACATGACTCAATCTGTCCTGGCTCTTTTCTCCATGTTGGGTGGTAGTTTTGACCAATATGCCTGATTTGGACAATAAGACTTTTGTTCTTTCTCTTCTGATCTTTGCTACTCAGGTAGCTCACCATTCCATTAAATGCAGCTATGATGCAGCTGATGCCTGTTCTAAGGCAGCTGCATCTGGTTCTGTCCTGAGGAGATACTGTTGATTGCATCTTTAAGCCTTACCTGAGGACATTAAGGCCAACTATTAGATTTGCCCATAAACAACCAGAATTTTTTTTACACTGTTGCTGCAGAACTGTTTAATGCCCTTCAGGATTAGGACAAGGTTATGCAAGTTCTGAAGCAAATATTTGTTTCCCTTGTACCTAAGATCCAGAGGAACTACTAATCAAAACCTTCTTTTGTCTGTAGACAGCCTGCTAGGAGCAAGAGGGTTACTAAGCTGATTTTCCAAGACAAACCCACTCAGAGTTCTAGAAGCCAAAATCCTTATTTTCTTGACAAATCTGCCTCTGTCTGACATCCAATCTCCCCTGTCCCTCAGACTTACCCTTTCCTTTCTTGTTTGGCAACAGATAACCGCAGATGCCTACGTCCTTTCATCGTCCATCACAGTTATTTTATGGTTTCGAAGTCTCTTCCTCCTTTTTCTGGCCTACTTCAGCCTCCTGCCATCTTCCTTATTTTCTCTTGGTTCTGCAGGATCTGGTGGATCAGGGAACGACCCATCATGTTCCACTATCTCAGCAGGAAGGATGCCCATTCTAAACCTATCTTTTCTAAACACCTTTCTCATAGTTCCTTCCTTCAAGATTTTGTCTCTTTAAACACTTTTTATTCTTTTTCTTCCTCAAGCTTTTCTGGTATCTCTAGATTTGAAGGGTACTTGCCTCCATAGTCCCATTCATCCTGTCCAGGAAGTTTTTATGTTTCTCTGATTCTTTCAGTCATTATCAGTTCTTTGCTTTGACTTTTTGTCTTCCTACTGCTCTAAAGGTATTTATCAAATGTCTGGCCCCTACGGTAGCTTTCTGCAGACTTCAGAGAATTCAAATATTCCCGACCTTCTAATTCAAGCACCCTATCAGTAACTCTTGCTTCAAAATCTATACTTCACCATGCTTCTTCTGAGCAGTCTGGGGTTCACCTTCAATCCCAAAAAGTCTATGTTGACTGCCCACAGGACCAAGTATTTTTGGGTTGCAGGATTCAGACCATTCCAATTTTGGCTTGTTTCCTACCTCCCAAGGTCCTCACTTTGACTACTTACTTCTAGCCTGTTCTTCTACTTCCAGTCCTTTCTACAAGGGAATTTCTCCAAGCTCTGGTATACATGGCATCCACCACTCCCATGGTTCATTTTGCCAAACTCCTCAGGAGGAAATTTCAATGGTATCTCAAGACTGGCTCCAGCACTGCCACCCTCTGGGGTATCTGGTCCTCTCTTACCTTGTCTCAAGATGAAGCTCTGCTGGTGGATTTATCAGATTTCCTTAAATCTAGGTCTGCCTTTTCAGTTCCCTCTCCCTACCCAGAGGCTGTACATAGATGCTTCCAGTCATGGTTGGAGAGCCTCCACCAACAATCTGAAAGTACAAGGTCTTTAGGTCCATCACCAGATGACAGACCATATCCATATCAAAGAAATGAGGTCTCTGCTCTTACCTCCCCAGGTCTTTTACTCCACTTGGGTTCCAGGTCCTCTAAAGATTTTTACAAACAATGCGACAGGCATACGGTACATCAACAAGCAAGAGAGTACAAAATCTTAACTTCTTTGCAGGCTGGCTCTTCAGGTTTGAGATTTTGTAGCCTGCCATCATCTGGTTCTTCAGGTGGTTTACATTCCTTCAGAGCATAGTCTAGTGGCAGACTCTTTGAATAGGTCCAGAACTCAGTCTCATGAAAAGATGCTTCACATGGAGGTATTTCTGGAAACTGTGTGTCAATGGGGGTAGCCCTCAGGTAGATCTTTTTGCTCCCCTTTGAACAGACAACTTCCCCAGTTCTCTCCCAGAGTGCCAAGTCACCTGCCTTGGAGAGTGAATACCATGTCATTTTCATGGCAGAGGATCGTTTTGTACGCCTGTTGTCCTCTTCCTCTACATTCTAGGGCCCTGTGCAAGATCAAGTGAGACATGCCCAAAGTCTTGCTGGTGACTCTGTTTTGGCCCAGAAAGCAATGGTTCCCTTTCTATTTCACCTGGCCAGCTGATGTCATCACAGGTTACCTCATATGATGGATCTTCTCACATAAAACAAGGGATGTCTCATTCATTCTCACGTGGCCACACTTCAACTGACACTTTGGGTGATAGGGTTTCAATTCTTCTCAGGCATTAATTTTCTGAGGACATGCTTTGGGTTTTGCAGGAGGACAGAAAACCCACTACGAGAAAATCCTATGTAGCTAAATGGAAGAGATTTTCTATTTGTGTCTCTAGCATGACATGGACCATTTTTCTTTGCATTGCTGTGGTCCTTTCTTATGTGTGTGAGTTGTTCAGTGCTGGTTTGGCTTATTTTGCAGGCAGCCATGTTTGCCTGTATGTCTCTGAGTCCACCTTTGGCTTCTAGTTTTGATGTCAAACAGTTTCTAAAATGTATCTTTCCAAAAAAGCCTATTCCTCCTTCTTGGAACCTTAGTTTGTTGTTGAAAGATTGATTTAGTCTCCTTCTAAGTTTGCTTTTTCTTCTTCCCTGCAGCATTGTACTTGGGCAAATGCCTTGTTGGTGACTCTTTCTTCTCCAAGAGGGTCCCTGAACCTCAACCACTCATACCAGTTCCTCCTTTTTGTTTTCACAAGATGATCTAATGTTATAGTAAGTTCTTATACAACTGTACTGTGACCTTCCTTATCACTGTTGCAGTATTCTTTTCTCTTGGGAGAGTACAAAAGCTACTGGAAAGTATGGTAGGAGGAAGGCAGACAACGGTCATCTGCAAACCCATGAAGGATTGCCCTGGAAAAACTTGCCCCGGCCCTGGAAATGACATTCAACTTGCCATGTTTGCTAAAAGTTTGAACAGAAGACCAAGTAGCAGCTCCCAGGTTGCACTATTCTGTCCTTTCTTCCTGCCCCTATTATTTTTAGTTACGCTACTTTTCACTGAGGGGGTCTCTCTCGAGCCTTATTTACTTCTTACTCCCTTTTTGCATCCACATTATTGCTTTCTCTGTGGTTGCTGTGGTTCTACTGGGACACTTCAGTTCTGAGCATTAGGTATCTGTATGTCACATATGTACCTTACACCTTGCATGCAGGACATACATCTGGTATACAATGCCTGGAAGGTGTAAAGGCTTTGGAATACTGGCTGGACATTAGGCTATTCTTGGCTGGATATCCCACGAGTAAAGAATGCTACAACAGTGAGAAGAAGGTCTGCTACTGTTATGGTAAGATCTTACACAACTGTACTTTCCTTCAAACAATTTTGGATGCCTCTGCAGATCTACTGTTCTCCACAATTCGTCATTGGGTTTTATTTATGCATTTTTGTCTTGTCCCATATGCAAAATTGTACTCTTGAGAGGATGAACAACATGCCTTACTCAGTCACTCTGGCCTGTGTTATTCATTTGTGTGGGGATTCCTCTACATCTGAGGACTTTCAAGCCACATCTTTCCCATCACTCCAGCAAGCTGTACTCACACCTGCTACCCATTTGAGTTCATATGTGCTGTGTCACATTATACAGATGGCCACACATACAGCAGATAAGCCATTGTGGTGCTGAGTATCACCTCTCCTAAACACCTTATACTTGTCAGACTTATGCAGCTGGATACACTTTAAACTTCAACCTGCCATTGTAGCATACAATCCTGTACACCTGTGCCACCTGTGCACTGCCCTGTGTTTTCTCTGTGGCACCAGTCCACCAGCATACTATGTAGGGTATCTTAGATATGCAGTTATGCTTTCCAACTGATCATCTGAGTCCCCTTGCAGTGTATGATGCCTTTCTCTGTGCTATATTTCATATGACAATCCAGACTGCATTCTTCTCCAACAAAACTAATTATCTGTGGTGTGGACATGACATAGACTCCTGCTTCTGGTGGTGGATTCACAGCATCATCTACAAACATATTTGTTTCTGTAACATGATACAAGCACATACTTTGCATACATGGCGCTAGTTATGCCTATTAGCCCTTCACATACCTGTCTGTCCTGTGACTGTGTGTGTGTGTGTGTGTGTGTGTGTGTGTGTGTGTGTGTGTGTGTGTGTGTGTGTGTGTATGTCTTCCTTGTATATACTTCCTTTGTTACTGCTCCTGTCTGGGGTGCCTATCTGTTGTTTTAACTACCACAACCTTTGCCCTGTGCACCCCTTCCTCCATCTACCCTCCCTTACATTTATCCAAAAAAGGGGACCTAATCTCATAAAAAATACTCATGCCCTTCTGCCATTCCCTCAGAACCCTCTCAAACTATGCATCACTTGTTCACCCCATCTCAGTTTCTTTTTTCCTATCTTTCCCACTCATACAGATGGATGCATTGCATATAAATCCCACACATTTTGGGCACCTCAAACAATTCTGTACTATCAGTCAAGCTACACATTTTTCAGAGAATAAGATTTGCTTTACAGCACTGGTGATATGTCATATTTTATTGTATCATCATTTTCATGTTCTCAGCAGAGCTATGCACTCCACAAACAATTGTATATCTCAGTGTACTATTGCATGGTAATCTATTACCATAGGCAAATTTGCTTTTAAAATATGTTCCTGTTTTGTAATGCATTTATACACAGACACATGCTCACATATATCTATCCATCTAATATACCTATACATATACACTAATATACATACACACATGTACACACACACACACACACACACACACACACACACACACACACACACACACACACACACACACACACACACACACACATGCACACGCACAAACTTGTCTGGGGAGGAGAGGGAGACACTATACATGTGAAATAAACTTGGCCTTTTACATGCCATCCATTTGCTGATGATTTGCTGATTATTACTTCACTTTTCTAAGTAATTTAACACTGTTTATGTAATCCAAATCCAGCAATATAACATAGCACAGCTTGCTTTAGATGCTGACATGTTGATGCTCATCATAACTACTTCCTCTTGCAACAATGTATATTCCTTCTCTGCACAATTAAGCACTGTCCAATAAGCTGTGCAGTTGTTTTACAGACCAATCCACAATTTTCCATTGATTTCAATGGCTTATGATATTGTATTATATTGTTTTGTTCAGGGAGACTTATTAATAGTGTGGTTAGCCTTTGAATGATGCAGGTATATAATGTCCGGTTGCTTCATTTTTTTTTTCTTTGCTACACATTTTGTTTAGTAAAGAGGTATGTCTTTTGCATCTTGAAAAGATGGAGTGCATGAAATTGTCAACAACGGACCCTCTCTATTAACGAAGGCTGCAGAAAAATTGTTACTATGGAAGATCTTCATTACTGATTATCAGAAACTGTTCATGAATACATAGGTGAATAAAATTATTTGCCATCATCATTTTCTTCAGTTCAAGTACAGTAGTAGATACTTTTAACTATAGTTGGACATGAATAGTACACATTAGAATCCCTGTTCAATGTTGTTTGTAATAAACAATATTTAAAAAAAGATGGAGTGCCATGGCCACCATTAATAAGGGTTCCACAGGTCAGTCTGCTTTCATTTTTAATTTTTTTTAGTTATTTGTTTTACTTTTATAATTAGTTACTTTTTAGCATGGAGTTGTTAAGTTTAAGTTTTAGATTTGGTATGGTATCCAGCTGAGTATAAGATGGACATGTAATTCTTGATGAGATCTCGGTTTCATCTGGGGGTGCCTTTTTTGGCTTGCGTTAGTAGGAAGAGATGGGCTGGATTTCAGAATTGGAAGAATCTACACTGAACAGCTACCCACATCATGATTCCTTAACTAGTAACTCCGCAAATCTTCAATCAGCATATGTGAATGAGGAATGGCAATGCATTGTGCCCAATTCCAAAAAGGGAATCAGGCTCATAACAATGAAATATTCCAGAGTTATATATTGGTGAAGGCTGCCAATGCACAACCATGAAGCAAGGTAGTAGCTCATAGAAGGCAATGGGATGGTTCAGTGTTTCAGCAGCACCACCCTGTAAGAGGGAATTGCCACAAGCAGCAGATCATGGTCAGAAGCCAGACTGCCTGCATTAGCAAATCTCACATACAGTTAGAGCTGCTCTGCAACTACTGAGGAACTGTTTGGGGGGGGGGGGGCAAGAACCTAGCTTACATGTGATAAGATGGTGTGCAAGTTGTTCCTGAATTTCCTTGGTGGATTAGTGCCCCCACATGCCATCCCAGTCTTTGTATGGTGTAAATACATGCATGATGGCTCTGTGCTTGTTATGCTTTCAGATGTTCTTTGTGTTTCACTGTTGCACTCATTACATTTGGGTTATCTGCTTGCAGTAGCCCTCAGTCAGCCTGATTAACAAAGTCTTGGGTCCTACGTCAGTTGCTGTCTCCTCTTCCATGACGTCAGGTTGTCAGGGGAATAAAACATGCAGCCGATGTCATTACATCAGTCTTTCTTGCCATGTGGTGCCCGAAGCAGAAGCAGTTCACAAGTGTCGGTCAGCCGACTCCTGAAATTTTTGTTTTCGAGTTTCAGAACCGAAGTCTTCAACTAAAAACTAAGTACCCCATTGGGGAAACTTTTTCTTGCTCTAAACCGATGTCAGTAAAAGTAAATAATTGCATTTCTTGTGGAAAACAAATACCTCATAAAGATTTTCATTCGTACTGTATTCCTTGTCTAGGCCCTGACCACGACGTACCTCTCTGTCGGTTTTGTGCCTTATTTAAACAACAAACTATCCATCATTGGTATATTTGCGCTTCTAAATTTTTTGGTGCTCTGTTCGATTATACTGATATGTTTTCGGTAAACCTTCCGACTACCAACATTCCGAAAAAACACAAAGCTAAAGACAGAGACAGGCCGCCCAGTTTGCCAGTACTCAGTGAGGCACTTTTGCAGCCCCTGATACCCGCTACTTCAGATTTGCAGGCCTCTACTGAGACCCATTCAGAGTCCAGTATGCCACAAGATACTTCATCTGTGGAACCTGCGGATGTCTCTACCTTGGAGGGGTCCAGAGCCACTGTGCAGGCACCAGCTCCTGAGGGTGTATTCAGGCCTACTGACTTGGATATTAAACCAACGCCATCTTCTTCTTCTTCAAGGCCTAAAACTCAAACCATGCATAGAAAACTGATGCCCAGACCGCATGGTCAAGCCTCTATGCCTAAAAAACAAATGATAAGAATGACTGAAGACCTTATTACTTTAATCAGGGGAAGCCAACCTTCCCCCTCTACGAGACCTAGGACTGAGTTTGCTTATGATACTTCTGACCAGGATTCTGAAATTTCTGTTTCCTCTAATGACCAGGATTTACCCTTATCTACCTATGAGCATTCTGATGCTGAGGACTCTATCCCCCCCCCCCCAGAGGATTTCTCTTTTGGTGAAACCTTGCATACTCTCAGGGAGTTTTTTTGTTGGGAAAGTCAGGATTTCTCTTATTCTAAAAAGAGGCTTAGCGATTTCTTACTCCTGCCCCAGCACATGCCTTTAGCTATACCTCCTGTACTGAACATTGTTGATGATGCCTTTTTGGAATTTAGCATGGCCACTGACTCTTTACCTCCTGCTTCCAGTAAACCTGATATATATTACAGGGTTCCTAACTCTCATAAGTTCCTTTTCAAAAATCCTACTTTGGATCCTGAAACCGAGTTGCAGGGACCCATGGGCATTAAAGCTACTTCTGCCAAAAATCCTACCCCTCTGATAGAGACTCCAGGGCACTGGAGAGATGGGGTAAGAAGGCATACACTTCTGCAACTTTGGCCATTAGGGCCTTGAATTGCCAGTTTCATATGTTAAAGTATCAGCTACATATTATTGGATTGCTTAAAAAGAAAATTATGCTGATTCCTTTTATTTATTTATTTATTTATTTATTTATTTATTTATTTATTTTTTCAAAACAGGTTTATTGTTTTAACATATAAGAGAAATATCATAACAAATTTATACAAGTAATTAAAAATAGGTATTATTATAACATTCAACAAAACAACTAAAGTATTTACAAAGACATCCACTATAATCAGATCAATTAATTAAACTAAAATACCATGCTATTGAAATTAAAATTTTTTTAACAAATTTTGTAAATTATCCCATACAATATAATAAGATGTTTTTCTATTTGTTCTTGTCCTAATTGTGTTTATTTCCATATGGCACACTATATTCATAACATTTTTAAATTCATTGAACGAAGGAGGTGTATCTGAAATCCAATTTCTAGTTATTATTTTCCTAGCCACTGCTAGAATAGACCATAACAAGGGAAGTTTAACCTTTTTAACACTTTAAGGTACAGGTGTGTTGAATAATATAAGAGATTTAGAAATAATGAAATTATCTGTAAAAGAGCCTGCAAAAATTCATTAATTGACTTCCAGTATTCTTTCAATTTTATACAGTCATAAAACATATGATCCCAGTCAGCATTAATTTCTACATTACATCTCTTACATAAATTATCTTTATTATTTATTTTATTCATCATCAAAGGTGTATAAAAAGATCTATGTAAAAATTTCCATGTATAAAGTCTCCAGACAATGGAAGACGTAGTTCTATAAGCAGATTCCAATATATATTGTTTATCTTGTTGATTTGGTGAGTCCCCATTAATAGAAGTGAAATAATTCCAGTATGAATCTACACTGTAAAATGTTTCCTGTCTGATAATTTTATGTATGTATGAAAGTTTACCTTTATCAGAAACTTTATGTTGTAAATTTAATATCAAGTAATCAATCAGTGTTGGAATAGATTCTTTAACTGTTATAGACATTAGATCTATTTTATTAATGAGATGTTGTCTAAAGGTCTGAACCTCTAACCAGCAAGTTTCTCTTAGATCAAATTCTTGTTTTAAAAAATCTAGATTTTTAACTTTATTATCAGATATCAACTGATACCAGTACTTTAGATCATTATCTATAGCTAAATGAGTTCCTTCAGAAGTAGATGACAAAAGCATACCCTGAGTATACATTATAGGGAATACAATAAAATTCCATTCCCTATACTTAGGGTGCATGAATATAAAGTTACGATAACTAATAATAATATTTAATGGGTAACAAACCATATGTTTAGGTGTAATAGGTGAAGTACAAAATTCCTTTAGTAACCATAACATGGAGTTATTTACAATCATATTTTTATGTGTTAAGGAGATTTTCATGAAGTGCATACTAATTAGCTCCCAATAATCTTTCCATTTTGCGACATATGACTGATCTATTAATAAAGTAATAACTTTTACAATAGAAGAGATAGTATATAAATTAAAGTCTGGAAAAGAAATACCCCTTGAGACCAGCTATTAGTATGTTTCTTTAATGCAATCCTAGGTCTATTAGGTGCCCATAGGAAATTTAACATTAGTGTATTCAGTTTCTTGATAATTATTTTTGTAGGTGGAAGTATTATTGATTGTATTAAGTATAAAATCTTGGGGAATATTATCATTTTAATAATTATAAGTCTCTCCTCCATAGTAAAACACATATTATTCCAGGTATTAAAAATATTTTGTATATTAAGAAAACAGGTATTATAATTATTATATATAATAGATTTAATATCTTTAGATAGTAATATACCTAAATAAGTTATCTGACCTGAATTGGGTACATATTTAGTAAAATCACTAATGAGAATATTTTTTCGTGTATATATAGGTAGTATTTTAGTTTTTCTTCATTGAATATTAAACCAGAAATACTTTTAAAATTCATCATGTTATCAAATAGAGACTGCATAGAAGAATTAGATCCTGCTGATGTAATTAGAACATCATCTGCAAAAGTTGAATTTTGGATGTTGTATTTTTATCTATTTCAAAACCCTCTATGTCAGTACTGTTTCTGATCAAATTAGCCCAAGGCTCCATTACTAAAGTGAATAATAGTGGAGAAAGTGGACATCCTTGTTTTGTACCTTTAAGAATGGGTATTTTTGTGAAACATATGTTCCTACCTTAATATAAGCCAACGTTCCTTTGTATAAATGCTCAATTAGATTTACAAATGCATCTGAGAAGTTTGTGCACTTCATTAAGGTAAACAGATAGTCCCAACTTACTGAATCAAATGCTGAACTTATATCAAGACTAATAAGTGTTAAATCTTTCTTTTTCCTATTTGCAAAATCTATTAATGTTAAAGTTCTTCTTATATTATCAAAAG